>NC_056523.1:168163149-168284717 GCF_019175285.1 Sceloporus undulatus
GCTTTATTTATATAGCACTGTAGATTTGCACAGCGCTGTACATACAAACAATAAAATAGATAAAAGAAACCTGCCCATGGCATACAATCTAAGAAATAATAGCATAATACATATAAATAATACATAACAATACAATTTACATCTTCAGTAATCTGGGACACAGCAAGGAAGGGTTTAGAACCATTTTTGATTTTTAAAAAACCAGGAAGATATGTAGGAAGACATTTACATGGTCGGAGGACTACAGATATGAAAGTGACATGTTTTAGGATTTTCTTTTTGGCTAGATGTTGGATATGGTTTACTTACTACAGTCGGCCCTTCTTATACAAAGATTTTTTATACACGGATTCAAGCATACACGGTTTGAGAATGTTCAAAAAAAGTATAAATTTCAAATATCAAACCTTGATTTTCCATTTTTTATAAGGAACATCATTTTGCTATGTCATTATATTTAATGGGACTTGAGCACACACGGATTTTGTTATACACCGGGGGTCTTGGAACCAAACCCCAGCATATAACAAGGGTTCACTGTACATTTGCATCTTGCCAATCCTCTAAAAGTGTCACTTAACACTGTTAACAATTCAGATTTAAATAAAAGAAAATAAATAGTATTAAACACATTTTTAAAAACCACAGGTTTAAAGTGCAGTAAAGATACATAGAGAGCCAGCATGGCGTAGCAATTTGAACACCAGACTTTTGACTCTAGAAACCAGGGTTCGACTCCCTGCTCAAGCATAAAAACCCTCTGGGTGACCTTGGGCAAGTCACGCTCTCTCAGCCTCAGAGGATGGCAATGGCAGCCCCACTCTGAAGAAATGTGCCAAGAAAACCCTATGATAAGTTTGCTTTACGGTTGCCATAAGTCTAAAGTGACTTGGAAGCACACTACAACAAAGATACACAAGGAAAAATTTAGGAATACTCAGCCTGTTAAAACCCCTCCAACAAGATCCAGCATGAATGTCCAAGGCCCATATGTAATCCATTGGGTTAAGGAAGGTTATCCTAGCGGCATCTGGAAAGCCATTTCTAGAAGGATGCTAGACTAGATCAGGAGTAGGGATAACACACACACACACACAAACCACTGTTGCTGGATTACAAGTCCCAGCAACCAAGGCAGCATATACAATAGGAAGTGATGCTGGAAGTTGCAATCCAACATCATTTGCAAGGATTCATGATTGCTACCCCTGGGTTGGATATGTATTAGCAGAAACTGTTAAGCTGTAGAGCAACTGGTACATAGAATATCTGGCCCTACCATTAACAATAGTCAGGTTTTAAAGAGCAAAGAACACTTGAATGTGTCTTAAATGGACTCATACCATAAATCCATTTCATTCAGTATTATCTACACCAGGAGGTGAGAACATGTATTTTTCCAAATTTTTTTGGACAACTCCCATCATCTGTGACTACTGGATATACTGGCTGAAATTCATGAGAGGAGGAATCCATCAAAATATGGAGGGGCACATATCTCCATCCCCAGGCTATAATGACTGGAAGCAGTCAGGGATCACCCCTTTTTACTTATAGATCCCAGGTACTGAACCTGATTGCTTTTGCATTCAAAGCATGCGCTCTGCCCATTGGTTATTTGATCATAACCAGTCAGATGTAGAGATGCTGACCCCTTCTCTGCTCCTGTAGAATGGAACAAAACCAGTTTTCCCACATATCTCATGCTTTCCAATGTTTCCCAGCAAACTCTCAGACAACTTCACCTCTGTGCCAGGGAAAGAGTTGGACAACACCACTATTTATTGTTGTTGTAAGCTGCCCTTGAGTCAATCTCAACTCATGGCAACCCTGTGGATGAGACCTCTCCACGATCCAAAGTCCTCATCCACTCTGCTCAGGACCTGCAGGCTCAGGCCTGTCGTCTCTTTGACCATGTCTATGTTAAGGAAAATGCAACATGGGATATACAGTGATGGAAATAAAACATGTATGTGAGAGTCACTATGACTAAGCAAAAGCAATTAAGAAGCCACACAGGTGTACAAGGTAATGTAATTTAGCAGTCCTAAATGCCAAGGACAGAAATGTAGAGTGTATAATTGAAAACACCTGAAAATCATTAAGTGTACAAGGTGACATGATGAAATCCTTAAGTATGGGTTAAACTATGAGAACCAATCAAAATGGATGTACACGCCCACTGGGTGGAAACTGACTAAGTGGGTGGTGTTTAACGATGGCTATAATAATTGCTATGATTCCCAATGTATTTTGTGGAGTAGTTTGGAGTAGAGTGGGTAGTTGTGGAGTATTGTATATAGTAGAATAAAGTAGATCTTTTATATAAGACTACTGAGTTGTCTGATGTCTTGAGTGAAGATACAAGAGCCAGCTGAATCCTGGAGAAGTGTGAAAACTTCTGTGGAGCAAGAGTGAGAAGGCTTGGAGAGTTTGTCAGGGTCTTCAGCCTATTCTCTGTAACTCTGCTGCTTTAGAGCAAAGCTTTAACCACTGGCCAAAACTGGCCAGCGCCAGTGCGTAACAAGGTGGTGAGTTCGAGCCAGAGGTGAAGAGCTACAACTCCCATCATCCCTGACAGTCTATCCATCTGGCACGTGGTCTTCCCCTTTGCTACCTTTCCTAGCATTGTGGCTTTTCCAGTGATTCATGGTTTCTCGTGATGCAGTCAAAGTATGATAGCCTCAATTTAGTCATTATGGCTTCCAGGGAGCATTTGGGCTTGATCTGTTCTACAACCCATTTGTTTGTCTTTTTGGCCATCCATTGGCACTTTTCTCCAGCACATCTCACGAGTTCATTTTCTTCTTACCCACTTTTCTCACTGTCCAGCTCTCACTTCCTTGCAAGGTGACGGGAAATATGAGACCCTCTAATACATCACAGAGGAAAACCAGGACATGTGGGGTCAAGGAACATCAGAATGTGGTCAAGATATCAGAAAGTGTTGAGGAGGAAGACCAGACAAGATAGGAGAGACTATTTATTTCCTTTTGCCTGAGTCTACTTGTCACCTCCTCTCTGGCCTGCTAAGTAGTAAATCTGAATACAAACTCCTCCTCCACTTTGGACTCAGTTTGCAACAACTGAAGTAATCTGAAGTTGTGGCCTAAATGAAAAAGTAACCTTTCCAAGCTTTAGCCAGGTGTTGGAAGTGGAAAGGTTGCAGAATCCTCACTCAGGGTGACCAGATGCCCTCCTTTCTAAGGACCTTACCTGCATTTCAGCCTTCTGTACAGGAGAAATTCCAAAATGTCTTCCATTTTTAGCCTAAGAAGCATGAATTTATATTTTTATATGAGTGTTTTCAGCTTTTATTTTGTCATGTCCTCTATTTTTCTTGAATGCCCTATATTTTGTGGTGCCTTGACCTCCTTTGTGGTGAGGACATCGCTCACCCTGCAAGGGAAGAACCCCAGAGGCATGGTGACCAGACATATCCCCGTATGTCCTACTTCAGCCTCACTGTCCAGGAGGATTTCCAAAATGTCCTCCATTTTGAGCATGAATTTACATTTTTCTATGAGTGTTTTTAGTTTTTCTTGGCCTCCATTTCCCTTCAATGTCCTCCATCCTGTGATGCCTTGTCCTACTTTACCGTGAGGAGGGCCTTTGGACACCTCCTCCTCCGCCCAGTTCCTCCTTGGTGGGTGTGGATGGATGGCCATTGGTTTATTATAGGGAAACAACATGCTAGAGATGGTGATGTAGAGAGATCTTGTAGCACCTTTGAGATTAATTGAAAGAAAGAAGTTGGCAGCATGAGCTTTCCTAGGCTTCAATCTACTTCCTCAGATGCATTTGGATCTGATGCTGCCAACGTCTTTCTTTCAGTTTGGTCCAAAACACACTGCAGAAATACAGGACACAAAGACATAGCCATAGCCATGTTAAGTGACTCTGTATAATCAGAGATGTAGAGAGAGATCTTGTAGCACCTTTGAGACTAAGGTCCAAAACACACTGCGGGAATAATCCAGTTTGAGACCGCTTTAACTGCCCTGGCTAAAATGGTAGGGAATTATGGAAACTGTAGTTTTGGGGGATATTTTTCCCTTCTCTGTCTGGTGCCACAAAGAACTACAATTCCCAGGATTCCCTAGCATTGAGCCATTGGGCAGTTAAAGCAGTCTCAAACTGGATTAGTCCTGCAGTCCGTTTTGGACCTTAGTCTCAATGGTGCTACAAGATCTCTCTCTACAGACTGACAGGGCAATGTCTTTGTGTCCTGTATTCCTGTAGGACAGGGTTATGGGGTGGATGGCCCTTGTGGTCATCCTAGAGGGGGGTTCCCTCCCTTTTGATGCTCCTAAATCAGTGATTCCCCAAACTGTGCCCTTTAAGAGACTTTGGACTTCATCTCCCAGACGCCTCGGCCATGTTGTCCAATAGCCTGGGATTCTGGGAGTTGGAGTCCAAAATTCCCTTAGAGAGCAGAGTTTGGGGACCACTGTGGGTAGGCCATCCCCGGCTACCCGGCGGGCGCTAGGACCCGGCGGCGACGGCAGTCGGCATTGGCTCTGCTCGCTCGCTCCTTCCGCCGTTCGTTGGCTGCCTTGGCTTCCTGGCCCAGAAACGACGAGGACGAGGACGGCGGCCTGGTGTGGCCTTTTTCCCTCTCAGCCACCACCGCCCCCTCCTCCTCGGGCTATGCTGCGCCAAAGAGGCTCCCCATCTTCTGCTGCAGGGTCTATATGAGGAAGCGGCGGGGGCGGCTGACACCTCCAGCAGGTGAGGAGCCGGTGGCCCCCTTTTTGTGCGAGGGGAGCGCGCGTGCGCAGGGCGGGGGGATTTAGAGCATGAAGGGCCCTCTCCACCACCAACGTCTCTCCTGCTGCCCTTGCGCGAGTGACGTAGTTCCAGGGAGGGAGGGAGGGAGGGAGAGAAGTTTGGCCTGAGTCCTCTCGCGCGGGGGGGGGGGGGACTACGCAGCGCATGCTATCAAAGGGAAAGGGGGAGGGTTGAAGGGGGCGTCCATTTTCTCTGCCACCAGGGTCTGGAAGACTGAGGAGGGGTGGGAGTTGCTGTGTCATGGCCCCAGGCAGGGAAGAGAGGAGTCTCTTTGGCCTGAGGGAGGAAAGGGAGGCTGAAGGGCCACCGCCACCATCTCATTTCCCCTTCCTCTAGTTATGGGGAGGTAGCTTTAAAGGCGGCAGGAGTCTTGGGGCTCCCCTCTGAGGCCACGCAGCACTCCTGCAGCTGCACGTGAGGCGGGAGGGAAAGGAAGCAACACCCAAACACAGGCTGCACGCAACGCTCCTCCATGCAGATGTCTGAAAGAGGCCATCACACTGGGCTGGGTGAGTGGGGGGGGGGGGCAGAGGAGACTCCCCTGAGAGGGAGAAGGGGAGGGCTGCTTCCTCCTTCTCCTCCTCCCCCCTCATTTCCACCTTTCCCCTCTTCTCCTTCTCCTCTTCTTTCTTCTTCCTGTTCTCCTCCTCCTCTTCCACCCTTTCCCTCTTCTTCTTTTCCCTCTCCTTCTTTTCCCTCTCCTTCTCCTTTTCTTCTTCTTCCTCTTTTCCTCCTCCTTCTCCTCCTCCCTTTCCCCCTCCTTCTCCTTCTCTTTCTTCTTCTTCTTGTCCTCCTTCTCTTTCTCCTCCCCCTTTTCCTTCTCCTCCTCCTTTCCCCTTTCCTCTCCTTTTCCTTCCTCTTCCTCTTCCTTTCCCCTCTCCTCCTCCTCCTTCTCGTGTATGCTTTGACTGAGAGTTCCTGCATGGCAGGGGGTTGGACTGGATGGCCCTTGTGGTCTCTTCCAACTCCATGGTTCCCCCCTTTTCTCTTCCTCCCCTCCCTTCTTCTTCTCCTTTTTTTTCTTCTTGTCCTTCTCCTCTTCCTCCTTTTCCTTCTCCTTCTCTTCCTCCTTCTCTTCCTCCCCCTCCATCTTCCCAATGGGCGGGTCATGAAAGACCAGAAGCCCCCCCCCTCCGGTTAAAGGGTATCCTGGAAAAGGCACCCATTTGTCGGGGAGGGCATGAGATCCTGATCTTACCCTTCAGGATTCAAAGGGAATGGAAGGAGCAGGGAGGCCCTGGTCTGGGTTTGGTTTTGTTGCTGGAGAAAGAGGAGAGGAATATCATCATCATTGTAGAAGTATGGGAAGGAGGTGGTTTGAAGTGTTAGCTCCGCCTGAAGCTGGGGAAAGGTGTGAGGAGCATTGTTGTGGGATGGACTGAGGCAGCCTGGAGTGATTCCTTTGGGCCTTTTGGGGGGGGGGGAGAGGCTTCCAGTAACATCATCATCGTCCTTGTGGTTTCTGTGGGAGGAAGGAGGGTTGCTGCTCCTTGCATCTGGGGTGGGGAAGACCATCTGGGCCCCTGTAGGCATAGGAAGTGTGAAATTAGGTATTTGTGAAGCTTCTTCTTCAGGCAGGGCATAATGTTTGGGCTGAATGAGGCTAGAGGTTACTCCATCTTTGGGTGATGGTAGGCTGTATCCTGTCCCCTTAGGAATCCTGGCTCTGCATTAGAAATTCCTGTCTGGTGTTAACAGCTTTTGGAGAGGATGGCTTATAAACAGGTAATGTTTCTTAGTCCTATATTTATATATATACATACACACGTTACTGTCATAAATATGTTGCTGCTTTTAGAAGAGACTTTTTGTCAGCTGTACCAGAGGAAATGTAAGCATATATTGGTTGCAGATTCTCTAGGGATACATTCTCAGGTTCTGACACTGCAGTTTGGGATTACTCTCAACTACATATTGTAGTCACTGCGTAAGATAGTTTCCGGTACCTTGAACAGTCAAGATCTTCTCTTAGTACTAGCAGGATGGCTGTGAGTATTGGTTTAAGCTAAAAGAGCTTTTTGTGTATTTATGGAGGTGGGATGTGAGCAGTAGGAATCCCTGGTAAATGGCTTTGAGGTGGGTGAGAACTGTCCTCTTCTTCTGCTTAAACAAGTGTGCTGAATCTTGATGAAACAGTCCTCTTCCTTGGCTTCCTCCCTCATCCTTGCAGGAAGTGGCCAGGAAATGGCAGCACTGTTTGTTGCCTTTTGAAATGTCCCTTTTAATCAGATATGCTTTCGGTTTCTGGATCTCCCCAAACCCTTGGCTAGATTTGCCCTGTTCCCCAGCAGCCTACTGGCATAGGATTCCGTAGTTTAAGGTTGTCATTTTCTTAATGGCTGAAGAGAATTTAACGAGACATGTCTTAGTGTGTCTTGTGTCTTTCTGGTCATCGCTCAAGGGCAATTGCGCTGGGAAATGTTCATACAAAATATAATAATTGTATGCCTACCCCAGATTCAACAAGGATAATTCTTCTTGTTACCTGTTCTTGCCATGAACAGGCAGTTCCTCAGAGCATCCTATTCTGGAGTTCCTTTTTCAGGCATAGGAAGATAACCATGCCTTGTCAATAGTTCTGAGGTTGCTCATGCACAGATGAATAGATATTAAATTTAAAAAAAAAACATTTCCTTTTGAAGCGGAGGTATATTCAACTCTTTAAAATAATAGCTGCATAATATTGTTTTCCATTTCATATTTGATTCTCTATTTGTAATCTAGTAGGTAAGCAGACATTCCTCCCACCCCCCACATTTCCCCACATCTGTATTTCAAGGGTATGCCAGACTATGAAAACAGCACAACAAAGGAATAAGTCCATAGGTAAGGCTATCCCTGTACGACTCCAGAAAACTGTTGGAGGCTTAATGCTGCTTACTACCATCAGGAATATTGCTGGCGGTGGACACATCCTCACAGAGCTTCCTACAGGCATAATTAGGTCATTTAGAGTTAATATAGTGGTGTTGTCTAGGGTGGATTTCTCCCTTCCCTGGCAGAGGGATACCTCCTCCTCATCACTAACCTTTCTTGGATCGTATATGAGGGTGTTAGGATGTTCTAAATGAAAATTAACCAGAAGTGTACCACCACCAGCCAAAACACACAAACACCTTTTGGGAACACAGAGCATTAGAAAAAAAAATCACCTGATGTTTAGCAAACTCTGCACCAAGCAGCTCCTCCCCCCAACCTGGGAGGACTGCCAAAGTCACTGTACCACTGCTGAGAAGGCCTTAATTGTGGGTTTTGCCACAATGGCAGTGGGAGTTGGAGAAAGGCTCCAAGGCACATCTTAACAAATGTACTGACTCTTTCATATATAGGCCTCAAATGCTGTCAGATATACATTATGTTATGAGTTCATGAAAAATGCCCATATGCACAGGTTCTCCCAAGATGTTAGTGGGTGCAATCCTGGCTGTTTGCATTCACAGAACATTCTTGTTTTCCTGTTGGATTTTATGTGAGCCAAAAACCTAACAGGAGCTGATAAAAGAATAAATTTTATCAGTGCTACTGAAGATATAACCCATGACTTGTTCTCATTCTTCACTTAATGCAAAGTAAATTAAGGGCCCGAACAGACAGGCCAAAATAAAGCTGCTTTGGGTCACTTTGGAAGTATTCTGTTTAAATGCTGCATGTTTCCTAAGAGGCTGGAAGCCACGCCAAAGCCATGCTCCAGTCCTAAGGACTAGAGTGCAGCTTTGGCTCAGTTTTTGGCCTCTTAAAATGTGTGTGCCATTTAAACAGTATACCTGCAAAGTGACCCAAAGCAGTTCAGGCCCTAAATTGCTTCTTATTTTAGACTCTGAAATAGATGTGGTTCTTTTTGCTCCACCAGGTTGCCCAGGTTAGGGAAAGCCTTGGTTGAGGAATGCCATCTTTCTAATTAGAAGAGCAATCTTCTAGCCAAGTGGTTATCAAATTGTGTGAGGGGATCCCTGGGTGGGCATGAGAGTTGCACAAGGGGGAAGGCTGCAAGATTTGGAGGCCCTGATTCTCCTTCCAAACTTTTTCTGCCCTGGAGGGGAAGAGAAAGGCAAGGAGGGTGCTTAGAGTCTCTGTCTGGAAAGAGGAGTAGACCTATTTCCCTATAAAATGTTAAAATATGAATATACATGAATGTGTGGATGTACGCACATCAAATGAAATATTTTTATTCATATACTGTGTTGACTGAGAGGGTGACGTCCACATGTAGATGTAAAGGGGGTCACAAAGGTATAAAGATGAAGAACCACTGTTCTAGTCATTGCTTTGGGAAAGAGTGAGTGGTTGTCAGGAGTAGGTTTTGAGGGAAAGAGTGAGTGGATTCCAGGAATAGGTTTCAAGGGAGAGTGGCTTTAGGGGAAGAACCCACCTCCTGATATTATCTGCTGCCCTGAAGTGTTGGGAACAGGAATCCAGCTTCCTTGTAGTTCCCCATCCTTGTTTAAAATTATAGTTTTGGGTGTTTTCTCCCCTTTGGCAAATGCATAGATCCATTAAATGAATATATACACCACATTAACTTTTAGCTATTGATAGCAGTTGTTGGTTAAAAGGTTCTTGAGATCTTCTTTGATCTCTGTATCTTGTATGCTGTATTACTGGTAAATGGCTTTGTAGTTAGGTCACAGCTGATAATTATCTTTTAAAAACATCCAACTAGCTAGAATATACAACAATCATCTTCTTCCTTTTTTAGGAAAAGGAAAGCCTCTGTAGCAGTGGTCCCTAAACTGTGCCCTTTAAGGGTTTTTTAGACTTCAGCTCCCAGGATCCCAGACTATTGGCCAACATGACTGAGGCTTCTGAAAGCTGAAGTCCAGAATCTCTTAAAGGGCACAGTTTGGGGACCACTCTATAGGACAATGACATGTGTTGTATTTTAAAAAAGGGGTGGTGGTGGTATTATCAAATGCATGGAATATTGTAGTTAGATTACCCTGGACATGATTCACCTTTCCTTCTCTGTGACCTAAGAGAAATTCCAGCTTCATAAAGTTTTTGGGAGCTCAGGCAAGTACTTTAAAAATGAAATGTTTTTTTAAGAGACCATAACAACATGTTAATTCCTATTAGGGCTAGGGAAAAAGAGCATTTCAATGTGATTTCTAGAGACAGTTCATAAGCAGAACTGACTCACCATCTGAAACAAGTTCAGACTACATAGGACAGGGCATTTCCAACTTCTAGTCAAAATATCTCACTTCTGTGGTAGGTGATCATGTACAGGTTCCCAGTTTCAAAGCCTATTGATTAACAAATAGTTAATAGGAGAAGTCATGACTAGACAAGGCTGTGAGCCATCTAAAGTATTTGCTGTGCCCACAGGAGAAATGAACCCAGATTAGATGTCATGTGAAGGTAGTATTCTATTGTGCCATTCCTTGTCACTGTTCAAACTGTAGAGATCATACATTTAAAAACATTTCCTTCTTCTGGCAGAAGCAAAGGCCTAATATAAATGGGACCTTCCCAGACTGTATCAGCTGTTCAGTATTATCTCTGCATGTGTGGTTCTTGTCAAACCACACCCCTCCCTTTAAACTCCTTTTCTGTGTTGACTGCAATTAATTCATCCATTTTGCTTGGCGTCTTTCCTAGGAAGCCATTCTGTCTTCCCCTTTAATTACAATGCCTTCCCAGCACCTCCCTTCACCTCAGTGCCAGCCCAGCTTGTCCCTGTGCTAGAACAGCAGCTGCCTTTTCTGCTGCTCCTTTGGCACTTAAAGAGACATTCAAGCAATTTTATGCTCAGATCAGTTGCTAGCCACTGTCAGAGTAAGATCTATTGCATTTTGAAGGGGAAACAGCATAGGGTGGCCTTAGTACAGTATAACCATGGGTGTTTCCAGACAGCAGATACGTAGTTGAGGAAAGGGCATTTTTTCTGCCACAATTGGTAGCCTTCTCCCCTCCTTCCGCCTCCACAGTTGTAGAAGCCACTCTGTTTAGGTGGTGAAGCTTAGCATGACGTTGCAATAATATAGGTATATGTGCGTGCGTGGGAGGGAGATGAACTTCCTGATGCGAGAATTATTGAACTAGTGGAGCAGAAGCTGTGGATGAAATACTGTTTCATGGTTATTTATGATATTTATATCTATTTTGGGTACATACATTTGATTTTGACAGTGGTTCCTGTGGGGTGGGTGGAAATGGATAAAGCAGATTGATTTAGAGTCTGGAGGCGATATAAGTTGATTTTAGATTGGCACTGGCAGGGGGGAAATCCTGGGGGGAAAACATTTTGGCATTTCCCTTCTAGGTCAATGATAGTTAATACTAAAGTCCCATCACCCCAGCTTCTGTGGCCAACAATCATCAATCTCAATTATGAGAGTTGTATGCCAATGTCATCTGGAACAGTGCTTCTCAGGCTGTCTGATGTGGGAGACCAGCAATCCCCCCCCCCCCCCCCCCAAATATGCAAGGAAACAGCATGATATTTGTGTGTGCTTCCTACAGTTCTTTCTTTCCAGGGAATGCAGTCAGTGGCCCAGGGAGCAGCACTGATCCAGGGACTACCACTTTGAGTAGCACTGATCTAGAGGTTTCACATCTCTGCTGTAAGTGATTGATCTCTTAGTGTTAGATTACAACTAGTTAATATTTTTCTGCTATAAGTGAATGATCTCTTAGTGTTAGACTACAGCTAGCTAATACTTTGCTGCCTGGAAATGAAGAATTCTAAAATTTCTTCTGAGCAAGAGCATATTGAAAATAAACTGTTCTTTGTGTTATCTGTGCAAATATATTGTGGCTGTGCAGAGCATTGTTTAGAATACTCCAAAGCCTTCAACACTATTTTAAGGATGGCATAGATAAGTTGGACTGGGTTCAGAGATGGACAACAAGAATGATAAGAGGTATGGGGAACAAAACTTATGAGGAAAGGTTGAGGAAGTTGGGCAGTGTTCATCCTGGTGAAAAGAAGACTGAGAGGGTGATATGACTGCATTCTTTAAACATCTAAAGGGCTGTCACAGAAAGAAGGATACAGGTTTGTTCTCTGATGCTCTAGAGGTTAGGACCTGTTGTAATTGTTTACATTTACAGGAGGGTAGATTTTGATTGGATATTAGAAGTAACTTCTTGGCTGTAAGAGTTGTTCAGTAGTGGGAACAAATTACCTAGTGCAGTGATGGCGAATCTTTTAGAGACCGAGTGCCCAAACTGCAATCCAAAACCCACTTATTTATCACAAAGTGCCGTGTCCCTCTGGCGAACTCTGTGCTGGAGCAACAGCATATGTGCCAACAGAGAGGGCCCTGAGTGCCACCTCTGGCACATGTGCAATAGGTTTGCCACCACTGACCTAGTGAGTTGTTGGGATCTCTTTTTCTGGACTTCATGAAGAGCCTGGACAGCTACCTGCTGGAGATATTCATATGCTACTTCACAGTCTCATGCTGGCATATCAGGCCCCAAAGAACCATGAAGCAGATTAGAAACTCAACAGGCAGACCACATAGCAAAATGTTAAGTAGGAAGTGTAGTACAGTCCATCTGCTCCAACCGCAGGCTTGCCAACTGCAGATGTGAGCGTCCATGGATGGCCTTGGCCCATTTCCCTGCCATTAAAAACCACGGGACTTGAGGTCTCAGTTTTTGGCATTCACACCGGTGGGGGGGACCCCTCGGATATGAAGGGTTGA
Source organism: Sceloporus undulatus (assembly GCF_019175285.1). NCBI lineage: Eukaryota > Metazoa > Chordata > Lepidosauria > Squamata > Phrynosomatidae > Sceloporus > Sceloporus undulatus. Next base: position 168,175,593 of record NC_056523.1, read on the forward strand.
CTGTATATAGATGGCATCTATGGCCATTAAAGTAGCAACAAGTTTCTTACAAGTTTTACAGAATTCTTTGTTTCATATGTTTTCTCTACCATAAATTTATTAGAGACCTATTGGTGTTACAAGCTAACATGTTAACTTTCTGTTAAGAGTAGTCATGGGAAAGCTTCACTCTGATAGTCAGGCAGTGACAGACTTGTAGCTTACACAGATTTGGAAGAGATTAATTAAACACATCCAGGTATTATTAGAATGGAGTGGCTGAACTCCTGGTTGACCTTGCCCACATGAAATAAGATGCAGTTGGTGTTGTGTCGGTGTTCACTTTATTATTTTCATGTTTTCCTTAGAAGCAGTTCAGTATGGAGACTGATTGTATATTCAAGAAACTACAGTATTACTTTCTTCAGAAAAATGGTTGTCAGTCTTTTATAGCTGACGTTCTCTTCCTATCACACTATCCAAGATCTTGGATCCCATTAAGATAGAAACAAAAAGCCCCACTGTTTCTAACAAGGACAGTATGTATTTTTATAGCTATTTCTATTTTTGTGTATATCATTTACAGTTTCAAGGACACAACAATTGCAGCAGTAGTATAGGAAGTAAACACAGGCACACAAAAACAGTGATTTCATTGGCAGTGGAAAATGGTAATAACACTGTTGGGCATACAGTTTTTCTGCTACATGAATTGTACAAAGATATAAAGAAAAATTGTATTAGAGTTGTTGGGAATCATTTTTATTTCAATGACTAAAACATCTGTGTCTATATAGACTACAATGGGCCCTTGGTATCCACTGGGGTTTTATTCCAGGACCGCCCTTGTATACCAAAATCCATGGATTTTCAAGTCCTATTAAATACAATTGCATAGTAAAATTGTGTCTTTTATATAAAATGGCAAGATCAAGGTTTGCTTTTTGGAATTTCTATTTTTAAAAAATATTTTCAAGCCAAGGGTAGTTGAATCCATAGATAACGCATCTGTGGATATAGCCTACAGTTGGAGAGGAGAGTAGGTATTTACAGCAGCTAATATAGAAGAGTAGCTAAGTGATAGAGCTAATGCCATACCCTTACTGAGTGGCCAGAGGTAAGCCACTTCCACTCTTACTCTTTCCCCTTCCCCATTCCACAATATGTGTGGATAGTAGTACTGATTGAATATTACAGCAAGGGTGGGTGAGTCTCCTGCCCACTGGCTTCCTCATCTGGTCCCACCTGTCTTCTAGGTCTAGGTTAGGGAAAGGGAGAGAGAGAGAGCTATGTACTGTTCCGTCTGAGAAAGGAGTCTTAATAATATCATGGTAGCTTGGAATTATCTTATTAAAAAGGAGTGTGAGTTGTTAGTCATTATTTTGAAAGTGTATATAACACAATACTTAGTACTTTACAAGTTTTACATTATTTATGCTTTTTTCTTAGCTTTTATGTATTTATTTTTTATTTGATAAGGAATACTCTTAAAATAGAAAAATACCCATCAGCCCCTCCCCAAACACTTCCTAAGCCCAATATTTCAGAAGGGACAAGTATACATTACTGATTACTGGAATGGGCAAGGGGTTAATAACATTACCAGTCATTAAAGGAATATCATTGTCCCCTTGTCAATGTAGAAAAGGAGCAAGGTAGGGGGTGGGGGAAAATGTGGCAGCACCTTTAAGACTAACTGGTTTTTATTTTAGTATGGGCTTTCCTGGATATAAAGTCACTTCTTTAGCTGCATTGCAGAGTACAAGCCTAGTGTCCCACAGCAGAAACAGCACCAACTTGGACAATAATATCAGTGTAAAAAGCAATGTATTACAAGTGACACTGTTATTTGCCATGTGTTTTTTCCCAAATTCTGCATGAAGCAGGAATGGTTTGAGGAAGCACATCATTTGTCCCTTGTGGCCAAAACAGCTCCTTGTCTCCACTTGACAGAATTCTGTTTTAAGGATCATTGAGATAAGATGTGTGAGATATTATGAATGTAAGTTTAATAAATACTAAATGGTTTTTTTGCAGTTCTTGGTCACTGACTGGCTAAAGTGATATAAGGGAGGATTTATACTGCAGGCTGTGTTGAGCTGCCTAATTCTTTTTTGCATTGCCTTTTCTCTTCAGAAATGGAGGCAAACAACCATTTTAACTTCACTGGCCTTCCCTCTTCACCTGCTGCCTCAGGATTGAAACCTGCGCCTTCCTCAGGGGACGTCTACACAAATGGATCTTCTGTGAACTTCCCCCAGCAAGGGAAAAGTAAGTTGGGGAAGAAGACCTGATCTTTGTAAAAATTGTGACAGGTATCATATTTGGAACGTGGTGTTATAACTAATCCTGCCAGGATGAGGGCTGAGCCTCAGGAGGGCTATAATGAACTTGAATATCACCACAGTAGGCAAGGTTTTGTTTATCATTGTATTGTTGATGTTGCAGTCTCTGTGACAGGACAATATTCAAAGCTAATTTGGAAATTTGAACTTTTTTTAATTGTTAGGAATACAAAAGTATCCCTAATTAGAGAGCACGTAGGCAGTTTCAAAATGCTCTTGTTCTGTCCATTGACGATTGTGAAAGCACTTAGATACATCCATAAACTGTTGAATTTTCAGAAAGAAAACAGGTCTTTCCTTCAGAACCTGTTTGCGGTTGGGGAAATGGTACCCCTCTCCCCCAACAAGTTGAGAATACAGTATAATAAAAATAGAGAGTCTGTTTGGGCTATAATAGTACTGTACTAGATAGATTGAATATTCTTTCTTCAGGAGTTAAATCCACTTATTCAACCTAATTATGGTAGTTGCATTGAATCAGTGTAACAAATATACCAAGGTTCCATTGATTAGTGGGTCTAATCTAACTGGAACTTGTATTTGGATTTATTTTTAAGCAAAATATTTCAGGGTTGCTGAGAAGATAAAAAAATTGCAATTTGTTCTTTTGGATAGGTTTTAGTATGTATTTCTTATCCAGTTACCAAGCTTTATTATAATTTCTACCATCTCTTCCCATCTTTCCTTGTAAAAGGAAGCAGGACCAAAAGATGGAGAGAACCTTCGCCTATGTCATTATTCTTTGTTGTGCTCTTTCTTCCTTCCCTCTTGGCAGGTTTGAATGGAGATGTGAATGTTAATGGCTTAACTACTGTATCTCATGCTGGTACTTCAGGGACCCGTTCCTCAACCAACTCCCATCTCCACCATTCCTATGACTATCTCTGGAACTACTCTCAGTATCCATCTGGCAATGGCAACAACCTCAAGGACAGTCCACTGTTCTCCCAGTATCCACTGAATGGTACTGTTGTGGGCAACCGACAAGGCTCACCAGGGCATAGCACCACTCTGAGGGGAGGCAGTGGGCAAGAGTTCTGGGCCAATGGTAACCCCGGGGCCATGGGACTGAACTTTGACTCCACAGAGCTTTATGACTCATTCCCCGATGATCAGAACTTTGAACTCTTGCAAAATGGTCCCTCCAGCTTCTATACATCATCTCAGCCTTCCCCCATGCTTGGATCAGGAAGCCAGGATTTCTCTGCTCAGCAAGATGGACCAGGCAATGAAGAGAGTGTGAAAGAAACTTCATCTACAGTCTCAGAAAATGGTACCAGACTGTTAGGTAGCATGGAGCTGGAAAACACTCAGCCAGGTATAGCAGCAAATGATTTCCAAACTTAATTTAGAAAAACCAGATGTTGGAAATAATCCAACATTACAGGGGTGGGAGAGGAGTGAGTACCAATCTTGTTATTTTTAAGTGTTACAATATTGACAGTGTTGATGTTGCAGTTCAAAAAAAGTGACAAGCAATGCTTACTTATTACATTAAAATGTTGAGGGAGTTGTTTGGGGCACTCTTTGGTCATTCTTTATATTTTTTAATTGTACATGTTTAAATTAATTTTAAACCATGCTGCTAACAAGTACTATAATACTACTTTGCCATCCAGCAACATGTTAAAACAACAAATTACCCTTTTTTGTTTGTTTCCATGCTCTGAGGAGACCTTCAATTTGAATATGAGGCCTGTTTCGGGACATAGTTGTGTCTGAATCTTTAGGCCTCCTGTGTTAATGGACAGGAACTCAAGTTTATTGAATGTCCTGTTACAAGGCAATCATGTGGAAGCAGCTCAGGATAGAGACTGTATCAGTCTTGCTTGCAGTCATGATTCTTTAGAATTCTTAACAGTCCAGCATTTGATGGTTGTTTCTCTATCCCATGTTCTTTCCAGGGAAGAAGTAGTAGAACTTACTACTTCTACATTTGAATATAGTAGCAGAATAAGAGAGGACTAGGATCAGTGTTGTTTGCATGTGAGTTTTATGTATGTAAGTCATTAGAATGCTGTATATGCATATGAAGCCTTGGAATATGTTTTTTCCAAATATCTTATGTCAGTCATAGATCTGTCTGCCTTTATAATGGCTAACCTTGAGAGTTGTGTGTCTCATTATTTCACCCCCACAGACCATTAAGAGATTTTTGTCAGTTATGTGGCGAGTCATTGAAATACACAGTTTAAATGAGAGGTCTTTCAGACTATTGCAACCTCATCTGCATAGTTTGGCGCTGATCATAAATTGCTCTTTACACATAGTCCTCACAAACCATCCATTTCCCTTTCCTAAGGGTAAAACAGACAGGCTAAATAAAGTGGTTTCCAGCCACGTTGAAGGCAGGGCACTTAGATGACACACACCCCAAAAGCAGCTGGAAATGGGACCGAAGCTGCACTCCAGGACTAAAAACTGGAGGAAAAAGAGGCTGGGATAGTCTGACTCAAGGTGGAAAATATGTATCTTTGTTGCTGCATATAAATGTGCCAATGCAAGTGTGGGAATGTAACAAAGCAAAGAAATGTGCAGTAATTCTAATTGATTTAATTAATACAGAAACCAGACATTCTAAAAGGGGGGCTTCCATGATTGTGCTTTGTCCCATGTATCACTTGCACCCTGATGCTCTGAACTGGTAGAGAATTGCATGTTTGACTGTGTGGTTGATCAAAGGGGCAGGCATCCAATGGAATGGTATTTGTGTGGGACATGGGAGGTAATTTGAGGTCACAAGTGTGTTTGTGCACATGTATGGTGGGCAGGCAACAAAAAAAAATTGCCTAGCGGTGCAGCTTGATACCACACCATGCAGTCAGCCCATATGTATTCAGCCCACCTTGGGAACGGGCTGTTCAAGCAATGGGGTTTCAACCCACATTGGGGAAAAACAGAATCGAACTGCTTTTTCTTGCCTGTCTGTTCCGGACCCTAGAAGGAATTTGGGGATGTTGGAATCACAATGCTTTTCGTGGCTTTTTAGAAGCCCTGTGGAAACATGAGTATGCAAGTATTTCATCAGCTGTCACAGTTAAGATGAGTTGTATATTGGCTTTGAACAGGAATGAGCTTTCATGATGTTGAGCACTATACAGTACTAGAAAGAGACTTCTCCTGATTAAAATTGTCAGGGAATCCTCTCTTCTTGGTGTAATGTGGGCTTCAGCTCAGAAAGCCAGTAGTCAAAGCCTTTCCATCCAGATGATATCTCATGAGCTGTTTTGAATTTGAACATTGAAAATCTTACTGCTTCATGCCAAAAAGTATACTTTGAGTTTTTGCTTTTCTTGGGCTTTGTCTGGTGCTGCTTCGAAGTTATGCTAGAATGATAAGATTCTGTAGCATAGATGGGCACTTAGCTTACTCGGAAGGCAAAAGTACTGTCAGTTCTCCTTTTCATGTGGTCATGTGTTTGTCTTCAGCATCTTCTTATTTTGAGTGGGTCAATTGGTTCCTAGGATTATTCAGGAACTAAGTTTGCCTTTAAATCTAAATAGCAAGAAGAATCTTCCTGGTAGAATTTTTGTGCTTTGTGAGATGCTAAAGAGATAAGTGCCGCTAGCTAGCTAGGGACATAATAGCTCACATTCTGGATAGCTGTTTTCAAGGTACGGTTTCTACCTTTTTTCATCCATGCTTCTTGCAACAAAATGTTAACTTTCAGTATAGGAGTGCATTATAGGTCTTACGGTCTCTGTGCTGTTTTCTGCATCTGATGCAATGGATAGCAATGGCTTCATATTGTTAAAATTTTTTGTTAGTGACTAATAACACTAAAATGCTGAAAACTTGAAACAGCAAATGTAGCAGCACAAATATCAGAATTTTGCTGATGTGTATTACAGTACATGGGCTTCAGTGTCACAGAAATGTGGAAACAATAGCAGTGTATTCCTATGTGTGTCTACTTGAACCTAATTACCACTAAATTCACTGGCATGTCTGTATTTGGGGTTGCAGGCTAAATATCATCTGGCCCATTCTAGTTCAAAATGAAAAGAAAAAAGGCATTGTTATTCCAACAAGGCAATCAAGAAGTGAGGAGATTACATTTCTTTTCTTGTCATCTTTAGGTTCAATATTGTTTTTGAAAGCTGCTCATTTTACCGAAATGCAGTTTAGCTAGTACTCAGTTGGGAATTGTCACCATGTATTTAGATGTGGTACATGAATGGTCAGAGCAAAGCTCTGTGAGGTATGTGCAGGTGTCTGCAGGTTTATGTACGGCGGGGAATCTGCAGCAGAGCTACCATCGCATGGCCAGGCAGGAGGTGAGGTGATGGCCTTTTTCTGGCTTCTTTGCTGTTGGCTTTTGTTGTTGGTGGTAATTTTTTCTCGAATTGAAACCAATAGGAGGGAATTACTGTACCAGTTAAAGAGCTTCAAGACCTGCTTCAGTGTACGTTAGGTGAGTGCAGGGACTCAGGTTCTTCTGTTTCAGAGCCTTCTGCTATAGGGCGTAAGAACTCCTCATTTGGCCCTCCTCAGTACAGAGGACACCAAAGGTGAGACACAGGGGGCAGTTTTCCAGCTCTACACTGGGAGAGTTCTGCCTGTGGACTTTTCTGTCTGTGGTGAAGGGAAAGGTCCAGAATATCGTATGCGCCTGCCAGTGATTCCCAGGAATACAGAATTCCTGTCTCAGTTTCTTATTATAGTTTCCGTAAGAGATGTGGCAAAACAGTTTGAGGCAGGGAGTTCTCTTTTTTGCATATATTGTTCTTTAAAGTGTTACATGTACTGATGCTATTGTATAAAAGAATAATAATGTATACTTAACAAGCAGACTAAACCAAGTGATAGGGATTACTAGAATGACATGTGGAATGTGTTTTGAGCACTTAGAAGTGGTATATAGAATGCTTATTTGTACTTATCTGTTTAATTCTTTTGGGAGGGAGGTGTTAGGGTGAAAGCTGTTGTTGGCTAGAAAGAACAGTATGACCTGTAAAATAACTTTTTAAAACTGGAAATGTATGGCTTACAATGGTTCTTCTTCAGTTGGTGAACTGCTGAGCCAGGAAGCATCTGTCTTGGAACCTGATGCTGGAAGTGGTTGTCGTCTGGAAGATGCCTCTCGGATCCCTCCTCCTCTAGAAGATTCCTTGGAGCCTTTTGAGTCATTAGACAGAGGTAAATGGGTGAAGTTTTGTATCCTTTCAGGGTGGGATTTATTATGATGATTCCCTTGACATCTTTGAAATGATGTCATTTTAATTTGTCATTATGATGTTCTAGTTTGGCCTGATGGACAAAAAAAGTAGAGGACTCTTGTGCTTTTAATAGTTGTGTAAACAGGGGGATCTGTGGGTAAATTTGGTTATGAAAAGTTATACTCATTGAAATTTCCCTGTTCTGCTTAGATTCTATCCTCTCCTTTTTTCACCTGACTATCCTTATCATTTGTGGTAGCAGCTATATGGAGTTTGCTGTATAAAAGCAGACAGTTGGAACTTTTTTCCTGATCTCTCTCTCTCTCTCTCTCTCTCTCTCTCTCTCTCTCACACACACACACACACACACACACACAATGAGAGGGGAGGTTCAGGGTCCATGCAACTAACTGCTATGTTTTTGCATGCATTTGTTGTTATTGTGTGTTAGAACTTTGTACATTTTGACAGCTTCTGTGTCTAGATACCCACAAGCAGAAGTTCAAACATTATTTGCCCTTCTTAGTAGTTGCCAAAGCAAAGACTTTGAATGGAATTAAAGAGAAAGTTGGCTCTCACAATGATCAGACTGCCACTTTAGGGTGCTTATCTGTCTTTAATTTTGCCTAAAAATTACACACTGCCTCTTCAATTTGTCATTGAGTTATGCTTTTACATAGTGTCAAATGTAGGGTTGGCTGAGTACTGGAAATTAGGGCCAGTTTTCTGTTGTAGTAGTAGTAGTAGTAGTAGTAGTAATAATAATAATAATAATAATAAAATATTTATTTATATCCCACCTCTTCCGTTAGGGGATCGAGGCAGGTAACAACAGAGTTTATGATACACAATATAAAAACAATAAACCCCACAAAACCCTGACCCAACCCCTCCCTACCAGACTATAAAATTAGCATAATAAAACATGATTAAAATATATAGTAATACTACAAGATTATTCTACAATCTGCGAATGATGAGGAGATAGAGTAGGAAGAACGGATAGAATTGGTTCTGGGCGGTTATCACTCAGGGAAGGCCTGCCAGAAGAGAAAGGTTTTTTGTCGCTTTTTTAAAAGCCTTCAATGAGGATAACTGGCGAATCTTTTCCAGCAGGTCATTCCAAACTTTAGGAGCCGTAGCAGAAAAAGACCTCCGGGAGGTCACCGCCAATCTGGTCTTTTTTGGTTGTAAAAGATTTTTCCTGGAGGAACAGAGTATACGGGAAGGATTATATGGGAAGAGGCATTGTAAAGAAACATAGATCCAAAACACACTGTAGAAATAATCCAGTTTGAGACCACTTTAACTGCCCTGGCTCAGTGCTGGGAGATTCTGGGAACTGTAGTTTTGTGAGACATTTAGCCTTCTCTGTCAAAGAGCTCTGATGCCACAGTAAACTACAATTCCCAGGATTCCCTAGCACTGAGCCAGGGCAGTTAAAGTGGCCTCAAACTGGATTATTTCTACAGTGTGTTTTGGACCATAAACAAAAGAAGAATACTTTGGAGACAACTGGCTAAATTTGAAACAGTCAGGCGTAGAAAATGACTAATTTCTACTTCCACTTATACCTTGAATCCTCTCTTCAATCCCACCAGTGCTAGTATTGAAGTAAGATGCCTTTTAACTCCCTAACACTTCCCAGTTTTCCTAAAGCACAATTGTTTTTCTCCAAAAATAAATTTCGAAACTGGAAATATAAATAATATGGTATAACTTCAAATTGATTTAAAAAAAACTTTATTAGAGTATTATAGAAAAAAACATATAGTACAAGACAAAACAAACAAAGCCATAATAAATTACATACTACCTACATACTAGAAAGATGCTAAAATGCAAAAACATACAACTCAGCACAAAAGTCAGAATCATACAGGCCATTGTATTCCCTATTACCATGTATGGATGTGAGAGCTGGACATTTAAGAAAGAAGATAGGAGGAAAATCAACTTATTTAAGATGTGGTGCTGAGGATCCCATGGATAGCCAAAAGGACAAACAAATGGATCCTAGAACAGATCAAGCCAGAAATATCCCTAGAAGCCAAGATTACAAGACTTATACTGTCATACTTTGGACACATAATGAGAAAGAATGAATCATTGGAAAAGGCAATAATATTAGGAAAGGTGGAGGGAAGTAGAAAGAGAGGAAAGCCACATGCTAGATGGATGGACTTAATTAAAGAGACCACAAACATGAGTTTGCAGGAGTTTGCAGGGCAGAGCAGTAGCAGACGGGATGCCTGGAGATGTCTCATCCATAGGGTTGCCATGGATTGAGATTGATGCGAAGGCAATTAACAACAACAACAACAACAACAAACATACTACACATAATACATAAAGACAGTAAAACAGTATGTACATACTATCTATATACTACACAAAACATAATACATATTGACAATAAAACAATACACAAGGTTACACAAAATGAACTTCCTGAGCTTTATTTAGACATTTCATTTACTAACTTAAATTTCAAATGCTTATACATTATAAAATTTCTATTAAATCCTTGTTTTCTTAACTACTAAAGTGAGTTAGTTTTCAAATTTTTAGCAGTGTTGATTATACCAAAATAACCCATAAGAAGTAAATATTATAAACTTCACAAATGCAAGAAGAGCTTAAGAGATGCTGTTATGTCAAAGTCCACAATACAGTGCGCCCGCATCATACATGGGTGCGCTTTACGCGTCTTTCAGCATACACTGAAAGCTGCGCTGGGAGAAGGGGCGGTGCATCCCATAGGGAATAATGGGGTGTGTGCCCATGGTGCGCGTGCACTGCTGTGCCACCGCATGCACGAGCCCCAATCATTTAAATGGGGTTCAAGCATAGGTGGAATTCCCTTTACGCAGGGGAGTCTGGAATGGATCCCCCGCGTAAAGAAAGGGCAGACTGTACATATTCCAATAGTTTCCTAATAGTGACTTTCTTAATTGTTTATCTTTTCTGACATGTTTATCTTTTTTGACATGTAAATAACTGATATTTCTCCATCCTTACAGGTTTATTATTTTCAATAGTTTGGATCAGATAGCTATTTGCTGGAAACATATTACCTTAAATACTTTTGTAACTGATTGGTAAATACAGCAAATGTAATAATTTATCACCTTGCCTGTTTCCAGTATCATGTTGCATTATGTGCTTAAAGTTGTAATTGTGACTACATTCTTTCCTATATTTATCCTTAATAAAGTTCAGTAATAATCATATTATTTAATATAAAAGAAATGACTAACAGTTTATATGTATGTATGTATCCCCTTTCTGTGGATGTGTTTGCTTATTTAACAACTCCGTTGGGGATAATTACATTCAGAATGGTTTTATAATTTTTAATATTTCTCATTTATCGAACTCTATTCTGAATAATGACTCTGGAGAAGAAAATGAGGCCTAGAGACCCCATTATTTTTTCTAACAAAAATATTAATATCTATAAATGCTGAAAAGGAAATCATTTCTTGTTCCTGTTTCTACAATCTTTTAATGGGAAAATGGATCAGTTGTAATCCTGTTTTTCCTTGTTTCTTAAAATTCCCTCAGAAATTGGAGAAATCTAACTGCTATGTCAATTTTGTATATTCACATGCATGCATATGATTTTTTCAGCATGTGAGTCAAAATGACATGAGCCAGGAAGTTCCTGGTTCAGATCTTGTCTCTGCCATGAACTTGGCAGGCTGCCGTAAACCACGCCTGCTTTCTGTCCTTTTCAGTATCCCATTTATGATAGGTGATTAGTACTCGCCTAGTTTACAAAATTATAACAAGGATGAATTGAAGACTATGCATATTAAAAGTACTCTACAATTATAAATAGTGATGTGACTCTATTTAAAATTATAAGTAAGACCACTGTGTTAAAGAATGTGTAATTCCTGCATCTCAAATTCATGATTTGCAGACCCGGGGACAGGAGATCTCTATGAGATGGATACTTCAGAGCTGGTGAGCGGCAAATCCCCTCTGGAGGATGCTCCTGATATCTCTGCCCTAGATTGTCCTGGTAGTCCTTCTCTCAACCACTCTGGCTCCTTCAGCCTTTTGACGGATGACACTCAGCCTGACACCTCACTTTTTGGAAGTGCCAATTTGCCACCTGTTCTTGGAGAATCTGTTTTGCAAGGTGAGAAAAGACTACTGATTTTAAGAGGTATTACTCTATAAGAGTCTTTCCTCCACTATTGTACTTGAAGTGTAAAAAAGTGGCTGATTCCTTCAGGCATTAATATACCTTTAGTTATACTAGTCTTTGGTAGTTAGCTTGTTTGAAGAGGAAGAGGAGAAGAAAAGCTCCCATCTACCAGCATTCTTCTTGTGGAGTTCTGTTCAACTGTTAGGGAATCCTTAGGATAAGGCATGAAAGATCAAAGGCTAGCCTACTAGACATACTTATTTGAAATACAGTGGGCTCTTGCCTTATGCAGGGGATCCATTCTGGACCCCCCCCCCCCCCGGCATAAGGCGAATTCTGCCTATGCTGGAGCCCCATTCGTGCATGGCAGCGCAGGAGCACGCGGGACGCCATGGGCGCACGCCCCATTCATTGGAATGGGATGTGCCGCCCCTTGCGCTGCGCGCACTCCCCACAGCTTGAGTGTGTATGCTCAAGTCCGCGTAAAGCACGCCCGCCTATAATGCAGGTGCACTGTATTCTGTTCTTCTTTTTACATTGGGAATCTATGGCTGGTATCTTAAAACATAAGCTTGTTGTGCTGGCCAGAGAGATGATTGGTCCTGGTATTCTGCATCCTTCTTTTTTAAAAAAAAAAGCTTGTTTTTGTACCTCAAGCTTCTTTATATTCTGAAGGAGAACATTCTCCCCTTCCTTTCCCCAACATATATGCTGAACCAATTCCTGACTATCTATTCTTTCTCAGTTACAGCCTTCATCCCAGAACAGATTCCATTTAGGACACAGTAGGGATAGGTTTAATTTGAGTGTTCTAAGTGTGTTGCAGAATGAATAAATAAATAAGCATGGTGGATCTCTAAATTTTCTGGTCTGCCTTCTGTTTCTTAGACTGTGTACAAGTCATTTTCTAATAATAATAACTTTATTACGGCCATTTGGCCAGCACAATTACAAAATTCCAGTTCAAAACACAACAGATTAGAGAATATAAACAAATTACAGTCTATAAAAAGTAGAGATAAAAAGCAATGATAGGACAGCATGATCAGGCAAACACACAACAATGAGTAGGCTGCCATCACCTTGCAAACAACTCTATCATATTATGTAAAAGAGGACCACATTCATGACATATTGGTTCAAAATTCACAAACATATCCCCTATCCAAGCAAGAGTTAAACTACAAAGTGCCATTAATCAGATGCAATTGATTACTAATTTACAAATTTTACCGTTAAATCAAGCCCTCTGTACAGATTTTGAGATTATATTATAACATATTACATCTGTTTAACAAACTGTTTACGATTTGCAATGGCAGCCGCAAAGAATTGTGCAACTGCTTGCGTTATACCTTCCTTCTGATCTGCAAGTAGAAAATTTATCTGCCTGGAAACTGCAGCACAATTGGTGTTATATATAAAGCACGTATTTCTGTATACAAAGAACAGCCAAAGAGTACATGATTAATATTTTCGATTTCCTCCGAGCCACAAGGACAGTATCTGTGTTCTTAAGGGATCTTTTTAAATCTGCCCTCCAGGACTGCTGAGGGTAAGATGTTAAATCTTGCTGACATGAAAGCTCTTCTAAATTTCGGGACATTCAAATTCTCAAAATATTTCGCACATTTGCCAGGTCTACTGGATTCCCTAACAGGATGTAAAGTTAGTTGGCTTATATGAGTCTGGAAATCAATATCCTTGATGCGTTGAGAAATCACAGATTTTGCTTTATCATAACCTAGTACAGTTATTTCAGATAGTGAGAGTCCAAGAGATAAGAGTTTCAAGGTCAGTGTCTCCTTCCAGGGAGACAAAAAGGGGTCTGTTAGAATTAATGGCACTAAACCGATCCGAACAAAAAACATTTTGAGCCATAAATTTAATTTGCGTATCCATACACGCGCCTCAATAGATAGCATCCCTGTTTCTAGACGGAGAATAGAATTTGAAACACAATTTGGGACACCTAAAATTGCCCTTAAAAATTTGGTTTGAACTACCTCAAAGGTTGTAAAGCTACTGAAAGTACAAATCTCAGAACCGTATAATAATTGTGCTAATATCTTAATAACAAAGACTTGGAGAGCTGCTGGAATATATTGGCCTCCCTTATTATAATAGAAAGAACATAAAGCTTTAATACTTCTTTGTGTATTCATTACAGCATTTTTCTGATGTAATTTGGTAGATCCCTTGTCATGAAATGTGATTCCCAGATATTTATAAGTGGACACCTGTTCTATGGGATGATCATCTAGGGTCCACTTATATCGGAGGCGGCTCCTCGAGAAGACCATTACAGTGGTACCCCGGGATACGAATGCGCCGGGTTACGAATTTTTCGGGATACGAAAAAATCCCATAGGGATTTATTGCTTCGGCTTACGAAGGTTTCTTCGGGTTACGAAAAAACCGCGGCGCTATTTTCCGCCACCGGAGGGCAGCAGAGAGCTATTTTTCCATTAGCGCCTATGGGAATTCGGCTTACGAAGGTATTTCGGGTTACGAAATTAACCGCGGAACGAATTAATTTCGTAACCCGGGGTACCACTGTACTTTGGTCTTATTATAATTAATTTTTAGAGCATCATTTGTGCAGTAAGTTGCTAAAGTTCTCAGAAGTCTATTCAATCCTACTTTTGTGATGGACATTAGAACAACATCGTCTGCGTAAACAAGAATCGATAAAGGCTTATTTGAGAGAGTCGGGGCATGTGCTGATATTTCTGACAGGGTCAAGATCATAGAATTAATATAAAAGTTGAAAAGAGTAGGTGCTAGAATGCAACCCTGTCTTACTCCATTAAATGTGGGAATAGTCATTTTCTTTCACAAGTTCCACATAACAGTCTCTCCTTTCTTTGTTAACAGACAGCAGCTTGGAGCTGGCAAGTGTAAGTGAAGTGGGGCGAGAGGGTGCAGAATTTCTAGATTCACAAGTATCTGTTGAACCAGAAGCTGTAGATGCCTCCTTGGAAGAAATAGCTAAGAGTAGCTGCCGAGAAGACCCTACATCCATGACAGACAAAAATAACAAAGAGACATCAGCTAAGAGTAAGTAGGTTCTTTTACTGAGACTTCTTAGTTGTCTTGGCTGCATTTAAAGATCATTTGAAAGTATTGTCAATGGTTGTTTGTTCTGATTAGGTGATGTTCCAAGAAGGCGGATAGCCACAGTGGAAGAGGTTTTCTACCCTTTAAAGCATGGGTAGGTAGTATTATTTGATTGGCAACATTGCTGCATTATAACAGTACTGATCCAGCCACAGTGTGGAGTGGGAATGTAAATATCTAGTCTTAATTGGCCATGTTCATGTTCAGGTGGCGAAGGGAGGTGCGCATCAAAAAGGGCAGCAGCCGCTGGCAAGGGGAGACCTGGTACTATGCTCCTTGTGGCAAGAGGATGAAGCAGTTTCCAGAGGTGATAAAGGTAAAATCTGCTTCCCAGAGAGGGATCAAGGGTTATCAGTTGTGGCATGTGTTCTCTGTGGAACATTGGCTTAGAAATCAGGTTTGCTTTGCCCGCTTTGAAATCTTTCTGTCAGACAGTAAGAGAATAGAATTAATAAACTAGGCACACCATATTAACGTTGACATTGAGCGTTGCTTAATAAATTAGATACGGACAAGCACTGTCTGTATTTCTTGACCTAATTCTTTGTCAAAAAGCTGATCAGAATTGTGATAGTAGCTCTGTGTTCAATTCACAGAGAAAAGTTCTTCCTTAGCAAAAGGCTGGATCATGCATAGGATATGCTTGACTCCTATTTTCATGTCTTGTTTCCCTGCCAGTACCTAACCCGAAATGTTGTGCAGAATGTCCGCCGTGAACACTTCAGCTTCAGTCCCCGAATGCCAGTAGGAGATTTCTTTGAGGAACAGGACACACCTGAGGTGAGTTTTGGTGGAAATCCTGGAGTAAATTGCATCTCTGTAGCTGCTCTTTTGCTGTAATCACATACTGCAGAAATAAAGTATGTGTTTGTAGCATTCCTTCAGTTTTCTGCCTCCTCCAATTCTTTTTAAAATATCCCTTCAGGATCTATGGTGAGGCCTGACTATATCGGGACTGGAGAGTAGTTAAAATGTCACCAGGATAGATTGTCTCACATGGAAAAACTGATAAGATTGCTATAGGGATTTGGAGTTGGTAGGCATGGGGAGGGACCAGTGTCTGTAAATCTCTCTTCTTTCTGCAGGGTCTGCAATGGGTAAAGCTGGTATCTGAAGAAATTCCTTCACGTATCCAGGCCATCACAGGCAAGCGTGGTCGACCCCGAAATATTGAGAAAGCCAAGGCTAAGGAAATGCCCAAAGTAAAACGTGGCCGGGGCCGACCTCCAAAAGTGAAAGTGTCTGACCTTTTGAGCAAGACAGATGCCCGGATTCTAAAGAAACTGGAAGCTCAAGGTACCAGCTAGACTAAATAATTCTGCACAATAGTACCTTTCACAAGAAAGAGGTAGTTCATGGCACAAATTAATAGTCAGTATCTGGAGGAAGGGCTGTTCAGTTTGTGCATCAAGAAAATTCAAATTTTGCTCTCAAAAATAAAGCAGACCAACAGATTGCATGTACCATATATACTTGTGTATAAGTCGAGAAATTTAGGTCAAAAGATTGACCCAAAAAACCTGAATCGACTTATATACGGGTCCATGGGTAATTGACCCGATCTTCTCCCCAGCTGGGCTGCCTCCGCAAGATAAAGACCAGCTGGGGAAGGGCTATGAAGGGCGATCGCGCGTCCAGAAGCCTCTCGGGAGCCAAGCTTCTTCCCCCAGGAAGGAGCCCAACTCTGGAGCGGCTGGGCTGGCGATTGCGCGCCCAGAAGCTTCTCGGGAGCCAAGCTACTTCCCCCGGGAAGGAGCCTGGCTCTGCTGGGCTGGCAATTGCGCACCCAAAAGCCCCTCCAAAGCCAGGCTCCTTCGCCCGGGAAGGAGCCCGGCTCTGGAGGGGCTGGGCTGGCAATCACACGCCTAGCTTCTTCCCCCGGGAAGGAGCCTGGCTCTGGAGGGGCTGGGCTGGCGATCGCGCGCCCAGAAGGCTCTCGGGAGCCAAGCTTCTTCCCCCGGGAAGGAGCCTGGCTCTGGAGAGGCTGGGCGGGGCCGTTTGCTCAGTCCTGCTGCGATGAGGCTGCACAGGGCAAGTGATCGCCCTGCAGCTTTTCCGCAGCCCCACTGCCACTGGAACTTTGACCCCCGACTTATCCACGGGGCATACCGAAATCCATACTTTTGCCCTCTAAAGTTGACCTTGACTTATACATGAGGTCGACTTATAGTCCGAGTATATACGGTAATTCATCTTGTTTTCCATAAATCTCAAAGTGCTTGCTTTTTCTGGCAAATAATATTTGAGTTTGTGCAAAATTGGGCATTTCTTGGAGATGTGGGGCAGCAGGAAGGGAGGAACAGATAAGGGGCAGTAAGGGTTTGTAGATAAGAGAACATGACTGGCTACCTTGAGAGGAAGGGTGAGCATCATAGCTCTGGCCCTGAGAACTGGAAGCACTTGCGGACATTTTCTTCCAGTCTTTCCTTTGTGTTTCCTGAGGGCTAGAAACATGTTTAAAATTGGAAAAAGCTAAGAGATTCAGAAACAGGAACGTAAATAGAATTCTGTCCAGTGTGTACACATGCAGTCTTCAGGAGCAAGCAACCTGGTTTTTACAGTGCTGTGGATGCTTAAGTAAGTCTAGCTTCTTCAGTTGGCTTTAGATGTAGAAAATTTGGAGCCCATCTGAGATGCTACTAGGATCCTCCTGGAGCAAAATTAGTGGCCTGAGGATCCCCTGTTGCATATTAGGCAGCCTCATTCCCTTACACCATATTTATGGTGTAAATAAACTCTTTGCGGAGAGTTCACATTTGCAGGTACTGGTTTAAAAGAAGGCTCCTTTGCTGTCAATCAGATGCACTTCTGCTTTCGTTAAAGGTGATGTTTCCTACAGCAATTGGGCAACCGGATGGGTGCTTCTCCCCCTCCTTTTTTTTTAAAAAAAACTGTCGGCAGTGTGCACATATTTTGTCAAATTTAAAAACCTCCAGGTATGTGTGTGTTGTTGTGTGTATTTGGGTCACTACAGATTATGGATCTTCCTCTGCCTCTGTTTTCCACCCCAAAATGCAATCTAATGCTGTCTCTGCATCCTCCCTCCTTGCAACCCCAAAATGCCTCATACACATACAATAATAATAATAATTAAATCCTCACCTCAGAATGCCATCTCTGCATCCTTTGCTTTCCCTCAGCCACCCCAGAATTCCTTACAGACACATACAGTAGCAAAAGCATTCTGTATCAATTTGCCAAATTGAAAGAAAAACATTTGTAACTTTCACATTGTAGCATTCGCATATAAAAAGTAATTTAGAAAAAAAAAGCCTCTTGCAAAGTTAGGTGCCGTGCTGGGAGCAAGCTAATGAAAGGGAAATGTAGCACAAGCAGACACATTATATCTATATATGTATCTACCTGTAGAAAAAATATTCTCATAGTCTGTCAAAATAAAAATGCAAAAGAGAGAGAGAGAGAGAGAGAGAGAAAGCTGCCTGCGAGAGCGAAGGCATGTTCCATTCCCTGCCCTCCCTCTGACCTAATTCCCTCCCTTGAACTTGACCCTTCGCCCTGCTCCTTCTTCCTCCTCCTTCACAAGTCTGCCCTTCATGGCCCCCTTCTTTCCCCCGGGTCCTTCTTTCTCCTCTTCCTCCTTCTTTGCCCTGATGAAGGGGAGGCATGTTCTGCCCTCCCTCTGATCTAAATTCCTCCTCTGAATCATGATCGGGGACAAGTTCAAGTTCATATTTGCCAGACCCAGTTTTTCTCAAAAGATACAGCTTTTACTCTGCTTTCTAAAGACCTGCGCCAAGGGGCATTTGCCCCTGAACAGGTATGAAAGCCTCGTTTTGCTTGTGGAAGGATTGGGGCCAATATGAACTTCCTGTGGTTAATCCAGGTTCTGATCTGGGTAAAAGGTAGTCTGAATGGCCCTTCACATGTTTATTTCATTCTCCCTTTAATCTCATTTATATTTGCAGAGGTGCTCAGTGATGAAGACAAGCTGAAGATGAGCAAGATCAAGAAGAAAATGAGGCAAAAGGTACATGCAGTAGAATGGAGCACTGTACGCTAGACAGGAAGGGGGGGATAATTTTGGAATAAAATGAGTTTGGTTAGAGCAGGGAACTTGGGATGAGAGACTGCTAAAGTTGCATATACTACAAGTCAAGGCTCACATTTCAAATTGTGCAAGGAGTTCTATATCTGTAATATAATTAAGTAAACTTGACATATCTTTTTATATTTTAAAAAGATGAAGACTTGGGGGCAAGAGAGTGGTTAGGCAGGAAAGACTGGACAGCAGTGTAGAACTGAGAGAGAGACAAGGAACAGAGGAGCAAAAAGTAAACTACCCAGTTCTTGTGCACTACAGATTTCTCTGGGCCAGGGGTGAAAGACTGTTGAACTTCAATTCCTAGACGCCATAGTCAACATGACCAATGGCAAGGAATTATTTGAGTTACAGTCCAAACTATTTGGAGGTCCAGATGCTCTAAACTCTCTTCTATACTTTTCAGTGCAGTTATGAGGGACAGAAACATTTAATCAAAAGTAATATATTTTGACACTGACTCTGATTACAAGATGAGCAGGTTGGCAGTTTGATGCTCAAGTACCACGTAATGGAGTGAGCTCCCATCACTAGTCACAGCTTCTGCCAACCTAGCAGTTTCAAAACATGTAAAAGCAGATAAATAGGTACCCCTTTGTGAAGTCGAAGGCTTTCATGGCCGGCATCCATAATTTTTTGTGGGTTTTTCGGGCTATTTTCTTCGTGACGTTTCGCCAGCATCTGTGGCTGGCATCTTCAGAGAATGCTTGCCTGGAAAAAAGTGGGGACACACACACACACACACACTCACTCACTCACTCTGTGTGAGCCTAGGAATGTAGGAGTGATTTGCATGTGTATTGTTCTGTTGCTGATGGCAGGCCTCAGGCTGGGAGGCTAATACAAAAGAGGACTAGTGTCTGCTAATTGGTGATCATTATCTGCTGGGAAAGCCCCTGACTTTTGAGCAGTTTCCCATTTGCATTTGCTGAGTCCTTATTTTGCCATTCCTCAGGACTGGTAGCCAAATCTTGTTCACTTTAAGGGTTTCTTCTTTCCGGTTGAAATTATCCTAATGTTTATGGCTTTCAATGGCTTCCCTGTGCATCATGACATGGTAGTGATTGGCATGGTCCAGAATTTCAGTGTTTTCAAACAGTATTTTATGCCCAGGATGGTTTGTGGCATGTTCTGCTACTGCTGATTTTTCTGGCTGGCACAGTCTGCAGTGTCTCTCATGTTCCTTGATTCTTGTTTGCACACTACGTTTGGTGGTCCCTATGTAGACTTGTCCGCAGCTGCATGGTATGCGGTAAACTCCTGCAGCTGTGAGAGGGTCTCTCTGGTCCTTGGCTGAGTGAAGCATTTGCTGGATTTTTGTCGTCGGTTTATAAACCATTTGCAAGTTGTGCTTCTTCACCACTTTGCCTATTCTGTCTGTGACTCCTTTGATGTATGGTAAAAATACCTTCCCTTTGGGTGGCTGCTTGTCTTCACATCTCTGGGTTTTCCTGGACCTGGCAGCCCTTCTGATGTGTGAGCTGGAATAACCATTAGCCTGTAGAGCCCAGTCCAAGTGCTTCAGTTCATCTTCCAGGAAGTGGGGTTCACAGATGCGTTTAATTGAAAAATATCTGCAGTAAAGTTTTTTGTGATCAGAGTTGTAAAAAATGGAGTAGGAATATTTCCCCCCTATGTGTCTTCTCTTTTGAGTATTCTTTCCCGTGTTCTTGATATAGTGTAATGTTTGGTTTTCATGCTAGGTCCAAAATAAGCAAAAACAGGAGGCCAAGGCACCAAAGCCCAAGGAGGTCAAGTCTAAGGAAGTCAAGACTAAGGAAGTCAAAAAGAAGCCTAAGGTAGATCATTATCATGAGTGTCCATCTGAAAAAGCTGGAAAGTACCTAGATCCTGAATAAATCCAGTGAAAACTTGACAAGTTTCTTCTTTTCCTAGCTCCAGATAAAGAAGGAGAAGAGCAAACCAGAGAAGAATAAGCCAGAGAAAATGAAAGAGAAGGTAAAGCCAAAAGAAAAGATGAAGCCCAAGGAAAAGAAGATGGTGACCCCTGCAAAGGTTCTCCGGAAAGCAGATAAGAACCTTGTTACTCAGCGGCAGCAGGAAGAACGACAGCGGCAACAAATGATCCTGGAAGAAATGAAGAAGCCCACTGAGGACATGTGTCTGGGGGACCACCAGGTATGCTTGGCAACAGTGACCTTTGCAGGGAGCAGCTTCCTATTTCATTCTGTTGTGAAGGAGCTGCAATGTTTAGGAAGCAAAACAACCACTGAAAATCTGATGCAACCTCTTAAGCATGGCCCTAGTTAAGGGTAGGAGGGACTAATAGCAAAGTGCTCTCTGTACTACTGAGAGTTTTTGTGGATGAATTTCTTGACTTTCCTTTACTGGAGGCATTTTAGCCTTTATTTTTCAGGAGTTGATGAAAGTATTGGGTCTGGATGCTGAACTAAAAGCATGAATCCTGCCCCACACATTTATCTGTACAATATGCATGCAGATATAGTTATATATTTCATATTACTTGTTCATTTGTTGTGCTCCAAGATTCCAGTGTTGTTGGGTTTTTTTTTGGGGGGGGGGGTGGATTTTTGAAAGCAAAAGTGTTGGAGAAGAAAAGGTTGTGGCGAATGGTATGGTAGCCGTTAGAGGTAGAGAGATGGGAGGAAAGGAGTCATGGGATTAGGAACAGAGCTGTGCAAACAGATGTAGCTCTGCTGCTGAGGAATGGAAACCAAAGCTATTTCAAAATTTTAAACCTCTTCCAAAGCTAACCATTCCGCACAACATAAAATGCAGAGCCATTACATTATCATCATCATCATCATCATCATCATTATCATGCAAATGCTTAGTTTTCACCTTTCACTTTAGGGTCTACAAGAGCTCACCAGTGTGATGTCATGAGTTTCTCCAGCTCCTGCCAGAAGGAGCCAATGATCAAGTATAGGAAATGTCATTTCCATGAAGGCTTTCATGGACAGTATGGAAGGAGAAATCTAAACATGCAGTGCCATGTAATTATTTTAACAAAACCTCTTCTAGCCCTGCAGATGTTTTGGATTATAACCTCCATCATCCCTGGCCATTGGCCATGTTGGTTTGCATAGATGGGAAGTGTAGTCCAAGATATATGAGAGGCACAAAGTTTGGAGCAGTTATATTATACTAAATGTTAGTGCCAGAACAAAAGTCTGACTCTTTTACTGAGACATTAATACCAGAGTAATGTTGTTCTATTAGTTACTTATTTAAAGTCTTTATATCCTTTCCTTTAGCCAGAAATACTCCATGGCTGGCTTACAAATAGCTCACGTGACAGTTCCTGCCTCAGGCTTACAATTTAAAACATAGAAGGAAAAAAAGAATTGGGCCATGAATACCCACTGGGTGACCTTAGGCAAGTCACACTCAGCCAGAGTAAAGCAAAAGGCAAACCCTCTCTGAAGATTTTTTTTTTTCAAGAACACCATGCTATATGTTCACCTTAGGGTTACCATAGGTTAGAAATTACTTGAAGGCACACCATAACATGTCAGGTTGTTGAGCATTGGATAGCACGTCTGATGCTTCCTAGCAACTTTGGAGTCTCAACTCCTGCACTTCACCACAATAGGTATTTGGACAATAATCTGCTTTCTTGTCCTCCTGCAGTCCCTGCCCAAATCATGTTATAGTACAAGTAAGTTTCGTATTTTCTGTACTGATAATGTGTCTTCTTCCGTAGCCTCTGCCAGAGTTTTCTCGCATTCCTGGATTGATTTTGCCCAGCCATGCTTTCTCTGACTGCTTAGCTATTGTGGAGTTCCTGCACAATTATGGCAAAGTGCTGGGTTTTGATGTAGCCAAAGAAATTCCCAGCCTGAGTACCCTGCAAGAGGGCCTCTTTAATGTAGGAGACAGCTTGGGTGAAGTATTGGACCTCCTGGTAAAGCTGGTGAAGGCTGTATTGTATGACCCTGGCCTCCCACCCTACTGTCAGGTAAGGCATGGATGCATGTGTGTGTCACATGATGTTAATATGCAAGTCTTAACAATATGAGCTGAAAAAGAGATATTAATGGAGTTTGTGTAGGAGGGTACATGAACAAGATATTATTTAATTATTTATATATTTCATTTATATACCACCTTTCTCCCTGGAGG
This sequence comes from Sceloporus undulatus, assembly GCF_019175285.1. Taxonomy (NCBI): domain Eukaryota; kingdom Metazoa; phylum Chordata; class Lepidosauria; order Squamata; family Phrynosomatidae; genus Sceloporus; species Sceloporus undulatus. The sequence goes on from NC_056523.1 coordinate 168,198,522, forward strand.
GACCCAAGGCAGTTCACAGATAAAACCTTTAAAATTGTTGTAGAATTCAAATAATTAAAATGTCTATAAATAAAATCACATAAAATATACACAATAAAAAAATATAATATAAAATCACATAAAATATACACAAGTTAAAAACAGACTAAAAACCCACCTGCTTCATAAAACTACCCTGCTATGCATTATGTACAGAAAGCCTGCTGGCATAAAATGTTTTACTTTCCGATGAAAGGCCAGCAGACAGTACTAATACTACCATCAGTACTGTGCACACTTTGCATTACTATTATTTTTAACTGTTTGCTGTACCAAGGAAAATTGAATATATCTGCATAACTTATTTTATATTTTCTGGTTTTATTGTGAGGGTAGTTACTCAGTGAAATAAACAGAGTACTAAATCCTATCCAACAGACTAAAATCTTCTTTAGTCAGCCATCTGGCTTCTCAGATATTAGTGGGCATTATCCCAATGTTTAGAATTTTTTAAATGGAATTTGAGAGCCTTAGGAATGTGCATTTAATGCCACATTGCACTTATTTCTTGTAGAATCATGGCATACACATAGGTCTGGTGGTTGTTTTTATTCTGTTTGCTCTGTAGGTAAGATGTGGACTGGGATTGCTGCTCATCAAATGTCAACAATGTTACTACTACTAGTAGTGGTAGTAGTAGTATACCAAGGCAGGGACATGAGTTAGCCCAAGAACATCCCATGACAGCGAAAGTGGGATTATTAATATTACTAGTAGTAGTAGTAGTAGTAGAAGTAATATTAATAATCCCACTTTTGCTGGTATTGGACCTCCTTGGGCTAACTGATGTCCCTGGCTTGGCACATACATAAACCAAAACTACATACTTGAATGAAACACTAGGGCAGAAGTGGGCAACTGTACATATGATGGGGGCCAGTTATCCTCTCTGTACCCTCTTGGCAGCCTGCACCAGTGCATTTTACTACACCTGAAGTAATGCAGCAGATCTTCTGGCTGCCATTTTGACCTGCTTTCAGCTGATTCTTTTTTCTTTTTTTTTCATTTTTGTGAGGTTACACAAAGCAAACTGCTGTATTTTTAGATGGTTTTGGGAGTTTTTACCAGTTTTTCAGCCAAAAAATTATGTGAAAATTGCCTCCCTTTTCTTTAAATGAAAAGGGATATGGGGTCTTTGAAGGGCTTCTAAAGAGTCCTAAGAGCTGCCTTTTCCCCCTGCACTAGAGTGTGCCTAAGCAGTGCTATTTTTTTAACCAGTGTGTTAGAAACTGTTTCAGTGGGTCAAAAGAACAAGAAACTAGGGATTATTATAGATCAGTACATATAGTTTGGCTGCTTAAAGGGGTGTGGAAAACAGCAGAATCAAAAATTGGTACCAAGAAAATATTAATTATTCAAAGTATAAAGCCTGCAAATTAAACATAGTTTTGTATGCGCCCATTTTGCCCAAGGTGATGTGTGTCTGATAGCTGTAAGCCATACTAAGAGGTTGTATGGAACACTGAGCCCTGCTCTTGCTTACTTAGACATCTTTGTCAGCTCTCTTACTGATTTTGAGATTTAATCAGACAACACCTGCATGCTTTCATCCCTGTCCCTCTTCAGTTAATAACAGCTTTTTATAGGTATCTTGTTTTAGATTAAAGTTTCAGTTCTGAGGCACCGTGGGCTCATGTGTATATGATTACTAAGTGCTTTTGATGTTTTTCCCCCCTTTATCCTGCCAGTCACTGAAGATTCTTGGGGAGAAACTCTCTGAGATAAGTCTGAACCGTGACACTGTCTCTGAGATCCTTCGGTGCTTCCTCATAGCCTATGGGGCTGATGATAACCTGTGTGACAGCTTGCGCACTAAACCCTTCCAAGCACTACCCCCGGACAGGAAAGCAGCTGTCCTGGCCTTTTTAGTCAATGAACTCAACAGCAGTGCTCTTATCATCAAGTAAGTGTGATGAGTCAAGCAGTTTCCTGAAATGTATCTCTGTGTGTTATATGTATAGCATAGTCTCAGCTCGAATCTGGGTAGAGTGGGAGTCCCAGGGTGCTGTTACTGTACTGAAGGGGTTGGGAAAGACATGAAGTTGAGCTGTAGAGTTCAACATGCTTAGGCTGTGGTGGATAAAGTGTTGCTTACTGACCCCATGAGAGTCGCAACCTTGTTTGTGATCTCTCCCCCCCACTATTCCTCACAAAGCCCCCATACCTAAAATTGTGTAAAAAGATGTGTCTGTGGAATTATGTACCAGAGGTATACATTTCAACTTTAGAGGCCCCCAGGAGCCTCCAAACATTAATTTCCTCCCAAAACCTGAAAATTGAAACTTCTAGTTACTACTCGTTATGAATATTTCGCCAACTTTATAGCCAGTTTTGGGGCACTATACCCTGTCAAGCTGCCATGGGATTGAAATTTAGCTCCTGCCCCACCACAAATGGTCACCCCATATTAACTCAATGTTTAATGGCCTCAGTTCACCATAGATTTTGTCATACATTAGATCACCATGATACAACAGTGGCCTAGTAGGAGCACCTACTGGAATTACTATATATTTGAAATAGTTAGAAAATCAATTTGGAACATATAATTCACCTTGATAGCCAAGCAAAAGTTTGGTGCAACATGTTATTGTGGTTATCTTGCAGGTACACATAACCCAAAATTTATGCAGTTGTTGTTAATCACCATCAAACTGACTTTGACTTATGATGACTCTATAAATGACACAGCCTCCAAGTCATCCTATCATCAACAGCTGTGCTTACGTCTTTCAGGCTCAGGCTCATGGCTGCCTTGGAGTCCCTCCACCTCTGCTGTGGTCTTCCTGTTTTCCTGCTGCCTTCCCCCTTCCCAAGTATCATTACCTTTTCTAGTGAATCATGTCTTAAGATATGGCCAAATAGTCTCAGTTTAGTCATCTTGGCTTCTAGGGAGAGTTCAGGCTTGATTAGCTCTAGGACTCATTTATTTGCCTTTATAGCAGTCCATGGTATCCACAGACCTCTTATCCTACACCACCTGAACCTTCTGCACCTTTCAAATGAGTTGATTTTCTTCCTATCAGCTTTCTTCATTTGCCAGCTTTCACAACCATACCTAGCAACTGGAAATACAATGGCATAGGAATCCTAACTTTAGAATTCAATGATATATCTTTACACTTCAGCATCTTCTCAAGTTCCTTCATAGTTATGCATACAAATCCTACTCGTCTCCTGATTTCTTGACTGTATTCTTCATTTTGATTAATGACTGACTCATATGTAGAGAAGATGTCAAATGTTAAATTGATCATTTTGCTCAAGACCACCTTCCCCCAAAAAACAGATTACCATAGTATTTGCATCCAAATGTCTTGTCCCTACATGAACTTTCTCTCAGTATCTTGGATAAATGGGTGGCTAAATTATTCTTCTGTTACCAGATTCTGTTGCAGACTAGATTTTGTACATTTGGGTGAGGATTAGCAGCTCTCAAATACAGTACAGATATACTGATACCAAGAGACTTGTTAAATGCTTTCTCTTACATATGTATCGCCACACACTACACAATTATCTTTCTTAACTTCTTTTGCTGCAGTGAAATTGACAAGACTCTAGAAAACATGTCCAACCATAGGAGAAATAAATGGATCATTGAGGGAAAGTTGCGCAGGTATGTGTCAGTATAATTTATTTTGGTCTATGCTAGTTTAAAAGCACTCAGATTCTGTCAATGGATGTGAGACAGCTGAAGGAGCTTGAAAGTTTGCCATTTAATTATTTAAGTCATATCTCACACAGGTTGTAGAAACTTACTGTGAACACAGGATCCTAACTGATCTTGTATTATTTTCCATCACCTTGATTTGCTAGAGAATTTAAAGAAAAATAGCATAATTTATCTTCACTTTATGGTGTGAGTCACCTGACATCTAAGGAAATAATTTCCAAACAATAGCATTTTTATGGGGTCATTCAGATTTTTCCCTGATTGTGATCCCCTGTCCATAAAGTCCTAAACTAAAGTCTATTACATTTAGGTATTATGTCTTTACAGCAGTGGATTTTCTTTTCCCACTCCGTACAACCTGTTCTTGCACTGTAGATTAAAGATTGCCCTTGCCAAAAAGACTGGCCGCCCTGAATCTGAAATCTCTGGTTTGGAAGAACGGCAGTGGCGAAGGAGCTCACGCATCACTGAGGACCATGAGGATATGAACTTGGATGAAGAAGAAAGAAGGAGAGCATGCAAGGCCCGGAAAGACTATGAGGTAGGTGATGTTTTGACCGAGGTCATATAGCATGAGTATATATATTGTCCCTGAATCTCCATTCTGATAAAGAGTGGCAGAGTTGGAAAAAGCAGTGTTGGTCCAAAAGCACAAGAAATGCAGAATAATTGGAACAGTAAATTCTGTTGGACTAACCAATTAATTGCTTCAAAGTAATGAAGGCCTTTTAAAAAATCAAGCAGTTCTACAGTTACTTCCACTGGCAAATAACTTGCTTCACCTCCTCTTCTTATTTTCTCTGTTTATTTCCATTTGAGTATTTAAGCCTTTCCAGAACAAGTCAATCTGTATTTAAAAAGCAGATAAAGGATTTGGTTTTAACATATCTCTTTCCCTTGCTAGAATGAAATTCCTGTTTCCAGTGTGCCTGAGCTGGAGAGGCAGATTGAAAAGATTTCCAAGGTAAATTCCTTTGGATTAAAAGTTGAGTAGATAACAGACAGATGCAGCAGTGGTTTTTTCCTAGACTTAGTGGGTTTGTTGGGCTTTGTTTGTACAAGTGCATCCATTGTTCTGGAGCCCAAAACTTTTTGTATTGAGCTTTTCCTAATTCTTCCTACAGCGCCAGATGTTCTTTCGCAAGAAGTTGCTCCATGCCTCACAGTTGTTACGGGCTTCATCACTGGGGCAGGATCGATATCGGCGCCGGTATTGGATCCTGCCCCATCTAGGTGGGATCTTTGTAGAAGGTTGTGAGGCCTCAACAGGTACATGAAACTTGAAATGAAGAAACATGATTGTGCTTAAAATAAAACCTAAAGGAATAAAGACCATGTAGAGTTTCAGACCATAATGAAGAGGATTTGTGCAGCTAGCAGTAGATATGTAGGACAAGAACTAATGGAATAAGTTCAAAAAAGAACTACAGGGCATTTGAATACAGAATGATAAAAATAGAAATGGATTTTTGTGAATCACATTGCACTTTTTAATACGAACTGGTGGTGTTCTGGTTTATGTGGGTGGTGGCAGCATGAAAGAACAGAGATAGTATAGCTATATTTGAGTAAATTCCAGAGCGCAACATATCTGTGAATCAAATTACATCTTACATGTATGGAACATTAAGCTTCCTTCTCTGTTCTGAATCTTTAGGAAAGGATCTTTGGCGGGGGGGGGGGGGGGGGTTAGTGTCTGATTTGGAAAACAAAAGTCTGGTTCATAGTAGGTTAGGGAGGGGGGATAGACTTTTCACCGAAGAAAGAAGTGTAATACAGTGGGCCCTCAATATCCATGGACTGGCCATCCACGGATTTTAGCATCTGCAGATGGCAAGCTATCCATTGTCCTCAGTGGCGGTGCATGCATATGGCTGCACTGCTGTTAGGAACAGCCCTGTTAACCCTAATGGCAGTGTGTGCACTTAGCCGTACTGCCATTGGGGACAATGGGACTTGAGGTCTCATGGATTTTTGTATCTGTGGGTGTGCGTGGGGGTGTCTGTGTCTGGAATTGATTCCCCGCAGATACAGAGGTCCCACTGTATATAGTTTGCCCATGAAACACATAAGATGTGTGAAATCAGTTAATTGTGTGCCTTTAAGTCATTTCCAACTTTTGGTGATCCTGTCGTGGGTTTTTCTTGGCAAGATTTGTTCAGACAGGATTTGCCTTTGTGTCCCTCTGAAGCTGAGAGAGTGATTTGCCTGAGGTTACCCAATGGGTTTCTATAGCCTAGTGGGGATTTCAGTTCATATTTTTGAGATAGGTTTGAGCACCATCTAGTGGGGAGATCCACACAGATCTTCTCAGTATTGTTATTCTTCAAACAGCTCCTCCTGAGATGTCCAAGAACACACTGGAAAAAGAAGTGGTCCTGAAAGAGGAAGAGTGTGAGAGGTCCCCAGTGAAAAAGGAGACTACTGACACACCACCAATTACAGATTACATGAACTGCACAACCTCTCATTCATGGAGCCGGCCGTGGCGGGATGATGTCGGACTGCTGCCATCAGAGCCACTGGATCCCAAATTGCCAGAACCTGTCAATGGGTTTTTGGAGGATTCTATGTCCCTGGGCCAGTCTCAGCATGACCTTACCCAGTCAGCCTTCCTGTCTTGGCTCAGCCAGACACAGCAGGCATCCTCACTGCTTGACAGCTCTGTACTCACTCCAGATAGCAGCCCTGGCAAAGCGGACTCAGTACCCCCAGATGAGCCAGACTCTGCTGCAGAGGATGAAAGTGCCACAGAAACACAGGTTATCTGGTTCAATCTGCTGCCCAGAGCACCTTGTAATGACTCTCCACACACTACCTCCATTGACCAGCCCCCTCTCAAGGCTTCCCCTCAACTCTGCAAACCATCTACCAGGGACCAATCAAAGGCCTCAGCCCGGCAGGTGAGTATCGAGTATCATTCAGAGGCATGTCCTGAGAAAGCAGTGTGAACTCCACTTTTGACCTTGGTTAGGCAAGTAGGGGAACTAGGATAAAGAAATTGACTGGAGGGGGCTTACTCAGTTCTTAGTCAAAAATTGACTTTGCTTGGGAATGAGAATCCTGTAGGCACTTTTCTGTGACAATCTGGTTCCATTTGACTGTTACAGCATTGCACCTGCATGGGCAGGGATGGGATTTATGGCTGAGATTTACTTCTCAGTCCAACTACTTATCTGCTCATGCAATGATTGCTACTACCACTCACTTTTCCTCTTCCCTACTGTCATTTCCTTCTCCTTTTGTGGCTTTTTTTTAGATTATAAGCCTGAGGGCAGGGAAATGTCTAATTAACAAACTGAAAGCATCTCTGATAGCCTTGGCTGAAGAGTGGGGTATAAATAAATAATAATTATTATTACTCAGTCTACTGTTAATGAGCTCTCTTCTTTTCCTCTATTAAAAATATACATTGCCCTCAGTGTTCATAGAGAACAATATCAGAAGCCACAGGTTAGAAGTGTGAAAAGGAAGATGTACATTAGGAAGGGTTTCCTGAGTTATTAAAGTACTTTGGAATGAGGGTCCTAGTGTTGTCCCAGGCTCCACTCCTAAATGATCCCTCTTTCAAATTTTGTTGCCTCCTCACCAAATTTCTTGAGCAATATGAAGACAAATTAAGATGTCAGTTACTATATTAACTTTATGTCTTTCAGGAATTCATGGCACACTATAAGCTTTTCTATATTGGAACATAGGGTGAAGCAGTTCCTTCTGGAGATGGCCACCCCCTAGAGGTGTTAGCTAGCACTTTATGACATGTGTGCATTGCTTTATGAATTCTGATTTTCTTTCCCCACAGCTGAATGGCCTATCCACCGCCAGCCCAGCATTGCCATCACTGGCCTCCACTCCTCTCCATTTCAGCTCCAGGGTTCCCAATAAGGCCCAAGAGACTCTAGGGCAGCCAAGACGACGAGGGCGCCCCCCTACTAAACTCTTCAAGCAAATTGAACAGAAATATCTGACACAGATGACAGCACAGCCCATACCTCCAGGTATGAGACAACTGCACTTTCATTTTCTGCTGTATAATTTGGACTCTGTGTGCTTGTTTTCTAAGATCCTGATATGTGGTTTGAAGAACTGCTAGGGAAAGTGCAGTATTTTATTTTATTTATTTCAAGGATTTATATCCCATCTTTCTCCCACAATGGGATTCAAGACGGGTTGCAATAATTTAAAAAGGCAAAATAATTTTAAAAGAAGAAGTAAAAGTGTTAATTTAGAAAAGTTAATAACCATTAAACATTAATATTAAAACATAAGTTAAGACCAGCACAAATAAAAATCAGCCACCAAACGACTGCCTAAATAAAAATGTCTTCGGATGCTGGTGGAAAGAGAGCAATATGACAGTGTGAGCTCTAGAATTTATTTTTAAAACAACTTTTGTGTTAGAGATTGTATTTCAAGTGGTTTCTCTTCTCTTTCTGTATAATGATGGCCTGTTGCAAACCCCTGCATTTGGACTTTGAGATCTTGCAGCTCTGTGATGTTCATTAGTGGCACTGCATTCTGAGCTGGCTTCTGCCCCTTCCTGGTTCTTTCCTTTCAGAGATGCAAAACGGCTGGTGGTGGTTACAGGATCCAGAAGAGCTGGAAGCTTTGGTACAAGTACTGCATCCACGAGGGATCCGTGAAAAAGCTTTGCATAAGCACCTTATCAAGCACAAGGATTACTTACGGGAGGTGTGTGCCCGAGCTGCCAATGGTAAGAGCTCCCCATCTGGTGCAATGAAGGGATGTAGTAAGTCCAGTGGCATATATGACTGCTTGCCTAGCCCCTCTGACAGCTTCTTCTTGCCTTTTCCCCTAGACCCCATTTTCCAGACTCATCCCGAGGGTACCAACCACCCTGTCTCTCAGGAAGCCTTGGCCCGGTGGTCAATGACTGAGCGGGCCTTTGAGATAGACCTATCTGTTCTTCGGTGGGTGGAAGAGCTGGAGCAGCGGGTTCTCATGGCAGACTTGCAGATCCGTGTAGGTACCAAGATCCTGTAGAGATTGAATGCCTCTTGTTAGCTGTGTGTTCTTTGCTAGTGTGGTGAAGGAGTTTCATGTTGTACAAGTCATCCTGAAAATATCTAGTAATCTCTAAATCTGACATAGCAATGGAAGTCTCTTGGGCTTCTGGCATTAGAAAACAGGATTATCATATTCAGAGAGATAACACAGACCATCCAAACACAATTGTCGGGCCTAAAGGGGAAACTTACAGTGGTGTTATCATTTTCATGTAAGGATAGTGTTTTCCTAGTAGATCACTGTTTTAGCTGTCACCCTTCCAGCAACGTTGTACTGCAAGGGAACCAGTTGGCTAGAGGTAGCAAAGTTCTTAGAAGCAGATAACTTTCTGTGGAAATTTAAAATCCATTGAACATTAGTACCGCTGTAGACTGGTACCATTAACAATAATTCAAGTTTTTTTTCATAATGATGGGCTGGCTTCAATCAAGGAATGTATTTCATTCTAATATGGCGGCACTCCTTCTTGTTTTAAACATCCATCCCAAGACATCATCAACATCTTGTATGAATCTTTTCTTGGGCAATGACACAGAGAAAAAGTCATAAACACACCCAGATCAGTTCCATCCGGTATTTGGAGAGACGACTCCCAAATGCTTCTGGATTTCCTAAAACAATGCTTTAATAATATCTTCTTCCTTTCCTGCCCTGCTCACTTCATTTTTGGCTTTCTGCTTTCCCTTCAGGGCTGGACAAGTCCAGATCCTGATTCTGTTCGAAATGACTTGCAGTATTGTGAACATGAACTGAAACTTCTGGAAGACATAACCATGAAAAACAGACGTGAAGGGCCAGCATTGCAGCGTGAAGCCACTCACCCTTTAGACCTAGCAGTGCTTCGCCTAGCAGACCTAGAGCAGAACCTTGAGCGAAGATACCTCAGAGAACCCTTGTGGCCCCCACATGAAGTGGTGGTAGAAAAGGCTTTGCTGAGTAGCTCCAGTACCCTGGAGTTGGGCACCCCAGAAATGTAAGTGCATTTTTTCATTGAGTGAATTGGTTGGATCCTACTTTTGACTTTGAGAATCAGGATTGTACTCCTATTTATTAAAAAGGATTTTCACTCTGCCTTTGAACCTTTTAGAGATGGAAGGTCTGGTTAAATTTCCAGGTCCCATAACCAAACTTCAAAAGATAAGAGGATATAATGAGGCAAACTGCTGTGGTTGTTGAAAATCTAATGAATGTTGACATTTACTAGAAGTCTTGTGATTGCATGAAACCTTCAGTAGATGTCAGAAATTTTCCTGGAAAGAATCTGCTTTATGACACTTAAATGTGGTGTAGTGCATGTTGTCGAAATGATGGAAATACAGGTAATAATGGGATTTAAGATTGCTGTGCAACTTAATATTTCTTGGCCTGTTATGTGTTAAAATTTACCAGTAAATGTCAACATTCATCAAAGATCTAATATTTACTGTATATACTCATGTATAAGTCTAGGAATTTAGCTTAAAAAGTTGACCCAAAAACCTTAGTCGACTTATCCATGAGTCAGTTTAAGTACTGTATTTTATATGTATATGGTGAACGACAAAGACTTTAATCTGCCCTGGAAGCACTGACTCTCTACTCTCGCATCCGTCCAGACTTTAGTTATGTTTGCTGGAATTTTGTAAGTTCTTTGGCATTGTTTTCCTTTGCTTCATCCTTCATTACATGCCCCAAGGTTTTCTCTTGACCTATCCACGGGTCATATCAGAATCCTCCATTTTGGCCCCAAAACTTGCCCTTGACTTACATATGAGATCGACTAATAGTCAAGCATATACGGTATGTAACATGTGCTCTTGGACCATAAGCACAGTAAAGGAGGAGAAGTAAATATTTTCAAACTAAATGGTACAGGTGTACCTCAGTTAACAAAGCCTCTGAGAAAGAAGCTTCTTTTTACAAAATCTTTATGCTTTTTATGTAGTAAACAATGCAGTAAATTAATGCAATGCAATGCAATGCAATAAAGCTTTAGCAGATCCAACTGTAGCCATGTGTGCCTCCTTACAAGAATCAAGGTAAAGAGCAGCTGGCTTTGTAATCCCTTATTGAGCATGCATGAACTGCAAAACAGACAAGAGAGAAGTTGAGCTTCACCAACTACTTCCATCATGTTAATAAAAAAACAGATTTATACATTTAGCTAACAAAATGGAAATTATTAGAAAAGGAGGCTGGTGAAAGAGAGAGAAAAAAAATCATCCTTGGATGCTTTTTGGTAGAAGCATTGAAGTGGTCTCTAGACAATTCCACATGTTTTTGTGTACTCATGCAAGGCATAGTTGAACTTGTTGTTTCATTGAACCTATGCATATCTTTATTTCTGAATAAAAAGACTTCTGAAACACGTTCAGGCTCCTCTTGATTTTTTGTGGTGTAGGTCCCATCCCTATTTTTATTTTTTTTTTTATTTTTTTTTTTTTGGGTATAAAATTTTCTGTTAAAGAAGTAATGCCTAGTTGTGTTGCTGGTTTTAACTTCTTTAACAGTTTAGCAGAAACTTTGGTACCAAATGTAGAAATAACAGAAAGAGTAGGGATAGGTTCTTGCGCTATAGAGAGAGAGAATAGTCTACATGTTTCACCAAACTTTTTATTCAAACTGTAACATTATGCACATGTGAAATGAAACAACCAGGTCAAGAACAAAAACAATGTGAAGTCTAAGGCTTTCATGACCGACATTCATAGTTTTTTGTGGGTTTTTCAGGCCATGTGGCCATGTTCTAGAAGTGTTTATTCCTGATGTTTTGCCAGCATCTGTGGTTGGCATCTTCAAAACAAAAACATTTTGAATATTCTAGAGATGGTTGTTCTTTGAACAGTCTTCATTGTTTTATGATTTCCATTTTGGTGACAAAATTTACATAGCTATGCTTTTTCTACATGCCAGGGTAACTGGTGAGGCAAGTTAATTTGCTTTCCCGTTTTCTTACTGCTTTGTTCTTCACAGTGATTCTGGAGGCATCAGTTTACTTTGTCATAGAATCATAGAGTTGGAAGAGACCGCAAAGGCCATCCAGTCCAACCCCATTTTGCCATGCAGGAACTCTCAGTCAAAGCATCCCCGACAGATGGCCATCCAGCCTCTGTTTAAAGACCTCCAAGGAAGTAGACTCCACTACACTCTGAGGGAGTGTGTTCCATTGTCGAACAGCCATTACTGTCAGGAAGTTCTTCCTAATGTTGAGGTGGAATCTCTTTTCCTGTAGCTTGCATCCATTACTCTGGGTCCTAGTCTCTGGAGCAGCAGAACAAGTCAGCTCCCCCCTCAATATGACATCCCTTCAAGTATTTAAACAGGGCTATCATATCACCTCTTAACCTTCTCTTCTCCAGGCTAAACATCCCCAGCTCCCTCAGTTGTTCCTCATAGGGCATGGTTTCCAGACCCTTCACCATTTTAGTCGCCCTCCTTTGGACACACTCCAGTTTTTCAACATCCTTTTTAAATTGTGGTGCCCAGAACTGGACGCAATATTCCAGGTGGGGCCTGACCAGAGCAGAATAGAATGGCACTATTACGTCCCTTAATCTAGACAGTATACTTTTATTGATGCAGCCTAAAATCGCATTGGCCTTGTTATCTGCCACATAGCACTGCTCACGTTCAACTTGTGGTCTACTTGGACTCCCAGATCCTTTTCACATGTATTCTCGATCAGTATATAACCACATAAGCTACAGCAGGATCACCTAGAGTAGAACCCTGTTCCTTGCCAGCTCAATCTTTATTGCATTGTTTACTCCAGATAGGCTGCTGCAACTCAACACTGAAAGTCTGTATTTCTCCAGCCCTCCTTCATTATCTTCCCAGTGCCAGTGCTGCAAAACAACAACAACAACAAAAAACAAAACAAAAATAAAACTTCCAACCAGGCAGAAAACAGAAAAGGAGCTTTGGGGGAGCTCTCATAAAAAGCCTTTATTTAAAAAGGAGCTTCTTTGTCAGAGGCATTGTTATCTGAGGATGCCTGTATAAATGATTTAAGATAAACTGGATTCTTCGTGACCTCTCTATATCACACATATGGGCTTTGCACCTTTGCAAAGCGTTACACAGAACATTCTAGATAGAATTTAGCAGAGTTGTAGCAGAAAACCAACTACCATACTCAGTGCGACATACTCAGTAGGCAGTTGTGGCCTTTTCTATTCAGTTCCTTTTTGACCAGCAGCACTGTGTGTCATTCTGCATATCTAGCAGTTTTTGCTAGAGACAGAACCAAGTTCTTCTGTACCTTTTAATGATCTCCTTGTTAATTTCTTCTTCTTCTAGTATACCTCTATATTTCCTTTTGATATCTGTTTTTTCTCTCATATATGAACCTTTGATTTGTATCCCAGCACTTTAGGGTTTTTCCCCCCTCAGAGGCACTATTCTGTAAATGTTCTAGTTGTGAAGATCCCCCTCCCCCCAAAAAACCCTACAACACATTCACAGCAACATTTTTGTCTCAGAGAAGTATACTAGAAGAAAAACAGTAAAATCTCAAGTTGCTTGTGAGTGAGATATTGCCTCAACTGTTCTCTGCCTGCAGCAAAGGAGTCTTCCAACACATAGTTAGCCCCATCACTGCCCAGGCAAATCAAGGGATTGTGTGATTTACAAAGATTTTTTCCCCGACCAGAACTCCCTAGCTCCTCTTCCATATCTTTTCCTTCACTTTGCTCAGATTAGGGTGTTTTTTGCTGTTCCTTTTCAGGACTGTGTCTTTCTCATTTAATAATAATAATAATAAAATTTATTTATATACCGCTATTCCATGGATCATAGCGGTTTACAGCATTTAATTTGGGAACCAGCATTTAATTTGGGAACCAGTGTCATGCAATGGTTTGTGCATTGGACTACAACTCTGGAGAGCAGGGTTCGAATCCCAGCTCAGCCTTGTAAACCCATTGGGTGACTTTGGGCATTTCACACACTCTCAGTCTCAGAGGATGGCAGTGGCAAACCCCCTCTGCAGAAACTTGCCAAGAAAACCCCATGACAAGTCTGCTTTAGGGTTGCTGTATGTCAGAAATGACTTAAAGGCACACAACAACAACAACAACATACCTTTGTCTTTTCTTTTTGAGACCTTTCTTTAACTTTTTTGTTCTATTAACCCCCTCACAATTCCATTTGTGTCTTTTCTTTATAGTGTTTTCACCACACAAGGGTTCATACTTTTATGTTTAGTCACACATCCCTAATTGTTTTCACATTTCTTCCCCTTCAGTGTTTCCCAGTTTTTTGACCCTTCCCTACTCAGATTTAGTATTTGAGGGCATTAGGGAAGGTTACTGCAAAGGCTCTTGCTAAAAGTAAGGGACAAGACACATTTGTCCCTTTGCAGTTGGTATGGGTAGTCAAAGTCACTGTTGAAACTCAATCTTCCTACTTCAGGAGCCATGTGAGTTCAGAATGCCCTATCTCCCCATCTGCAGCATTGGCATCCCCTGTTAATATTACAGAGCCAACTGGGGCCACCATGTCTGCAGCAGCTGAGCCTTGCTGAGGGGAAAATATCAATGGTTAAGGAACTAGAATTCCATTTGAAGCCAAAGTCTGGACTAGGATGATGAACAAGAGGACATGGGGAGAAGAACTTTAAGAAGATCAAATGGCAGCCAAAAGGAATTTAAATCACTATTTCAAATAGAATGGCAAAGGTTCTTTACCAAATCAAAGAGCCTTGACACAGGATCTTAGACCAGAATAGACTGACTCAATTACTCCTCTGAGAGAAAAAGTAGATACTATAACTAGCAATCTGGTAAAGATATAAGTTACAGAGTGTAGCAGTGGAGATAAGGTTAAAACAATTTAAAAATCATCAACATTCTTATACATTACTTGGCATACTTTCAACCCCACCTGCCAATGTTAGAAAAGTTAAGCAGAAAGAATAATGTGAGAGCTGAAGCAATTACAAATCAGTTAAATGATGAGAATAAACTACATTGTTAAGCTACATCACCTACATTCTCTGATTTAATTATCATTGAGGGTGACATTACTCCTGCTTCAGGGTGCTTGGTGGTCATGTTCTTGTAAGTGATAAGATTAGAGATGTTTTAGTAAAGTTCAGGAGGGAAAATCTTGAATTGTCGGCTTTCTTGGAAAAAGTGTTATAATATAAAACATCAGGGCAAAGTTCTTAACACCCCAGAAGAGACAGCAGGGTGTCTCCTCCCCCCCCCCGAAGAAAAATGCTTGTCTTTGTTGAAATTATCTTCCACAGTCAAGCCATGTAATATTAAATGCCTAACTGCAAAAATAAATGAATAAATAAATAAATAATACATTCTCTATGCTTACTATGGTTAGAACAGATGTGTATTTAGTTTAACTAATTATCTAATCTTCTAGTTCTCTTTATTTTTATATAAAGTTTTATTTACTTCTGCCCTTTTTCAGTGTCATACAAAGTTTTATATACTTGTATTCATTATATTCTACCAATCATGTATCTGATTTAGATCTGGAGTGTTTTAAATGTTAGTGCTGTACTGGATTAGGTCCTCAGAATTTTCCTTTCCTTGTGTTGCCTCCATGTTAAGCCTGTAGGAAGTCAAAATTGCTGCCATGCATAGATCCTAGAAAGTTGCACTGGGGCTGTTTAGTTATTGTTGTTGTTCTTTTACATTTACATTTTCCATGAATGTTTATGGAGAGTGCTTGTTAGGTCAAAGAAAAAGATTCAAAGGATGATTAAAAGTGAAGAGCCATCACAAGGATCACCAGGATAGATGCTGTGTGTTGGTGTGGTCTGCCAAGATACAGAGGGTTCTTAATTCCCTGTCTGAAAGGGTCCTCTTACTTTGGAACAGATGACACATAATACAAGATAGCTATATATACTTTCCTAAAACCAAGGAAGATTCATTTTACATTCCACTTTACAACTTGCAGATAGCTTCATGAAATGACAATTAATAATTGCCAGTCATTTAAGCATTACCACCTGTCATTTTTGAGGCACCACAGATTCTTTTACCTACCACCATGTTGGGTTAGAATTTTTTCAGAATTTGAGCTACAAGACATTTGAGGGGAAGGAAGTGTGAATATTTGTATTTCTCTAATTTTTGCAAAACATATTTATTACAGAAAGCCTGGGAAACTCCCTGTTTGACCTAGAGACTGGACATATTTGGACTTTAGACCATACTGTACTATGATTCATGCTTATCTCTCTGTCTTGGGGATGACATACCAGGCCACCTGGAAGCTTAATCCATTGCTACTTACTAGAAATAAGAGGGTGAATTCAGCAAAGAGAAATAAACTGTCTTTCTGGAACTCTTTGATGTTTCAGTAAAAATATTTGCAATATTTTAAACACATCTGTTATAGAGCAATGTTTTGAAAGAATCCACCATTGACTGTCTATTGTCATTTCACTATCACTCCCACTAATCCAGTATTTGATAGCAAACCTCTTGGATTGGTTAACTTTTGAGTTTTGCATCAATCCTGGAAAGTTGCACGTCATGGCATAACAGGATATAACAACATTGCTAGATTCAAATGGAAGGGCAGATACACTTACCCTCAGACAGTGTTGAGGCCCTTTTGGACAACTTTGTAACAACAGCAGATGAAGATTCTCAATCTTGAACCATCAAAGCTGCCCAGATTCAGCTTCATGATTCATGGTTTCCTTTACATTGGTAACACTTCTTGCTCAAATATATGTGTGTGTATTTGCCTTTCCTTACAATGGTGAACCAATAGGTGTAACCTGAAATCAAAGACTTCTCAGTCCTAAAAAAACAAATAGATTTATTTCTCTAATTTTGTGAGATACTATTATTATTATTATTAAGCTTTATTTATGAAGCGCTGTAAATTTACACAGCGCTGTATATACAGTCTTTTTAATTGGACGGTTCCCTGCCCTCAGGCTTACAATCTAAAAAGACATGACACAAAAGAAGAAGGGAAAGATGGTGGGGAGGGGGGGCTCTCTAGTAGGAAAATACATATAAAATACATAGCAATATAGGAAGTGATTCAATAAAACAGACAACAAAAAAACATCAAATAGCAAGTGACAATTATGCAATGCCTGGGAACGCTTATCTGAACAGGATGGTCTTCAGCTCCGTTTTGAAGCTGGTTAAATAAGTGATGGCTCTTGTTTGCGGGGGAAGAAGGTTCCAGGAGTGAGGGGCAGAGAGTGAAAAGGGGCGAATCCGGGATGGGGCAGAGGAAATCCTGGGCTGGGACAGCAGACCTTGACTACCAGAACGGAGGGCCCTGGTGGGAAGGTGAGGAGAAAGAAGGTCTGATAAGTAAGGAGGGGCCAGCCCATGGAGGGCTTTAATAGTCGACTAGCAGGAGCTTTATACTGAATGCGGAAAGGGAGAGGGAGCCAGTGAAGGGATGCCAACACAGGAGAGATGTGGTCAGAGCGGTGGGTGGTAGTGATAATGCGTGCAGCTGAACGCTGGACAGAGATTAAAGGACAGAGGTGAGAAAGAGGAAGCCCAGCCAGGAGGACATTACAGTAATCAAGTCGTGAGATCACTAGGGCATGGACCAGGATCTTGGCAGTAGAGGCGGTTTGATATGACATATCTGTTGTGATGTACCATAATTTTCTTCTTGTACTGAAATTAGATGGTCTTGCTGTTTCCTCTTGCAAAGCTCTTCTTAGTTGTGATATCTGTTTTCTTCACCTGACTATTGAGAGGTTTCTGAGGGGGCTCCTCAATTACTGTTCAGGCGCCATACTTGTACCTTTCTGGTCCAAGCTGTTTGACTCCTTAATTACCTATTAATTACCTATTCCCAGATTCTTGATTCTGAAGATAGCATTTCTGACTACTGGTATGTTCACCTGTTTGGCAGGCAAGCTGTGTGCTTTGCCTGTAGATCCACTGCATTTAGCCATGTACAAACTGGCCCCTGAGTTGGCATCACTTTTCCTCCTTGAAGTAGTCTCATTTCTCTATCTTAATCATTTTCATGACCCAGTTAAAGCTTCTTTTCATTCCCTGGCTGTTCTCTGTACCTTCATCTTTTTCCTGGACCAGACAGCATCCTTTCATAGTATTCAGACACTCTTTGTTTGGCAGCAGTACTGGTGATCAGAGGCTGCAGTGGGGTCTCCCTGTAACTTTGCAGTGCTTTCCTCAGTGGGTGAATTTGCTGTTTAGAATATCTTGCAAGGTGGTATATTTTCCCATCCTACATTCTTTCATGGTCATTCCATTAAAACATTCTTTCTGCCCTCTTTATGCTATCCTTTGCATGGTATAACTACCAGTTTTGTTGGGTAGACACCAATTCCCAGATGTCTACCTTTGTTCAACCAGATACCAGAGCAAGGCTGGATACTTTATTTGGCTGGGCTATCTGGTGTTCAGTGTTCTGTTCATTCGCTTGTCCTACTTCTGGTAAATCAACTTTCTCTTCACATGTATGTGTCCTTCACTGAAACCACAAAGGCAAACTTGTTGCTGATCTCTGGTTCTTCATGTGGTCCTTCATGATAGTTCCTCAAGTAGTCATCTGTGCCATCACACTACCCATTTGCTTTCCATTCTGTATGTGTTTTGCCACGTAAATGTTCTTTCTCTACATCCTTTCTACTGTCACAATCTCTGGGAATTGGGTAGGAAGGGTAACATCCATGCATCCTTGACCATGTGCATTGAGAGTGGGGATAGGCTTTCCTTTAGAGTTCTGCTTAACTGTGCTAGTGACTGAACTCATATGTGTGACTGCTTAGGTAATCAGTTGAAGACTTATACTAACAGGTTATCCTCACAATTCTGTCTAAAGTGAAACAATAAAGTGCCTGTTTCCTCCTCAAGATGTTCCAGTAAGCATGATGAACAGCCACAGAAAGACTCCAAGCTAATAATTTGCTTTGTTGGACAAATTTTCCCCACCTAATGGCTTTTTCCCCCTTCTGCAGTGCATACGAGATCACGCCCCGGATGCGGATATGGCGTCAGACTTTGGAAAGGTGCCACAGTGCTGCCCAAGTTGCTCTGTGTATCTACCAGCTGGAACGCTCTATTGCCTGGGAGAAATCAGTTGTCCGAGCGGTGAGGAAAGAGCACAGGGTTGGGGGAGAAATTATTTCAGAGTAAGAAGCAAAAGCAACTGTAAATGAGGAAATCAGAGTGAATCTAAGCAGCTTGTACAATTTGATCCTTCTTGTGGCTTGTTTTAGAGGCACATGTATAATGAAAGCCTGTGCTATGAAGAAATGAAGCCAGACTGAGATCTCTGGAAAGACATTTCTATTCCAAGGCTAGAGCAGAGTTCTGACTTGGATGAATCCAGTTGTGAAACAGCTAAACTTTGGGACAAGGGAGTCCTTTCAGGGCTCATCTTTACCGTTGGCACTCTGAATGGAGTTTTGGCTAGCTTGGGGCTGGTCCTCACCCCTCCTTGTTCTCCCTGCCCTTCAGACTTGCCTAGTGTGCCGAAAAGGGGACGATGATGAGAACCTGCTGCTATGTGATAGCTGCGATCGTGGCTGCCACCTCTACTGCCACCGGCCCAAGATGACCGAGGTGCCAGTTGGTGACTGGTTCTGCTCCCTCTGCATCACTCAGGTGCTGGCTCCATGTGGGCTAGAATCTGTCCCATCCCAAATTCCCTGACTTTTTCTATTTGACTGACAGGGCTTCCTTTGCCCCACAATTTGTACTGAGGTGGAACAGTGTATTTGGTTCCAGGGGAGGGAGTCTTACGTGCTGTGTATATGTATATGTGTGGGTGCACTTACCCAGCCTGGGAGACTGCAGTGTCCCTAGCAGAGAGCATTAAAATTTTGCTATTCTGCTTCTGGGTGACCTGTCCCCTAAAAGAGATTCTTACATCTAGGAACTGATTGTAGTTTCTTTTCTCCTCACTGTCCCTTGCCCCTTTTTGTGTGGTGCAGATGCAAGGGGAATACCAGGATGATTACGGTTCTCCACGGCGTGGCAAGAAACGGAAAGCTGGTGGTTCTGGGGCTTTTCTGGGGCAAGATGAGTCCAGCCCTCGCTCGCGGACAGCAGGATCCCAGCAGCGTAGTAACCTGGCAAATATACCACCCCGATATTCAGGCGAAGGCCTGTCTCCCTCCAAACGAAGACGAGTGTCAGCACGAGGCCAGAGTGCTGACCTCACTTTCTGCGAGTAGGTTTCCTCAGAAATGCCAGGGCCCAAGGGGGAGGCTTATGGAGCAGGCAGAGGGAGGCTGGGAAGCATGTGATACAGCATTCAGCTCTCATGCACGTGAGAACTGATAGAAGAAATCTTTCCAACTATGAGAAGGGTTTGTTCTTTCTTTCTTTTGCCCTGGGAAGAGGGTGGATGGATTAAGTCCCCTTAGACCTCTTCCTTGGCAAGAGCCTTTCATCTTGACTGGTGAAGTCAGTTGTATTAACCCTTGACTATGTATTACCCTCATTTCATCAGGATCATCTTGATGGAGATGGAATCGCATGAAGCTGCCTGGCCTTTCTTGGAGCCAGTTAACCCCCGGCTTGTCCCTGGCTACCGGAAAATCATCAAAAATCCCATGGACTTTGCCACCATGAGGGCACGGCTGCTGCGTGGCGGGTGAGTCCTGGGGACAAGCATATTGGTAGTAGGGCCAGTTTCTGGCATGTTAATAATTTGTCTTGCTTGTAATAAAATCAGCACATAATTGGCTAGGTTTGTAAAATCTGTCCTTTGCAGAATTGTCTTAATTCTGTGAGGACTAATCATGGTTGGGATATTTTATATACTATTAGGAAATATGTGCAGCTTTATCCAGTTTGAACTTGATGGTTTTGCTTATGATTTGATTGAAAGAAAAGTTTCAGAGGTGCCATATGCAGTCTTTAAAAGTTGTTTCACATCAAACACAATGCAAAAGGGACCAAAATTACCAGTTTATTTGCTAATGTTCAGTATGTTGGTCAAAGTCTAAATACTCAGATTTGATCAAAATCAACTCACAATTATGCCCTTTGGAGCAAAGACTACATAAATCCAAAATGTTCATTGAGGTTGTACTTAAATTAGTTGACATACTGAGTAAATTAATTTGACAAAACCTTGTTGCAATCTTCATTTTGGTTCCATCAGACACCAGATATGAGGACTCTGTGATTGAGCAGGTGGTTACATATACCATAAATGACAGACAAGCAAACATTTTATATTAAAGTATTGTTGTTTATGTCTTCAAGTCATTTCTAATTTATGGCAATCCTAAAATCAACCTTTCATCAGGTTTTATTGGCAAGATTTGTTCAGAGGTTTGCCTTTGCCTGAGGCTGAAAGAGTGTCACTTACCCAAGGACATTCAGATTCATGGCTGAGCTGGGAATTGAACTCTGGTCTCTAGAGTCATAGTCCAGCACTCAAACCACTATGCCATGCTATATATATTAATATAATTGATGATTTGTGGTTTGACATAGCACAGCATAGGCATTTCATCTTTCTGTATTCTGATCACACACAACATTCCCACCAAGTCAAGTCAAATTTATTGCTTATGGCCAATGGCCTTTGCATAAAACAACAATACATACAAAATGCATACAAAGTTCAAACATATCATATTTATATCAAAAATACAAAACTTTATAGATTTAAAATTTAAAATAATTGTTATACCCAGTGTAAGTTTCTCAAATTTCATCATCACCGCTACAACTTATGGCTAACTCTGTTATGTATTTCTTCCTAATTTTTTTGGCTGCTAGGGCATACAAGGCTACTCTCCAAGTCATATATTTGTCAGAGTCCACAAGGAGGTGGAAGACTACCTCTTGTGGGCTTTGACCATAGCTAGATTCAATTAAGGGTGTCACAAAACATTCTCTTGGTTCTCTATAAAGTGGAAAAAACAATATGTAGTTGATAAGGTCCTATGTTTCCGGGTATCCATATATGCATATATGATCCTTTATGGGATGCCTCTGTGCCTCCCATCTCTGTATGCTGTGTCCATCATATTCAATCTTAGTTCTGTGAAGGCTTTCCGCAGTTGTACAAATGTTAAATTATTAAAGTAATTTGCGTGATCACAAGCCTCCTTGAGTTTGTAGTATAGAGGAGCACATGTGGAGAGATTATTATTTATTATTAACCTTTATTTATGAAGCGCTGTAAATTTACACAGCGCTGTACATGCAATCCTTTTAGTTAGACGGTTCCCTGCCCTCAGGCTTACAATCTAAAAAGACATAACACAGAAGGAGAAGGGAGTGGTGACGGGAAAGGGTAAGAGGTCCAGCAGTTCCTCTCAACCTCCGAGGCCTGGACCAAGGCAGATGGACTGAAGGGAGGGCTTGGCTTCAAAATGGAAGGTTAATCATTATCCAGGGAAAATACATACTCACAAGTAGGATAATGCATATACAGTACATAGCAATACAGGAAATGGATCGATAAACAGCCAACAACAGAACATCAGATAGTAAGCGACAATTATGCGATGCCTGGGAAGGCTTCTCTGAATAGGATGGTTTTCAACTCCGTTTTGAAGCTGGTTAATGAAGTGATGGCTCTTGCTTGTGGAGGAAGAAGGTTCCAGGAGTGAGGGGCAGCAAGTGAAAAGGGGCGAATCCTAGTTGGGGCAGAGGAAATCCTGGGCTGAGACAGGAACCCTTGACTACCAGAACGGAGGGCCCTGGTGGGAAGGTGAGGAGAAAGAAGGTCTGATAAGTAAGGAGGGGCCAGTCCATGGAGGGCTTTGAATGTCGACAGCAGGAGCTTATACTGAATGCGGAAGGGGAGAGGGAGCCAGTGAAGGGATGCCAACACAGGAGAGATGTGGTCAGAGCGGTGGGTGGAAGTGATAATGCGTGCAGCTGAATGCTGGACAGAGATTAAAGGACGGAGGTGAGAAAGAGGAAGCCCAGCCAGGAGGACATTACAGTAATCAAGTCGTGAGATCACTAGGGCATGGACCAGGATCTTGGCAGTAGAGGCGGAGAGATATGGTCGGATTTTGGCAATATTGTACAAAAAGAATCTACAAGCCTTGGCTGTGGTCTGGATCTGAGGGATACACGACAGAGAAGAGTCAAAGATAAAGCCAAGACTGCGGGCTTGCTGGACTGGTTGAATGAAAATGTTGTCCACAGAGACAGAAAAGGAGTGTTGAAGGTTGGGCTTAGGAGGAAAGACAAGAAGCTCCGTCTTGGACATGTTGAGCTTCAAACGCCGATGGCGCATCCACTGTGAGACAGCTGTAAGGCAAGATGAGACTTGCTGTTCAAGCCTTGGAGAAAGGTCAGGGGCAGAAAGATACAGCTGGGTGTCATCGGCATACAGATGGTAGGAAAAACCAAAAGAGCTGATGAGTTTTCCTAAGGACAGTGTGTAGAGAGAAAACAGAAGGGGACCCAGAACAGAGCCCTGAGGAACTCCAACAGATAAGGGAACAGGAGAAGAAGTCAGACCCCCTGCAACTACTGCAAAAGATCTGCCAGACAAGTAAGATCTAAACCAGTCGAGAGCAGAGTCTGAGAACCCAAGGTCAGAGAGTATGTCAACTAGAAGACAGTGATCAATGGTGTCAAAGGCTGCAGACAGATCGAGAAGAATGAGAACAGAGTAAAGGCCATTAGCCTTGGCCTGTAAAAGGTCATTTGAGATTTTAGTGAGAGCTGTCTCTGTAGAATGCCTTGGGCGGAAACCAGACTGAAAGGGATCGAGAATGGAGTTGGCTTCAAGAAACTCAAGACAGCGCGAATAGACAACCCGTTCCAAAACCTTAGAAAGAAAGGGGAGAAGAGAAATCGGACGATAGCTAGACAGAGAGGAGAGGTCAAGAGAAGGTTTTTTCAGAATTGGGGAAATGAGAGCATGTTTAAAGTCCGAAGGGAAGGAGCCTGTAGAGAGAGAGAGATTGAAGATATGGAGAAGCGAGGGCAGAAAGGAGGGAGCTATAGAGATTAGAAGATGGACAGTATATACTGTAAGTCCCTTTGTGTAACTACTTCCCTTATTGTGTTCTTAACCTTTTTCTGGGCAGCTGGTTGAAGTCCTTTAACTTGTCTGTTAAAAGTCTATATTGGATATATTGGATGTTCAATTGGTCAGCATGATGCACCCAGTTTTTAATAGGTAAACTATTAGATAGTTCTGTCAAACATTTTTTGGGAAGTCTAGTATTATCTGTCCCCTGAACCTTGAGCCAATAACATATAACTCTTTTGTCTATTTGGCTCCCACCAGTAAAGTCCAGGCTGTCCTAGGATATGATGAGCATACATACCCTTTGGAATAATATGCTATTTGAATCTTAACTTGATATTAAGGAACAGTCACAAATCTGTCCACCTGATCAATGTTGTTTTTGTTGTGTGCCTTCAGGTCATTTCTGACTTATTGTGATCCTAAGGCGAATGAATCTATCATGGGTTTTCTTGGACAGAGTATGACTTGTCCAAGGTCACCTAGTGGGTTTCCATGGCTGAGCAGGGATTTGAATCTTGGTCTCCAAAGTCCGATAGCAAAACCACAATACCATTGTGGCTCTCCCACATGCTCCTGGAAAAATATTTGCTATTTTCTCACAGGATAGCTACATTTTTACTTTTCTCTGTGGCAAGACTCTTGCAGCACATTAGCAACCAAACATGTTTTCATAGCATAAACTTTTGTGAGCTAGAATTCACTTCATCAGATGCATAAAGTAGTTTTCTTGGTCAACAGGCATATGTCTGTGTTGCAGTAGAAGGGGAAAACTCATAAATAGCAAGGTTAGAACATATGTTCGCATAATTGTCACTGTATGCTTTCTGCATTTCATTTTCCACTGACCTCATTCTTTGCAGTTCCCTTCTTGTCTCTCTACCATTTGTACACCTACTGCATCCTGATGAAGTGAGTTTCTAGTTCACAAAAGCTTATAAATGCTAGTTTTTAAGGTACTAGGAGTTTCTGCTGGTTTCTGGTTCCCCCTGCCCCTATGACTTTTTTGTTGACATGTTTATTGACAAAGTTCTTGGAGAGAACAAAGAAAGGGAAGTGGAAAGTTTTGACTCCAGTAATTTTGGAGAGAAATCCCAATGTAGTAACACCGGGGGTGGGGTGGGAGGCTCAATAAGGACAGGTTGCTTACCTGTAACAGTATTTCTTCGAGTGGTCATCTGCGAATACATACAAATGGGTTTTACTGCGCCTGCGCAGTGCTGCTCGGAACCTACTGGAATCACTGGGCAAAGTTTACTTTGCAACATATAGAAACTTTTTGGCAGTAACTCCGCCCACCCGTTATAAGGCCCCTGCCTTCCCGCTCTTTTCCCCAGTTCTGCAATTTTTCCGCCAAGCAGGCGATGGAAAGAGCCAATAAGAGCAGGACACTGAGGGGATGGACGGGTGGGATTTGTATGTATTCGCAGATGACCACTCGAAGAAATACTGTTACAGATAAGCAACCTGTCCTTCTTCTTCGTGGTCTCTGCGAATCATACAAATGGGTTTAGACTGACAAGCTTAGGTAAGCGGCGGAGGGAGTGTCCTGAAACCAAAGCTATGGTAAACCAAGGGTATATTTATTGCAACAATAAACACCTTGAACCATAAAAAAGAGTCAGTCTTTTTGTTCATGCACAAACCAAACATAGCAATAACATTGCAAAACCTGAGAAGGGAACAAAGGGTCGTGCAAGACCAGTCCTATTGAAATTGTGCAAACCCACATTCAATAGAATGCAAAAACAGTGGCATTATGTACAGAAATGCAACACAAACCATCAGTAGTGCAATCAATGCAACCCTGAAACCAACACAGCCCTCCCGAAAGCTGCGTCTCGGATGGCTCTGGTGTCCAACCTATAATGCTTAATAAAGGTCAGAGGTTGGGACCAGACAGCAGCCTTGCAGACATCCTCCAAGGGAATCCCCGACAGGAATGCAGAGGATGCTGACATTGCCCTTGTGGAATGGGACCGAACCCTGCCAGGGAGAGGTTTGCCCAACAGTTCATAGCAGAGGTGGATGGTACCGGCCACCCATTTGGAAAACCTCTGCGCAGACACAGGCAACCCTTTTTTCGGCTCCGAGTAGCATTGAAAAAGTCTTTCGGAGTGACTGGAGGCAGCAGTTCTGTCCAAGTAAAAAGCCAGAGCTCTCCTGACATCAAGAGAGTGCAGGCTTCGCTCCACATCCGAAGTCGGGTTGGATGCGAGAGTAGGCAACACAATGTCCTGGCACATGTGGAAAGCAGACACCACCTTAGGCAAGAAAGTAATGTCTGTCCGAAGGACCACCTTGTCCTTGTGAAACCTCATGAAGGGCTGGTCCCTCCGTAAGGCACAGAGTTCGCCCGCACGGCGGGCAGAGGTGATGGCCACAAGAAAAGCGGTTTTCCAAGTCAGTAGTCTCAAGTCCGCTGTGGCCATCGGTTCAAAGGGCTTGGATTGGAGCACGGACAGTACCGCCTCCAAGTTCCAAGCCGGCGCCGGTACCAACACAGGAGGATGCAAGTTGGCACATCCCTTAAGGAACCCCTTCACCAAGGGATCCCTAAAAAAGGAAGCCCTCCCCCCGAATTGGTACTTGGCACAAATGGCAGACAGGTAGCACTTGATGGATGCGAGGCACAACTCCTCATCCAAAAGCCATCAAGAACTCCAGCACCACTGGAGTGGACACCTGAGCAGGAGACAGGCCCTTCTGGTCAAGAAAGAGGCTAAACCTCCTCCATTTCAGGGCGTAGGACCGCTGGGCGGAAGGTTTCCTTGCAGCCAGGATCACCGTCCTCACCACCTCCGGCAGGGCGGTTAGGGCTGTATCCTCCAGGCCACCAGCGGTAGCCTCTCGAGGTCCGGATGGAGAATCCGTCCGTCCTGGATCGATAGCAGGTCCGGGCGAGGGTCGAGGCGGAGGAAGCATCTCTTGGAGAGGTGGAGAAGGGATGCGAACCAAGGCTGTCTCGGCCACCACGGGGTGATCAGGATCGCATGCGATCGGTCTGTTGTCATCTTGGACACCACCCTGATGATGAGAGGGAACGGAGGGAAGGCGTAGAGGAGCTCTCCCGTCCAAAGGAAGGCGAACACGTCTCCGAGGGATCCGTCCATTCGCTTCCTGGAGCAGAACTGGGGACAGTGGCTGTTCCATCTGGTCGCGAAGAGGTCGATCCGGGGAGTTCCCCACCGGTCAAAGAGGTCGCTGACCCTCTCGGGATGGAGCCTCCATTCGTGGCACACCGACAGAGATCTGCTGAGGCGATCTGCCAACTCGTTGTCCTCTCCGGGAAGATGAATCGCCTGGAGGAGGACCTGTCTCTGGATGCACCAGTCCCAGATGCGGAGAGTAAGGTCGAGCAGAGTCCTGGACCTGGTGCCTCCTTGTTTGTTGATGTAAAACATCACGGTGGTGTTGTCCGTCCTCAGGAGGACCACCTTGCCTGCGACAGCGGATTCGAATGCCCTCAGTGCCTTTTCGACTGCCAGCATCTCCAGACCGTTGATGTGGAGAAGCTTGATGTGGGTAGACCACTTGTCCTTGACGACCAGGTCGAGCAGGTGGACGCCCCATCCCTCCAGGGAAGCATCGGTTGTCAGAGTCAGTTGGGGCTGAGGCTGATGGAAGGGCATCCCGGGGCACACATTGCGGCAGTCCAACCACCATCTCAGGGAAGCAGCTACAGGTCTTGGTACCGTGAGCCACTTGGACGGAGGGTCCTCCATCGGGGAGAAGACCAAGAGGAACCAGGACTGCAGAGGTCGAAGGCGAAGTCTTGACCAAGGCGTGACAAACGTTGTCGATGCCATGTGGCCCAGGGCGACTTGGACGTCTCTGGCCCTCACCCTCCTGTGGGAGATGCAAGGCCTGAGCGATGTCATCAGCGCCTGGAAACGGTCTGGAGGGAGAAAGGCGGAGCATCTTTCGGAGTCGAGGATGGCCCCGATGAACTTGACCTGTCTGGTCGGTGTGAAGTGGGACTTTTCCCGGTTGATGACCAGTCCGAGGGAGTCCAAGAGGTGCAAGGCAAATGAGACCGCTTCCTGCAGCTCTCGCTGGGACTCGGCAGCAAACAGCCAGTCGTCCAGGTATGGGAAGACCATGAAGCCTTTCTGATGGAGGTATGCCACTACCGGTGCCATGCACTTTGTGAAAACTCTTGGTGCCGTGGCAAGGCCGAAGGGAAGTACGTTGTAGTCGTACGCGGTGGAGCCTACGGCGAAGGCGAGGAATCTCCGGTGGGACTCCCGGATCCCGATGTGGAAGTAGGCGTCCTTCAGGTCGACGGTTGCGAACCACAGGCCCTGGTGGAGTAGAGGCAGAATGGACCTGGACACGCTGGCCCTGGAAGACGAAGCGGTCGGCGAGAGTGATGCCGGGCGGGAGCCTCCCTCCTGTACCTTGCCCAGGGCAATCGCAGAGGTCAGCCAGGACTCACGATTTTTCTGGGCTTGAGATGAAAGAGACTTGCAGAGCAGGCAAGAATTGGCATCGTGGTCCTTGCCCAAGCACAGGCAGGAGGAGTGCGGGTCCAAAAAACGAGGTCAACAGTCCGAAAGTCCAAAGTTACCAGGGCGGGAGACAAAGAATGGTCAAAAGACGGTCCGAGGTCAAGTGAGAGTGATTCCAATGAGCTAATAGAGCGAGCGAAGTTCCTTCAAGCAGCTAGCGTGGCGGAAAAAAGGAACTGGGGAAAGAGCGGGAAGGCAGGGGCCTTATAACGGGTGGGCGGAGTTACCGCCAAAAAGTTTCTATATGTTGCAAAGTAAACTTTGCCCAGTGATTCCAGTAGGTTCCGAGCAGCACTGCGCAGGCGCAGTAAAACCCATTTGTATGATTCGCAGAGACCACGAAGAAGAATTATCTTTGCTCTTTAAATTTGCATAAGAGATTTTGAAACTTAGTGTGCTTCCTGTTCCTCTCTTTCTTCTTTGTGGTCTCTGCGAATCATACAAATGGGTTTCATCTGTGCCTGAACAGTACAGCTCAATACAGCAGGTGCAGAAGAAACCCATTTGTGTGAATTTGCAGGTGATCACTCGAAGAAATACCGTTACAGGTATGCAACCTGTCCTTATCAGCCTTGCTGCTATTAGTGAGCATGTCACACCTGTTACAAGCTCCGTGGGCTTAGCACCTCCTCTCTTTTCTGAGTACATTTACAGACAGGATGAGTTGAAATAAGCCAGGCATAGAATGAGAGAAGAGAGGGGGAGGCAGGCTACTGTGAAGTTCCCCATTGTGTGTGCGTATAATCATCCACAACATGTTGCAGCCCTATAAAAGGTAATCGCTGCAGTCCAGGCGCCACACTGCCAGATTGTGCCTTGGCCAGTAACTGTTTGAAATTTAGATCTGGCACTAATCCTCCCTGTCTTATGACCATAGGAAGAAAGGAAAGGATGCAGATAGAACTTGAAAGATGGAGAATTAATAGTAATCAGAAATGAATATAGTTGTGTGGGTTAAGCCTATCCACCAGTGATATCTTTATGTTACTATTGTGCTACAGCAGGTTCTTCCTTAGGACTGGACTTCTAAGGCCTAGAAACTCACGGCTGCTCTTTCTCTTTCATAGGTACACAAGTTGTGAGGAGTTTGCTGCTGATGCTGCCCTGGTATTTGACAACTGCAGGACCTTTAATGAGGATGAGTCAGAGGTGGGCCAAGCTGGGCTGACCATGCGGCAGTTCTTTGAGAGCCGGTGGGAAGAATTTTATCAGGGAAAACAGGAGACAGACCCATGAAGCTGGCAGAATGGGAAGAAATGAGAGAAGCCAAATGGGACGCCCCTCCCCCTTTGGCCTGTGCTGCATACTGTCTCTTTGGAGCTCATCTTGCTACCTGCTGATTATTCCCCCCTCACAATGACTGGACCTGGACTGACATTTAACAACGGGGCGGCCCTACTGCCTGGATCCTCAGAAGCCCTCTCCCCACCACCTCTTTGCTCCAAGCAACACAAGCTCTCTGACTGTGTAAGCCAAATAATAATAAAAAAGTTTCCTTTTTTCAAATGGAAAAGCAACCACCCACAACCCCACCTTAGCTGGGGCTATTTAATAATAGCAATAGTTCTTAGTGAATGTGTAAGAACACTTTTTCTGTGCAGTGTCAGTTCCATGCATTAATGGCCAGTAATGTGGACGTTAAGTTTTCCTCCTTTTTAGAATCACTTTGAAATGTATAAAAGCAGATCACTCCTGCCTCGGGGA
Source organism: Sceloporus undulatus (assembly GCF_019175285.1). Classification (NCBI taxonomy): domain Eukaryota; kingdom Metazoa; phylum Chordata; class Lepidosauria; order Squamata; family Phrynosomatidae; genus Sceloporus; species Sceloporus undulatus. The sequence goes on from NC_056523.1 coordinate 168,228,399, forward strand.
ATGACAGCTCTGATGACACTGAAACATGCTGCTTCACTTTCCCACCTTTTAGCCCTCCCAACTCTGTTTTAGCCCTGCTTTTCCCCTTCTGAGCAGTCCACCTGTAGCTGTGTCCATTTCCTTCCTTCAAGTAATAATTTCCTTTCTGAAATCTGGAGTGTGGCTTATAGTTGATGTGTGTTTAGGGAAGGAAGGAAGGAGCAGGACGCTGAGGATATCTATTTCCATTCCCAAGGGGTGCAACTACTCATCAGTTTCATCCCTTCCAGCCGCTCTTCCTTTGTTTAGCCAAGAGGTACTACTTTATTGAAAAGCTAGCCCTTGTACAGAAAGGAGGTGGAGCAGGGGTGCTGGTGGTTAGATTCCTAGAATTGGTTCATCTAAATCAGCATCCCCTTTTGCACACACATGCTCAGAGCTGGTTTATTTTGCATTTTGTTTCTAAGGGAGTTGAACAAAATGGAAATAATCCAGAAGTCCACCAAGGAAACCAAATCATATTTTTCTCTAGGCATGCAAACCACAGAACCAGCCTGCTCTCTCTCTTCTACTTTGCCTTCATAAGGAACACTTCAGGAGGGTAGCTGGTGAAGATATTGTGATACTGTAGAGCAGACTCTTCTCTACTGTAACAAAATAGGTCATTTTTCTTCTGATTGTGGGTAACATGCTGGAATGTATCACTTAGCTACAAGGGACCAAAGTACAGGAGCTTGCAGGAGTGGGAATTAGGAGGAAGGGAAGAGATTTTTGGATGCCCTCTTCCAGCTCTTCAAGATTAATTTTATGAGACTCTGGCCTTATTGAGTGTTCCCCCTGATCCACTAAACCCTGCCCTAGTGTTATTCCTCAGGGATGGCAACTGTCTACAAAGCTTGATCTGCTGTCTGTGTGTATGTGTGGCAGGACTTTTTATTTCCTGCTTTAGAACGTGACTCTCAATGTTCGTAAATATTTCCTCCCTGAGCAAGAGGTGGGATTAATCCTGTTAGGAAAAAAAGGTACAGCCCTTGCATCTTTTCAATTAGGACTAGGCAAAGTGTGGCTGTCTAAGTACTTTTGAACTAAAACTCCCAACATGCCTTGCCATTTGTTGTGCTGGATACGGATGCTGGGAATTTCAGTCCAGCAACATATGGAGGACTGTACTAGGCCCAACTCTTCTTTAATGCCTATCTGAACCTCAAATTTGATAAATGGTGGAGAATTGGCACTGTTTCTTTCTCCTTCATGTTGGGCACCTGTTTCCTGAACCATGTTTCAATGTAAAGGTGGGCAAGGTGCAGCCCAGAGGCTGCATGCTTTCCTGAAATCTGTGTTCGAAGTTCCCAAGCGCCCTGCAAACTCCTGCCCACCTGGGATTTGTTTAAAATAAATATTTGAAAATGACACCTCCCATTATCCTTTTTTGCCATGTTTGTATCCTACCCCAGCTGTTTTAGGCACAGGGGAGGTGTTGGGTTTTTTTGTTTTGTTTTTTTGAAAAATTAAAAAGAGAGGAAGTTGATTTCCCTGATTTTAAGAGGCCCTCCCCTGGATCTCATGCAGCCAGATAGCAGGAGAGAGAACATGGTAGAACTGTCCCGTCCCCCTAGAGGTTGTGAGAAACATTTTTTAACGGGTGTTGGTGCAGAAAGTGTGGTAGTGCAGTCTCCTGGCAATGGGATACCCTGCTCTGGTATTTGTGGCCTAAAGTGCACTGCCTTGGGTTTATCCTGACTGGTATTCATGTCAAAGTGCAACTTTGGGCAGTACACATGAGAATGCAAAGGTAGTGATTTGTGTATTTCCCTTTTGATGAAGAGTGTGTTATCATGGATATGTGCAGGTTCTCACTTCTTTGCATCTCCAGGTGACTTTCACAGACATATTTCATTTTTAACATATTAGCTTTTTTCTTACTCTCTTTTTAGTCTACTAAATATTTTCAGAGGGGGAAGCAAAACCTTGATTTGTTCTGCCTATGTTAATTTTTCCACGTAAGGAAGGGCACCTGTTGCACCGACCTGTCATGTTCTCCAGCTAGAGCTGTTCAAACCAGAATTTATTGCAAAGCTGCAAGAATGTACCTGTATTTGTAGCAGGCTTTAGCCCAGCCACCATTCAGATGTGATGTGGGATACACCAGTTTCAAGGTGTGATTGGTCAGCGTGCACAATCCACTGGGAATGCTCTCTGCATACACTCCCCACCCCATCACACAGCTATCATAGTTTGTACTTGGAGTTCTGGTGCTAGATACATGCAAATGACTTGAGGCACTCAACAAACAAATACATGCCAGAGTCAAACAGTTGTGAGGGAAGTCAGACAGCCTCCCGTTCAGTCACTCCCTACCTCCCTCATATGTGTCTTATTAAAGCAAGAACATGGTAGAGATCATTGGAAAAGAATTCTTAAATCATCATCATCATCATCGGGTGGTCCTGTTTTTAAAAGAAATAGGCAAAGTATAAAACAAATTGGCCATCTTGTTGCTCACAAGGCAGCCTTTCTCAGTCACTCTTCCCCTGGTGGAACACAGATGCCTTCATTCCATCTCTATTTTACATGGTAGCATAGTTTGGGGGCACCTGCTTCACAATTTTGTGAAGCAAGATCTTTAAGGGAGACTGCTAACTAGGGGAACAGATTTAGCCAACCTGCCCATTGTGTCCAGCATCATGGGCTCTGAAACCCATCATATCCCAGCTGCCTGCTGTGCTTGGACAGAGGCACTGCTGCTGTGGATTCTTTTATGCTCTCTGTTCTAGCATGCTGGTCCATTATTCCTGTATCTGGCACAGAGACAAGGAGGCATGTGAGACTGACCAGAGGAGACCGCTTAGTTCTTTCACTTTTCTTCCACCACTTGGAGGGTGGATCAGAGAGGTGGAAAGCCAACCATTGGAACCTTAACTCCCTTGCTGCTTTTTAAACCCAGCCTAGCTCCTCAAACCATTAATTACGGGTATCATTTAGGAGCAGATAAATGGCTGGCGGGGTCCACCAGGGTGGCTTTCCTCTCTGGTATCCACCTGTCCTACATCTGAATGAAGTATGTGTGCGCATGCCACACACATTCCTATGTGTTTCCCCCAACCCGCGTCAACCAATCCAATTGCAAGAGCACTGATGTAAGTAAAATGTAACTACAGGTGATGTAGCCTGGAGACTGAAACCTCCCTTACTGTGCTTCCTCCACCCCGACCTCATTCCTCCCAACCCCATCCTATTGTTTTCAACAAAACGTAGCCTTTTTCTATCAAATAACCTCAAACTTTATTTTTTTTTTTTTTTGCTTTTAAAATAAAGTGGTAGATTTGAAGTCTATTTGAAACTGACTTTATATTATACATAAATATTTATATTTTATCTAAACTTGTGCTGTAACAAAACTTCTTTTTTGGTGTTTTTTAAATAATTTTTTCCCTGATCTGTTTGGATTTTTTTTTGGCTCAGTCACAAGAAAAATTGTAGAGTTTTGAAAGTGTTAATTGTTGGGTTTTTGTTTTGTTTTTGTTTTTGCTGTAGAAATGTTGAATTTTTAGATTCAAACCCTTACACCTTAAAAATGAATCCAGGTTTGTCCTAGTTTGATCTTCATTAGGGGAATATGATCTCACCCGTTTATAAAAACTTTGATTTTAAAAGTTACATGGATTTCTAAAACTAAAATTGAGAATTGCAACTAGAATTGGCCTTATCATTCAACCACTGACTTTTTGCCCTCTTGTCATCTTGATTTGATATCAGAAAGTAACTAACGAACCCATTGGCCTGTGAGATGCTCTGAACAGCAGGAGGGGAGGGGGGAAATCAAACTTTTTATATGAATAACCAAATGTGTTTGTTTTAGTGAATTTTTGATAATGTACAGTTTTTTGTGAATTTAAATTGATTTCTTTCTATATTTTTAGGACCAACCTCATTTTTAATAAGGTTTAAAAAGAAAGAAAAAAAGTCTAGAATTCCTGTTTGTTTCCTTGTGATGTTTCCACAAGTACAGATGTTAGAGTGCTTGTCAAGTTTCAAAGAATAAACAAAAAAACAACCCACGTTTGATAGAGAAGAATGTGCTTGGGAATGTTGTCTTTTCTCATGGGAGCCCAATGCAGTCTGAGTATGATTCTTTCCCTGCTTTTTGACAGTCTGTCCCTGAACGTATTAAAAATACTGGCTAGGTAATGATTTCCAAAGTGAAGTATCCTGAGAATCTTCATAAAATCTCATTTCAAGGAGAAAAGCTTTCTATTCTATAAGTGCCAGAAGACACACTTGACAGATGCATTTATAGTGAAAACCTAGTAGCCAGGGGCAAGGGTGGGCTGTCCAGTGGACCTCCTTTGACCAACCAAAGCCGTTCAACAGTCAAACTGCACAGGTCTGTTATTGTACTACTTCTTCGTGTTCTCTGCGAATCATAAAAATGGGTTGTACTGCACCTGCGCAGTGCTGCTCGGAAAACTTCTAGAATCACTGAGCAAAGTTAACTTTGCGACTTTTTGGCAGTAGCTCTGCCCATTCTTTATAAGTACCCTATGTTCTCACTCTTTCCTCAGTTCCTCCTTTCCGCTGCGTTAGCTGCTTGAGAACCTTCGCTTCTGTGACTTCTGTTTGTCTCACTGGAAATTCTTGACCTTGGACTGTTTGACCATTCTCAGTCTATTGGATAGTCTTGACCTCGGACTGCATGACCATTCTTGATCTGACCTTGTGTTTGGTTGACCATTCTCGGCGTGTTTGAACGACTACGATTTGGATTCTGGATTTAGCTATGATGTCTCCGGCTCCATTTAAGAAGTACGACGTCTGCAAGGGTAAGATTCCCAGCCAGGACCCGCATTCTTCTTGTCTTCTTTGCCTCGGCGAGGCTCACAACTCGAAGACCTGCGCTCTCTGCAAGTCTCTGACTCCGCAGGTGAGAAAGAACCGGGACTCTTGCCTTAAGACTGCCCTGTACCAACAGGCTCTTCTGCCTCCATCAGCCTCCCGCTCTGTCTCTGCACCAGCAGCATCCGAGTCAGTACCTGCAGTGTTGGCTGCTGTGTCCCAGATCTCCACTGAGCCAAGTGCCACTGACCCAAGAGGGGACGCTGGGTCCGAAGGAGCACCCGATAAGTCCAAATCTAAGCCCTCTCAGAAGGACAAGGCGAGGCACAAGGACTTGGGCCCCAAGAAGAGTGTTTTGGCCCAAGTGAAAGATACGAGTTCCCTGAAGGACTTGAGCTCTAAATCCTCAAAAAAGAGGCCTTTGGATTTGGGAGATGCTTCTCCTCATGGGTCTTCCCATACCAAGAAGGCGTGCATGAAGACTCCGGAGGGTTCTCGGTCGGCCTCTAAGGAGCATGCCACTTCTGATTCCAGTCAGCTCCAAGCCTCATCATGCCCGGCATACACCTGTTTCAGCCCTGGTCTCTTCTCCACTGGCAACATTGGCTTTCCATCCGGTTTCGGATGACGAGATTGAAATCTTCCCAGTTGTGTTGCCTCGCAGAGGCTCTTCCAAGGGCCATCGGTCCCCCACACCAGTCCCTCAGGTTGTGGTGCATCAGGCCGAGATTCACCAGCCTCCATGCCATCAGGAGTATGAGGACTCGGACCTCTTCTATGACAGCAAGGCCAACAGATACTATGTCACCATCAGCCACTACTTTGTCCGTTGTCACCTGGGTCAAGTTTCCACTGTCTTCTCGAGGCCTAAACTGTTGCCGGTGATGAAAGCTGCTCCAGTCCCCCTAGCGCCATCGGTATTGACACCTCATCCTGCTATGGTTGCTGCCACCCAAACTCTGCCTTATGATGCAGGTGATGCCTCGGACTCTGACCAGGACTGGTCCCAGGCAACACTTCCCTCGGGTGCCTCACGTGGACTCTGGTTCCTCAGACGAGACTGGCCATCAATCTCCCCAGGAACTCTTTCAGCCAGGTTCCTCCTCACTGACTGATGATGTGTGTTCCTTTGCAGAGCACATCATCAAAATGGGAAATGCTCTGGATCTCCAGATTACCCACACCAAGGACGATGGCACTAACCCCATAGAGAGACGGATCCATGGGAAGGTCCCTATGCCAGTGTCCATTCCGTTCTGCCGTCCCTGGAAAGGATTGCTAGGCGCTCTTGGGACACACCAGCTTCTGTTACGCTCATCACCAGGAAGATTGAGTCCTTGTATAGGATCACCCCATCTCAATCTTCTTGGCTGTTTGCTCACCCCAGGCAAAATTCGGCCATTATGGAAGGCTCCCAGTAGGCCTTCACTCCAAAAACTTCGAACTCGCCTGAGGACCGGGAAGCCAAAAAAATTGATGGCCTAGCCAAAAAGGCTTATGCCTCGTCTGTGTTGGGACTGAAGGTGGCCAACTACAACGCCTGTATGGGAGCCTACATATAGTGCCTGATGGAGCGGATCTCTCCTCTCATCCCGGATGTCCCAGATGAGACCCAGGGCGTCCTGAACGAGATCCGGAATGAGGCCCACTCCATCGGTAGTTGGCTGATCATATCTGCTCGACACTCTACGGACTGCTCGGCCAAATACTTTCGGGCTGAAGGGTGGTGTATAAATACCATAAATAAATAAAATAAATAAATAAATCCATGGCAGCAACCATAGCCCTGAGGAGACACACGTAGCTTCGATCCTTGGATCTCAACCAGAACGCAAAGGCTACAATTGAGGACGTGCCCTTCGACGAGGCTGGCTTGTTTAACCAGGAGACAGATGAGCGCCTCAATTTCAAATATAGGATGATGGCTGCGGCTGTGTCCACGCCGGCACAGTCTTCTTCCCGCAGGAGGTTTGGAGGTCAGCGTCAGTGGTATGGGCAGGGCCAGAGGTCTTTTCAGCAGGACCGTCCATACTAACAGGAGCACCAGAGGAAGCATTACCCATCCCAATCCTCTTCTTCGGCCGCCGCCATTCCCCTGCTCAGTACCGCAAAAATTGCTGTAAGCAGGATACTGACCAGGGCAAGAAGAGGTCTTGAAGGGTGGCTGCGTGCTCCGTCGTCTCCTCCGGTTCCTCCTTCATAGACATTTCGAGGCCCTACTCGAACACCTGGGCCACTGCGACTTCCGACTCTTGGGTCCTAGACATCGTCTGCAGGGGTTATGCCCTCAAGTTCGAAGAGCTCCCGCCAACTGGAGCTGTTGTTCCCACTCCCCCTCAGACACCCTTCTCGACGAAGTATGCACTCTTTTGTCAAAGGGCGCTATCTCGCCCGTTGATCCTTCACAAGCTCCTAGATGTTTCTTCTCCAAATACTTTACAGTCCCCAAGACCGATGGTGGCATTAGATCAATTCTAGACTTGAGATTCTTCAACTCCTATTTGGTCTACCATCGATTCCGTATGGTAACTCTTGCCTCTATTCTGCCCTTGTTGCACCAGGGCCCGTAGTTCACGATGATCGACCTGAAGGATGCCTACTTCTACATGGGGATTCGGGAGAGTCACCGGAGGTTCCTGTCCTTTGCCGTCGGTCCCAACGTACCATAACAATGTCCTCCCCTTCGGCCTCTCCACAGCTCCAGGAGTCTTCACCAAGTGCATGGCTCCAATCGTGGCCTATCTTCACCAACGAGGCTCCAGGGTCTTCCTGTATGGATGACTGGCTCCTCATGGCCCCCTCCATGAACAAATTGCAAAGAGACGTCAACTTCACCTTGTCGCTCCTCTCATCCCTCGTGCTTGTGGTGAACTTGGAGAATCCCATCTCACCCCATCCAGATGGATCAAGTTCATCGGCACTGTCCTCGATTCCAAAGACTGCGTTGCCTATCTCCCTCAGAACCGTTTCCACGTTCTCTGCTCTTCAGTCAGGACTTGCCTCGCCCACAGGCAAGTGAGGGCCAGCGATGTCCAAATAGCCCTGGGACACATGGCCTCCACGACATTCGTGACTCCATGGGCAAAACTACGGTTTCGGTCCTTTCAGTCATGGTTCCTGTTGGCCTTCAATGCACTAATGGACCCTCCGTCCAAGTGGCTCACTGTCCCGAGACCTGTCTCCTGCTCACTCCATTGGTGGCTTGACTCCCGCAACATCTGCGTTAGCATGCCTTTTTCTCCTCCTCAGCTCCAGGTCACCCTGACCACAGATATCTCCATGGAAGGTTGGGGCGCCCACATGTCAAGCCTCTTTATCAAGGACAAGTGGTCTCTGGGTGAGCAGGCTCTCCACATCAATGCCCTCGAGATTCTTTCTGTGGAAAAGGCCTTGAGAGCCTTTGAGACAAACCTCTCCAACAAGGTGGTACTTCTGCTGACGGACAACACCACCTTCATGTACTACCTCAACAAACAAGGGGGCACCAGGACACAGACCCTGCTTGACATCATGCTTCGCATCTGAGGGTGGTGCATCCCGAGAGGGAATCTGCTCCAAGCAATCCACTTTCCGGGAGAGGAGAACGACTTGGCCAACCAGCTCAGTAGGTCTTCCACCGTCTGCCATGAGTGGAGGCTCCATCCTGAGATAGTCGACAGCCTCTTCAGTCGATGGGGAACCCCCCCCCCCCAGATCGACCTCTTTGTGACTGCTCTCAACAGCCAGTCTCCAGTTCTGCTCCTGAGCACGCAACGAGGACTCCCTTGGAGATGCATTTGTCTTCGCTTGATCAGGAGAGATGCTATACGCCTTCCCTCCATTTCCACTGATCATCAGAGTGGTCTCCAAGATGACAAGGGACCGCTTGGATGCCAGCCTGATCACCCATTGGTGGCTGAGACAACCGTGGTCTCTGTCCCTGCTCCACCTCTCACAGAGGGACTTTCTCCGTCTCGAGTTCCGTACTGATTTTCTCACTCTCCAGGACGGCTGGGTCTGTCATCCGGACATTAAGAATCTGCTGATGGTGGTGTAGAGGCTCCATCCCTAGACTCGCTACCCCCTTCGGTATGGATGGCGATCTTGGCTGCCCAGAAGCCGGCCACCAAGAAGTCCTATGCTTCCAAATGGAAGAAGTTTGTGGATTTCCTCTGCGAGAGGCCTCTCTCCATCCCGAGTGTCGACACCGGTTGTGCTGGAGTTCCTGATGACACTTTTGGATTCGGGGCTGTGCCTCACTTCCATTAAGTGCTACCTTTCTGCGATCTGTTCCCATTTCCAGTTTGATGGCAAACCTTCTTTTTTTAGGGATCCTATGGTAAAGTTTCCTGAAGGGTTGCAACAACCTACATCCTCCAGTCTTGGTACCGACACCTGCTTGGAGTCTGGCTGCTGTGCTGTCTTCTCTGCAATCCAAGCCCTTTGAACCCATAGCCACAGCTGACTTGCAGCTGTTGACTTGGAAAACAGCCTTCCTTGTGGCCATCATCTCTGCCCACTGTGTGGGCGAACTCTGTGTCTTGCGGAGGGATCAGCCTTTCCTTAGGTTCCACAAGGATAAGGTTGTCCTCCGTACTGATATCACCTTCTTGCCTAACGTGGTGTCTTCTTTCCACATGTGTCAGGGCATTGTTTTACCGACCCTGGCCTCAAACCTGACCACCAACACCAAGCGCCACTTGCACACCTTGGACGTTTGGAGAGCTTTGGCCTTCTATTTGGACAGAATTGCGGGTTTGATCCGTTCCGAGAGACTTTTTCAATGTTACTCGGAACCGAAAAAGGGACTGCCTGTGACTGCGCAGAGGCTTCCCAAATGGGTGGCTATACCATCCACCTCTGCTATGAACTGTTGGGCAGACCTCTCCCGGCCAGGGTTCGGTCCCATGCAACTAGGGCAGTAGCGAATTCCACCGCTTTTCTGACTGGGGTCCCCTTGGAGGATGTCTGCAAAGCTGCTGTTTGGTCCCAGCCCTTGACTTTCATCAAACATTATAGCCTGGACACCAGGGCCAAACGGGACGGAGCTTTTGGGAGGGAAGTGTTGATTTCAGGTTTACATTGATTTGCACTGCATTTCCATTGTTTACATGTTGTTGAAATGAATGTCTTTATTGCCAGGATTGGCACGGTTTACAGCATTGACATGGTTTACATAGGTCCTTCATGACCTAAGGTGTTGTTTACGTGCCTTATGACTTGAACAGGTCAAAGTACTATTTAAAGTACTGAATTGAACAGACACAGTTTTGGTTCAATGATTTTATTGTGGTTAATAAACACAGCTTTATTTGAACCTTACTTTGGTGTCATGACACTCCCTCCACCACTGACCTAAGCTTGTCAGTCTAACCCATTTGTATGATTTGCAGAGACCACGAAGGAGGAGGACAGGTTGCTTACCTGTAATGGTATTTCTTCAAGTGGTCATCTGTGAATACATACAAATCCCGCCAGTCCTCCCCAGTGTCCTGCTCTTCATTGGCTCATTCTCATGTCACTCACGCAGCGTAAATTTCGGAACTGGGAAAAGAGCAGGAATGCAGGGGATTTATAAAGGATGGGCGGGGCTACTGCCAAAAAGTTGCAAAGTTAACTTTGTCCAGTGATTCTAGAAGACCACTCGAAGAAATACTGTTACAGGTAAGCAACCTGTCCTTCTCATGACACTGAAAATCTTGGTATAGAACTTGAGTATTCTTCATTTATTGAGACAGCACAGTACAGTCCTAGCATGACAATCTTTCTTGTATGTATGTGTATACTTTATATGTGTGTGTCAAGCCAGGTGTGTTTCATGTGAAAGAAGCCCAGTTTTCGGTGGAATCTAGTCTGCTCCTAGCTGCCTTGCAAAACTTTCCATTTGACGGCAGAAGTAGAAAGACTGGATCAACCTGATCTGTCAAGTCTCCTCCTTGAGCAATGGCAGAGGGAATTGTTTTGACCATTGGGGCAGGCATCATGTGTTGCAGTATCCAGAAGCTGCTTCATGCAACTGGGCCTGGGCAGTGCATTTTTGTCCATGCATTCAATAACTTGTGTGCAATGCGGTTGTCTGGCAACATCATGACGTCTGCCTACTGCTAATTTTTATAACACCTACAAGAGTTTGAGTTGTGTTAGGCAAACTGTAGCTCTGCAGCCACCCATAATCTAATGCCTGAGCTTCAGGTTCTGGCTGAGGCCATCCTGAGCTGCCCTTCTACTTCCCTGTGACCTATTTGATTGATTGCCTATAGGAAAGTTTGCATCAGCAGTGCTGTGTGATTTATTTGTTAAGAAAAGCTACATAATCCAAGCTGTTCATACTTCTGTCCACATTTCATCAATGCTGGATCAATGAAGCCCTCTTCTGTAATCAGTAAAAATCTCATGTAGCTCTAGCTCCGCCCCCCAGGTGGCTATTGCCCCCTATGTTCTGAACCCTATTTCAAGAGCCTTGCTGAAGAAGACCAAAGGTCCATTTAGCCCAGCAATACTATTTTGAACAGACCCAACTAAAAGCTTACTAGCAGAACCTGAGGGTCATTCCCTTTCCTGCTGTCCAACACATTCACCTACTAGTATTTAGCATAAAACATAGCTCGACTTCACAGTATGGCTGACGGCTGTTGATAGACCCGTCCTCCATCATTTTGTATATACCCATCTATCTCTTGTGGCTGTGAATTCCCAAGATTTAAGATTATATGTAGCAGAGTATTTAACTTAGTCCTAAATCTACCGCTGAACAACTTTAATGAAAGCCCCCCCCCCCTCCAAGGTTCTGCTATGAGAGAGAAGATTTTTATCCATTTTCTTAACATCAGAGCAGGGGCTAATAATTTTCCTGTAAGTACCTTTATATTAGATTTTTCCTTTCCTTTAAGAAGTAAAAGTTAATGAGTTGAAAAAGTCCAAATTTGTACTATATAATCTCACTTGTGAGTAAAAAGGATAGTTTAATTTTGTGGAAGCAATAACTTTCCAAATTTCTGCCTTTAAAAATACCTTGTTATACTTGTCTAAGATGCCCATGTGAGTGTGGCATAGAATGCACTCGTTGGAGCAGTTTGTGCTTGCCTACCCTGAAGTGCATAGTCGGTTCACATGAAGCACTGACCCAAGCCTGTTCTCTCTCATCAGCTACCAAACACTGACGTGAGAATACAATCACCCCTCCTTTCTCGCAGAATTGTTATCCGTGTTCTTGAATATGCACAGAGGGGCAGCCTCCATTATTGTCAATGGGGCGCACCCCATTGAAGTCTATGGGGCTTGAATACTTGTGAGTCTCCGTTTTTACAGGGGGGTCTGGAATGGATCCCCCAAGAAAACAGTGGGTTGACTGTATGTTGTACTGTAGAATACAATGTTCCTCTGAGGTGGAAGATCACAGTGCTGGGCAGTCCTTGGGGAAAATATGTTCCACCTTTCCTGATATGACTGAGAAACCTTTGATAAGCTCCCATACAACCTCAGTGTTTTCTGAAACAGATTGAATGTCACAATTTAAGGGATACTAAACCTGTGTTAAATGAGGTTGAGCTTTACTTTAATGACAAACATCTTACTGAAATAAATGACCATCAGTCTAAAACTGACTTTTTTCAAAAAGAAGCCAACTCCATTTTTTTTTACCTTTTATTTCAAAACAAAAAAAATTGTTCAAAATGAGACCAGTCAGAGCTCCACGGAGGGGGAAGTGTATGGGATTGAGAGAGAGAAACAGGCCTGGCTATAGCATGGAAGATACAAAACTATAGAAACTTTTCTGTTTTAAAAAAAACCTGTACAAATAGTCCTAAGTATATAAATAAAACTAGCAAGTAAAATGAATTGAGACATGAAGTGGGATGGCAGAGTCAAGACCTCTCACCAAGTCTGTGGCAAATGAAAGCACAGACAAGTTGCCTTTGAGAGATCCAATGCTTTTGACATGGAGTTTTGAATGTCTTTGCATCAGAAATGGGGCCAGAGGCAAACAAATGCTTTCTCTTCTGTTGCTTTGAGCGCCAATAAGTTTGCAAAAGACTCATTACATCCATGGCAAATTGGTGCTTTGATTTAGCTGACATGTTCCATTGTTAAGCAGGACTAGAAAGTGTTTTAAAGCACACCAGAAAGCCTGTGGCCTGCTATAGACATGAACCAGCGGATGTATGTATGTTGCTTAGAATGGATGCCTATTGCTATTTGCTTTAAAGGCAAGTTGCTGTAGAGCAAGGCATCAGTACAAGCATCAAACCCACCAAGAAAGGACATATTGCTCCAGAGAAAAGTGCAGAGAAGTTATAAACCTGTCCAAGAGAGGAGAGTTTGCATTGGATTTCAGCTTAACCTTAATCCACACTGGATCTTTCTACTAGAGATGGGAAGACAGAAGAACAATACTAAGGAACCTGTGACCCTGAAGGCTTACTTGTCCAGTTATTACTATAAATGGTCAGAAGTATTTGGAGGGGATGCTGTCATTGCATCAATTCTGACCATTCAGCTCATGGTAGGACAAATGGTATTAGCTCTGACTACCAAGGTGAGGTGGCTTTTGGAAGACAAAGGTCGACACTCCTCCCCTTAGCCTTCCCCAGAAACAGTTACCACCAGCTATATTGGTACTGCCTCCAAAGAGCAAGTCTGGCAAAAATGGAAACAATGTGTGTTCTGCCTGGGACAGAATTGGTCTGAAATACCTGGTTGCAAACCAGCTTGTCTGAAATCATCTGACCCCATTGCCTCACTCATTGTGGCTGTGTTACATGTTCATTTTTCAGCTGAAGAGCTGTACTTATCAGAGGCATCATTTCCTTCAGTACAGAAGATGTTCCCCAGTTACAAGGACTGACACTTCACACCAGTTAAGTTGGGAGTGTGCATGCAAGAAAGGCAAGAACGTGCAACCACTTGGGGGCAATCTAGAACAGTTGTCCTGGGTCAAACCAGGTCAAATCAGCTTTGTTTTTATTTTTACAGCACAGTAGTGCTAAAAGTGTAAATTCTCTCCATCTTCTTGAACATAACTTTGGGTATAGATAATTTCAACACATTGTAGTAACCCTTGGTAAAAAGTGCATTCCCTCGCCTACCTTTACTACTAGGTTATGGCTGATTGGATTTTGGTTGTTGCATTTAACTTGCCTCCCAAAAATGTAAAGTTAGACATGGGTGTTTAAAGAGAGCTGCCTAACATGTGGCCAGTTATTTCCTTTCTGAATTCCATATTTCAGTAAACCTTTTAGGAGGACATAAAAGTTAGACAGCAGCCCACACGTCATGACTGCTGACTCAAAAGCCTAGTTTAACTGTGCTGTGTCTTGACGGTTCAAGCACATGGGGGCAGGGACAGTGCCAAAATATGCTTGTCTTGTACTTTAACTACTTGTTTCAAGGAAGAGGTTGCGGCCATCACCAATGGCTTTCACAACCAGAGCCTCTATTTCAAATGGAAAGCTTTCCTCTTCTCCAGTGCAAGCCGCACAGCCTCTGAAGGCTTTGGAGCCAGAAGTCTAAACCAAGAAAGGAAAAGAACCATTTTATTACCTGTGTGGATTCTTTGCTATGGCTGGTGTCCTACACTGAGGCCACCAAACTTGCGTCCTCCCTTTGGGCAAAACATTGCTGTTCAGGTTCAGGTAAGCCAGCTAATAATACATTACAAAGTATCATTAAAAAAAAGCAAAATGGTACATTTAACAAAACTCTCAGGAATTAGCAGCAACATGGGGGTATTTTATCATCAAAAGGAAGTATTTCCCTCTCTTCCCCCCCCCCCCCAATGAAACAGAGCAACCCAGGGGTTTTTCTAAGGATAAGGTGGGGACCTTGTCCCTTGGAGAAGGTGCAGTTTGCCGGTTCAGGATATACAAATGAACTGCAAGAGCATGTGAGGTAGATGTGTAGCTAAGAATGGCAAAAAAAAAAAAACAACAAAAAAAAACCCCGAACTGGTGAGCAGAGTAATGGAGGGAAATCATGAACCGGGTTTTTTTCTTCCCCCAAATAGCACCAACAACTTCCAAGGAGGACATGGTTTTAATGCAAGCATGGAATTGGTGGGTAGACAAAGGGTTTTGGACAAAGCAGCTTGCTTTTTAAAAATACCAGCATTGAAGAGGGACTAAAAGATGTGAGGCTCATCTACAGGCTGCCAGGTCTCCGAGACAGCCGGCTGCTTCTTCCTTTGGTGGAGTGGACTGGACAAACTATGTTGCTGAAGATGGGGGCCGATGGATTGTGCACAGGGAGGAGAGGCAGGGCAAACAGGGCCTTGCAAGCTCAGATCAGGACAAGGCTGGGAGAGCCTTTCATTGCAAACAGGGTGGAGGAGAGTAGGACAAGAAAAGGCCTTAACTAGACTGGAAGTTTAAAGTGCAGGGACTTGTTCCCCCCACTGACAGAATGGGATAGGGGAAATCAAGGCACAAGATCAAAACTCCAGCAGCTCTTGAGGGGCACATTCTTGAGGTCCTAACTTGTGTTTGGGTCCCACATTAGGCATGCAAATGATGGTTTAAGCAGGCCATCATTGCTCACTGGCAACTCCGTGTGTAAAAAAAGATGAGTGGCCATCAATGTGACCTTTCTGCCCTCTGACCATGCCTTCAGTTATAGTATCCCACCAGGAAACAGGGACTTAACCTAAGAAGCCAAGTTTCTGCAACAAGGCAGTCTTGGCCCTTCCTGCCAGCTCTGAGCTGGCACCGCAGACAAGTGGTGCTGTTCAATAGATGCCCTCTGCAGCCCATGGAGGTTATCAACCAGGAAGAGAGAAGAAAGGAAAGCTAGTGTTTCTCTTAAATCACACTTCCTTTTTTCAGAAGGGGAAATGGGGATAAACTGCCCCCAATTGCATGTCTGGTTGCCATGGATGTGCCCCCTTAGTGGGGATGGGTGGGCAGGCTAGGAAACGGTTTAGGATGGAGCTGGGGAGAGTGAAACATGACTGAGGAGCCAAAGGATGCTTTATACTGGTGAAATGCATGGCCTATACTATAGCCATGCCCTCAACATACTTCTCATGTCTACACACACACACACACACACACACACAGTCACACACCCAGTCCTAGCACCCAGCTTTTCACACATCTTAATTCCTTCAAGACTGCTTTCTGTTCTCACTTCTGCCCTGTAGCCACCAACTCATTCTCAGTCTGGGTCCCAATCATCTGCCCCCCTTCTGCCTTTACATCCTCCCACCCTTGCTCTCAATTCTGTGGTTTGTCCTTTCATTCCCTTGCAGTGGACCTTACACTAGGTAACAATTAGGTTTCTTAAACATTGCCTTTTCATACTGAAAATGTACTTCTTTGCAGAGCTTCACAGTGTTAATTTTTTTGGACCACCAATTTCCAGAATTAACCAGCAAGAATAGGAGCTATAGTCCAAAATTTAGCTCTGGTTCTTTACAAAAATTAAAGGTAAGCAGTCTGCTGTTACCCTTGGAGGGACTTGATATTTCCTATCTATGGCAAACTGAAAAGAAAAATGGCTAATAAGTGGCTGGGGAATCTGAATGAAAGTAAAGGCTTAACCTGCTCTTCATCCTTTCCTATCAGAAGAGACTGTACTCAAACACCAACTCCTCCTTCTCCAAAAGCTGCCTGGTATCTGCCACACAAAACAACCAGCTTTATGCAAAATGGCATCCACCTAGTTGACGTGACTTCCCTCTCCCTAAACACTCCCACTCAGTCCAAATCAGTTCAAACACAGAACCTGTGCCTAGAAGGAAAGGTCCACAGAGAGTGGCTGAAAGAGCACATAGGAGCAACCTGGTGCAACTGACTGGGAAAAGAACAAGAGAGGGAGAAGGAAGAAAAGGCCACACCTGAAACACTGGCCTAGATCAAGAAAACTGGTGGTGCAGCTTAGACCAGTTCATATGTTGTATGGCCATACCCATACCATTGTTCTAGGTATCATGGTGTTAGCAATATCTAACTCCAAGATACCTAGAATAATGTGTCTCCAGTTTAGCTCTGGATATAGACAACTAGTTACACACAGCAATCTGTGACCTGAGATGTACATATGCATTCCCAGTTCAATGGGAACCAGATATTTGTTGCAATGTGGTAGCTAACAACCAGGCTGCATACCTGAAAATGCATTCCTATGTGGGCTTTTTGGGGGGAGGAGTCATTTTGTTTTTTGCATTTCCATGTGCTGAATGGATCTCTCGCTAGTTCTACATTGGGTTCTTTATATACAATTGCTGGATTCACTCTCCTGTATGGACACGGAATTAATTACATGCTAGATACAATAAGGTTTTCTTAACAGCTTATTTGTATCCTAAATTCCTAGCATGTTAGAGCTGCCACAGAGTGAATCATATACAGTATATACACTGGAGGAAGGGATGATCTCATATAGACTTGGGCTGTTTAAGACAATGAAATTCTAGCATTGCAAGCCAGGATATTCCCTATGATTGCTGGCTTCAAAACTAGCCAAGTTTCAAAGAGAGGCTTCTTTGGAATCAACTAATCGCAGCAATTGTTTCTGATGTAAAAGGAAGATATGGTGAAGTTTGGCTTCCTCATTGATTTTGCTGCTCATTTGCATGGAGCAGCAAAGCAGTAATTCTGGGGCTATTTGTGGTTGCACAAAGCTTGTGGATATCCTGTCTTGGTAAGCTAGCATTTGATCATCTAAAGGCCTTTAAGCACCTTTTAACCATCTTTAAGTGCCTCATTACATCTGGATGTCTGAGCCATGGTTAAGAATTAGCTGCAAATATGTAAAATTATAATCTAAAGTGGGTTTGTAAACAATGGATTGTATTAATCACAGTTAGATATTCCTTCTGTACCAAGAAAACCATGATAACAAACTGATCTCATACATGCTTTCCTGGCATCAGCATTCATTTAGGAAGTAAAACCATGATTAATCTTAACTAGGAGTAAAGCATCACACCCTGGGAATGTTGCACATATGTAAACATTGCTATTGCAGCAAGTTTTCACATAAATTTTGTTAAGTCAATGATCAGGGTACAATTCCCTTGGGACATCCATCAACATTTTAAGCACCAGGCCTACACTGGGATGAACCAGTTTTCAAATTCTAAGCCATTACTATCCTATTTATACATTCCTACTGTATTTTCTACTCAGAGTTAATCCAAAAAACCTGTATAGAGGGGGAAGGGTAACTAAAATCATGAATATTGCCAAAAGCCTCATGTCTACATGAACCTCAGTTTTAATGTGATTTCAATTTGGAAGAAATCAGAATTAAGAAAGGGGTGTTTGACACACCCTGTTGCATAAGTCACACTGAAATAAATGCAAGTGACAGAAAAACGCAGCAAAGCTCTCTCATAACTTCTGTTCAGACCAATGGGGCTTTCCAAACAAACCTAGTGAGTTAGTACAGCAAGCTCTGTCTACAGAGAGGACCTGCCACCTCTTGTTCCCGTCTCTTGTTTCTAAAAGCATATTCCCTGCCTCCACAGTCCCTGAAAAGCTGCTCCTGAAACTTGGGAAGGAGTTTCAGATGCAGCACTATGTCCTGTGTTGCGGTGAGTGGGTGGTGGGTGGGAGGAGGCTAGGAAACCCTGATGCTGACATGGAAGTGGCTGTTTATATCAAAGGTATCCTTTGGGTTGCTGCTCACCTTTGGGATGTATTTAGAGCTTATTATTCAACCCTGAATCCTTTGCCACTCAATTTAAGGACTTGCTGAATGTGACATGTGTCAAGGCCTGCAGGGGCTAAATCAGACCTATGCTTTTAAATACTGCACTGTGCTAGCATCATAGGAAGGTAAAATAGCAGATCATCTAAACCCTCAATTGTTTATGCCTGCTGGAAAGCTGATGATTGGGTGGCAGAATGATGGTACTGATGTGTTGAGTTGTTGTACCCCTTATGTCTCTGGGACAGTGCCCTATTTGCATGGCACAGTTTTCATCTCAAATAGCCACACTCAGTTGGAACCAGGAGTCCATTTACTGACTGCTTGGCTTAAACCATCCCATAAAGTCTATCCTGGTAATTAGGGCCTATTAGTACAAAAATCAGTTTGGCCCTTGAATTCTGCTGTGGAAGAAAGATTTTAAGAGATGAAGGCAAGTGCCATTCCCAAAATAAGGCACTTTGATTCTGCTCAGCACCTTGAAAATAAGAGCAGTGCTATCTGGCTAATTCAGTACTCATTAAGGACCCAAGCCAGCGTTCTGGCAAAAGGGTGATTTTAAGCAAGCACTGCTTACCCCAAGATCTCTCTTTAACTGGTATCTAAGTGTTGCTGGGGAATTGGTGGGCTCCAGTCTCTTGCCATTCCTGTCTACCATCAAGTGAAGTAGAAGAGGAGGATGATAACCAAGTGGGCAAACTGAGCAAGAGCTATACAAATGAACAGGTAGGCCTGAATCCTTACATTTTCAAAACCTCAAGCCACACCTGCTTGGTGATAAACCTTATCCTGTTTGATCAGGTCAATATTTTAAATAAAATACACACCAAGTAAAAAGCCTTTAAAAACAAAGGGAAACACATGCACCCTGAGTAAGTCACAAACTCAGTTGATACCGGGGGCCCGTCTTCAAATGCCATCCTATCACAACTCCTTGCACATGGGTGGTGCATGCACATATACACAAACAAGCGCACACACGCAAACACAACATATTCATATTCATGTTGGCTCATTCTCCCCCAGCTCCCTCCCTCCCTGGTTCACATGACACCCGTATGGTCTCTGCAATTAGTCCTCCTTGATTGTCAGCTGCATAAGAGCTATTTCCTTGAAGGTCTAGGCTAGGCCTCAAGAGTGATGGCGGGGGGAGAGGGTGCTGGACAAGATTTCTCATGATCAGTCCATCAGATGTGGGAAAGCAACATTTCAAAATATGATGAAAGAAAGGGGCAGCTTAATGCCAACCAGGCTGGGGTGATCTTACAGTGGCAAAGAGAGGATAAGACATTTAGCACCATCTGGTTGAGGGAAAGCAATGGGGCCATGGATGGAGGATGGAAGAAGAGAAGGGAAGCATGCAGAGGTGTCTAAAGCACTTGGTACCTTCAAGAGGCTCTCCAGGGAAAACGCGCTGTAGGAACGGCCGGATTATTGCACATAGTCACCTGCTATTGCGATTCTGGGGAGCCAGCAACCAAGGGCTGCGTGCGCGGAGGGGGAGGACGGTGTGGGGAACGTGCATAGTAACTAGGATCTCCGTTTCAGAGGGAGGGAAGAGTTCTGCCAGCTCCAGCAAGGGGCTGGATGCGCCCTGGTTAGTATTTTTTAAAGCAACGGGAATAGGCCTCCCCCAATCCCTGCCAGCAGGAAGCATCAACACCTGCCTCTCCCGCCACTGCCGGCCACAACTGGGTTGTCCAAAAAAAAGATGCACTGTGCAGCTGGGCTTGACAGGCATGCAGGAATTGGAGAGGGCATACGGCAGCACAGTCCAGACCGCAGGGGGCAGAAGGCACTGTGTGTGTATGTGAGTGTGTGTGTGTGTGAGAGAAAGAGTGTGACCCAGGGGTGGAGGAGGAAATGCTGCTGTTGCTGGCGGTGGCGGCGGTGGCAACCTGTCCGTTCAGTGTCCAAGAGTCCAAAAGTGATGACACATCACTGGCAGCAGATTCCTCAGTCAGTTTATTGTTCCCCTCATCCAGGGCAGGGCAGGTGAGGGAGAAGATCCAGATGGAAGCAAAGAAGAGTCCGCACAGAAGCTCAAATCAGAGTCCAAACTATCCAGCGAGAATCGGTCCCATCAAAACAGGGCAGAAATGAAGGTCTCAAGCAAACTCTGTTTCTCTCTCTCTCTGTGACAGCTGGGGCAGTTTATGCCAAAAAATAGTAATATTCAGTTCATTGAATGCCACCAGCTGCTTCATCTCCCTCCAGCTTGACAAGTTTTATGCAAGCCCCTCTCGCTGCTGTCAAAAAGTTCAACTTTTTTTGTAGATTTCCTTTTTTTTTGTAGATTTTTTTGTAGATTTCCTTTTTTTGTTTTTTTGTAAATTTGTCTTTTTTAGAAAAAAAATTACCCTCTTGAAATAATAAAATAATCCTTTCAAAGCAAAATTCCCTCCCTTAACTCCAACCCCAAGGAAGAAGAAGAAAAAAAGTCTGCATTGATTTTTTTATCCTACAGCTGCAAGGTGGGGCTTTCTCAGAGTAACTTTTTTCTTATAAAACAACCAGGAAAAAAAAGTTATTCAAACACTTTTGCATATTTGTCCTTTAAAAATCTTTTAAGTGATCAAAGAAAACAAAACAAAACAAATCCAAAGGAGCAAAAATTTCCTCCCAGAGGTGGTGAGCCATCTTTCTGAAAGAAAGGGGGGGAAACTGTTCTTCTCTGGGAAATTTTGTGGCATCCAAAGCATTTGATTTCGTTGTTAACCAGAAAATAAAACGCGCGAACACACACACCCACACACACGCACAAAAATGTTTTCCTTGTATTAAAATAGTCCTTAGTCCATCTGTACATCTAAAGGATGGGGGAATATCCTTTCCACCCCACCTCTAACCTCCTTTGGTTCCTTGGTGTCAAAAGTCTATTGCGGTTATTTCCTTCTTAAAAAACAAAACAAAAACAAAACAACCATTTTCTTTGCCCAAAAAAAGAGGGGGGAAAATCCAAAAACAAGAAACGGTTCCATCTTCTAAACGCAGCACAATTAAAAAAAAAACGAACACAAAAAGTTGTCTCCCTCGAAGTGATTGCTCAGAGCTGAGCTGCTCGATGGCACTAAAAGGATGAAAAATGGAATTACAAGGCTGGCCAGCAAATATGATGGAACAGCATGTGCTCAGGAGGGAAACCCACACTTTTGCAAATGTTATTCCTAACCATGACTCCTTAGCCATATCCTTTGAGCATTACGCCTTCCTGTTTCTGGCCACAGCTCTACAAAGAAGCAAATGATAGAGGAAACCTACCACATATAACCCCACTTAGCTCCTGACATTTAACCCCTTGTACACACTTGTGCCAAAGCTGGACCCACTTTCCTGGTCATGAGCCTTGTTTAACAGAATGGACCACACTGCTGAGTGGATATGTACAGGATGATCCTGTCAGAGTAGCTTTGCACATTGTGGCAGGAAATACTACCAGCCAGGCACAGAGGCAGGAAACTTGCTCAGTACAGCGTGTGCCCTCTCATCATGCATCTGCTGACCAGTGGTGAAATCATAAAAAATAAAAAATAAATAAAATATTTATTTATATCCCGCCTCTTCCGTTAGGGGATCGAGGCAGGTAACAACAGAGTTTATGATACACAATAGAAAAACAATAAAACCCACAAAACCCTGACCCAATCCTCCCTCCCAGACTATAAAATTAACATAAAACATGATTAAAATACATAACAATACAATACAACATTACAAGATTATTCTACAATCCGCGAATGATGAGGAGATATAGTAGGAAGGACAGATAGAATCAGTTCTGGGCGGTTATCACTCAGGGAAGGCCTGCCAGAAGAGAAAGGTTTTTGTCGCTTTTTAAAAAGCCTCCAATGAGGATAATTGGCGAATCTCTTCTGGCAGGTCATTCCAAGCTTTAGGAGCCGTAGCAGAAAAAGACCTCCAGGAGGTCACCACCCATCTGGTCTTTTTTGGATGTAAAAGATTTTTCCCGGAGGAACAGAGTGTACGGGAAGGATTATATGGGAGGAGGAGTTCCTTCAAGTAGACTGGACCCAGGCAATGTAGGGCATTGGAGGTAATAACCAACACCTTGTACTGAGCCCGGAAGCTAATAGGCAGCCAGTGTAATGACTTTAGAATAGGTGTAATTCGGTCAAACCTAGATTTTCCGGTGACCAGTCTGGCTGCCATGTATTGTATCAGTTGAAGCTTCCAGACATGGCAAACGGGTTGCCCCATGTAGAGTGCATTACAGAAATCAAGATGAGAGGTTACCAGGGCATGTACAACCATTTCTAGGTCCCGCTGCTCCAGGTAGGGACACAACTGGAGTATCAGCCGAAGCTGATAACAGGTGCTCCTGGCTGCCGCATCAATCTGAGAGGACAGATGAAGTGACGAATCCAGGAGCACCTCCAAGCTGCAGACACAGTCCTTCAGGGGAAGTATGATCCCATCTAGGACTGGCAAATATATCTCCAAACCTGGGTTGGGGTTACCTATCACGAGTACCTCCGTTTTGTTTGAATTCAACTTAAGTCTATTTTCCGTCATCTAATCCATTACCGACTTCTGGCAGTTATTCAGAGGAGAGATGCCCTCCATGGTCACTGAAACAGTCCGAGACCTAGAGAAATAGATTTGGGTGTCATCAGCGTACTGATAACACCACACTCCATGTCTCCAGATGATCTCACCCAGCGGCTTCATGTAAATGTTGAATAGCATTGGTGACAGTATGGTGCCTTGAGGGATGCCCGAACTGAGCTCCCTTTTGGCCGAACAACTGTCGCCAAGCGACACCATCTGGAACCTGCGCGAGAGATAAGACCGGAACCACTGCAAAGCAGTGCCTCCAATTCCTAGTTCCCTCAAGCGCTCCAGAAGGATACCATGGTATATGGTATCGAAAGCTGCTGAGAGGTCCAAGAGCACCAACAGGGCCACACTTCCCCTGTCGATGTACAGACGGAGATCATCGACCAAGGCGACCAGGGCAGTTTCAACTCTGTATCCTGACCTGAAGCCAGTTTGAAATGGATCAAGATAATTGGTGTCATCCAAGACTGCTTGGAGCTGGTTTGCAACTGCCCTCTCGATCACCTTACCCAGAAAGGGGAGTAGATACTGGTCGGTAATTGTTTTTGTCCAGGGGATCTAGGGAAGGTTTCTTTAGAATGGGTTTTACCACTGCTAATTTCAGACTAGATGGAAAACCACCTTTCCTGAAGGAGGCATTAATTATAGATTGTAACAACTTCAGAGTTGCCTCACCTCCCTGGATGGCCAGCCAAGGTGGACAGGGATCGAGAGAGCAGGTGGTTTTTTTTACCTTACCAAGCAGCTTGTCTACATCAGTACTCATAGACTGAAACTGTTCCAAGATAACCTCATTAACGGAGTCACTAGACACTTCTCAGTCTAGAGCTGCCCAAAATTTCTGAGGACCAGTAGCATCCCTCTGTCAGAGCAAACCAAATAGAGACTTTGATGAGATGAACCAATTAACCATAGTAGTACAAACTTTTGCAGACTGGAGCCAGCTTCATCAGCTGCCTCAAATGTTAACCTCATTTGGCAGAAAAATAGATGATAGGTAGGTAGGTAGATAGACAGATAAAATGGATCAATGTAATTGAGAGAGAGAGAGTGACACACACATAGAACAATATTAAGCATTAAGGTGAAATCATGACAAAATGCAAACAGTCTACATTCTATGAGTATGTTACTTGGCAACAGGTCTTGGCTGTTGCCTATTTGCCCGCTTTAGATTATCCCTTACATCCCTGAAGAAGAGAGCTCTTATAAACACAATCCACCAAAGACCCACAACCACTGCCACCCCACTCTCTGACCTAGACTCTAAAAGGGGGCTACAAGCATGAGGGGAACTGCTGCCAGGATATATGAGGAAGTCTGTTAAATGGGGTGTGGGGGGGAGGAGAAGGAGGAGAAAGGATAATGTGGGTGAGATGTGGTTAGGGGTGTGGCAATAGTTCCCGCTGAGATGCTACTTGGTAAGTCATTTTTATTCAGAAAAATAGCAGGTTAGGACTCAAGCCATGGGTTGCTGTCATGCAGCAGGCTAGTTGGCCCCTGCAGCACTCCTGCTGATGGGCTCAAGAGTAGCTAGGTATGGGAGATCCTCTTCAACCCCTCCTTAAATGGAGCACTTTTGGAGATTGGAACCTTGCAATCAAGCCAAGAACTCCCTGCATGTCAAGCTCTTACCAGGCAGGACAGGGCTCCTCCTGGCGAGCCTGTAGTTCTTTCTTTTCACCTATGGCTGGGAGCAGTGGAATCACTGGGCATTTACATGAGGTGCAGACCACACCAGGTGACACCCCGGAAGAAGGGTGACACTTGAGGGGGCCCTCCTGCTGCTGTGGCATAGGGGTGAGTGCACCCCTCATGGCTTTGTTGCTGGTCCAGCTCTCTCTCCAGGGGCAGTGGCAAGGATGACAGGTGAGCAAGGCAGTGGGAGAGGGAACGTGGGGCAGCCTGCTTCCACCTCCCTGGCAGCCCCACATTACAATGGGTGTCACCAAGCCTGGTGACACCACTGGCTGGGAGCTGAGACTGGGTGGGACAGAGAAAGAGAAAGGTGCTCAGGATCTCTCTTTTGGCGTTAGGCCACAGCACCATATTCCATCCCCATCCCTTCTGGAACTGTTCAAGAAATCCTGAATCTGCTACCCCAGAAGATAAATATTCCATCCTGCCCCCCACAATATGCCCCCTCCCTCTGCCTACTCAACCCTACCTGTTGTTACTTGTTGTACTGATACGGGTAGGCAGCATGATCTGATGGGGATTCCACTGTCACGTGGCTCTGCTGACCACTGTTCTCCTGTAATAAAATATTAATGGAAGAAATATGATAGCAGATGTTTCTTTTCCCCAACATGTCAACCCTACTGAGTTGCATGAGGTGAAGTCATCCATAGCGTTGTAGAGAGACTGGACTCCATGGGTAAAATGACAATCCTACTGATGAGAGTTCCATATCTTGTGGCATTCCTTTCTCTGAAGTGCAGCTTAGGCAAGCCACTGTTTTGGACCACATATCCCAGAATTCCTCAGCCAGCATGGCTTAACTACACCAATTGTGGTGTAAAGACAGCTCACTAACAGAAGAGCCAATTACAGGATGTGACTGGGTCTCAAGTACCTTGTCATCTACCCCCACCCCATATACCCTGACCCATTTCAATTTCCAATCTTTGTGCTGTTATGTAGCCTCCTCCCATTTGCCTTCCCTCAGCTGGCAATACAGTTATAGGGCAGAAAAATAAACTTCTGGCATAATTTGTACTGTAGCAAGGCTTCTAGGACTTGCTCCCAAATGAGTCAGCACTCTTACTCCAATCAGAAACAGTCCTCTTACAGCTCCTGATGGAGAGGACAGGCATTTCACAAATGTTCTCTCCAGTCAGGATTGGAGTTAACAGTGCAAATTCTCTTTGTAAAAGACCTGCTTTCTCAGTCAGGACTACTGGCTGTTGCTGCATCTACAATGCAAAAATAATGCGGCTTGACACCACTTCAATTGCCATGGCTCCAACATAGAGAATCCTGGAATTTGCAGTTTTTTGAGGCACCAGCACACTTTGGCAGAAAAGACCTTGTAAACCCACAAATCCCAGGATTCCATAAGATGGAGCTACAACACTTAATGTCTACACCATTATTTCCACAATGTAGGTACACCCTGAAAGACTGGAGATATCTCCATTCCCTGACTGGAGATAAAAGCAGGGATTCTTCCCTTCACTTTCTGGGGGGCTAGGGTTGGGTTTTTGGAAGAGCTTCAGAGGAAATCTCTTCAGACTGGACAGAGAATCTCCACTGGACAGATGTTGAACATCCATGGGCCAAAACCAATCTACAGTATTTCTGTTCTGTAAGCACATAAACCCATGTTACCAGTGCAGATCAAGAGTCCCTGCATGAGCAGGATGATCATCCCAGCTGATAATCACACTAGCCATGATACGTGTGCATACAATGAGATAAATCAGTGGCAGGCAAGTGACCACCAGTTTGAGCAGAATAAATGAAAGTGACTCCTTACCTCAACTGCAACACTAGAGGAAGGCACCGGTGTGTACTGGGGGATGTAGGCTCCTTGCATAGCTGCTGCTGCTGCTGCCGGCATATACTAGGGAAGCGGAAGGAGAGCTAATGTCAAGAGCCTGCAGAGCACCTGAGTGGCAGCGGCAGCGGCGGAGGAGGAGGAGGAGGAGGAAAGGGAGTGAAGGAAGAATTTTCTTACCGTGCCAGCACTGCTGAGGGACAGATGGCCCAGCTGCTGGGTGAGGGGTCCCATCATGGAGGTGGGTTGGATGGAAATGGCATGATCCATGGCAGGTGTCAGCACAGTCCCCTGCTTGGCAAGAAGGGAGAGTATGTGTGAGCGCAAGGCACACATTGACACACACACACAAAGAGAGAGAGAATGAATTAGAGACAAAATGGTAGGAATGTGGTAACAAAGGAAAATGGCCTCTAAAGGATAGTGAGTAACTTATGATGGAGGAGACTGTGATACCAAACACAGATTCCCCCAAGATGTCTGTGCAGACAGAGGAGACACTCCCAGCTAAAAGACCCTCTTATTGTCACTTGCAAAAATGCCATGAGACAAGGGATCCAGGCTGGACAGTTTGGGAGGAAGGGGTCTCACCGTGGGCTGCATGAGGTACGATTGATGGTGCATCCAGGACGGGCTATGAACCTAGTCATAAGAAGAAATATTTATATAATACATTTCTCACATATTCTGTCAGCATTTCTTAATCCTCAAAAAGTCACTCCAACATTGAAGGCCACGTGGTCAATGTATGGATGAGACTGGACTTGAAACATGGATTCACAGTTCAAACTCCTAAGCATCAAAACAGATGCAACAGCAGTATGGTTGAACCAGGCTTCCCTGGTTCTCCAGACACTTTGGATTATCATTCCCATCATCCCTGAGTATTGGTCATGATAGGTGGGACTGACAGAATCAGAAGTCTCAAACAGGAGCATGAATACTACTGGAGGGAACTCACTGGGGCAAGAGGGGATGGTTTAAATGGACAACATTCAAATATGAAATCAAGATTAAGGTGGGTCATATTTTCATAGTAACACTGGATGTGTTCTGAGGATAACTAAATTCTCATTGACTCAACCATTCATTTCATTCCATAATCTCAGCCTCTGCTCCCACTTTTCCTTTATCCAAGCTTCAGGTTCTGTTATCAGAATTCAGCTGATTAGGAAACTATTCAGGGAGACAGCTACGAAATAAGCCACACAAGCAGGGCACACATTTAGTACCCACTCCCCTCCCCATGCCCATTTAGCTTTAAAAATCATACCCTTAACCTCCATTTTTCCATGTCTGAGTTTAAACTAATGCATATACCATTACCATACCAAGTTGCCCCTCAGCCACAATGTTGTGTTTCAATATCTTAGACTGATTCTCAGTCAACAGAGCCACATTATTGCTCAGAATTTTCTGCATTTACACAGCCCACCCTAGACAAATACAATGATGCGGGATGTTTATTGCTGCTGCCCAATCTCCTTTCATATGGTGGCACAAGTCCAAGGTTGCCTCCATCAATATTTGGTACAGATGGATTGTGTGAGATACGTACCTGGTAAGAGGAAACAGGCGATGGGAGATAAGGGGAGAGCGCAGTCTGGGCAATCATCCTATTAGGAGCCAGGCTGTAGGGCGTTGTGTAGAATCTGCAGAGGTTGGGGGAGAAAATGTTCAAACCTCTTGCCAAGACTGAGAGAGGTCTGAATTAACATCCCCATCCCCAGAGGCTGGCATTCAGATATTATTCTGCCAGGTCCTTTGGGAATCATGAAGGCAAACCAAAGGTAAATTAGAGGACATACCCATTTTGTAGTGCTGTCGTGGGGTCATAGGTCAAGGTCATCCCGCTCTGCATGGAAATATTGTACAGTTTATATATGGACCCATGCATTTTCATTTTCTCCTCACCTTTTAGAACCCATCAGTAACTTCTTCTGTTCTTAGGGACACATTTTGAGTCTCGCCAGCTGGACCCTCAACTAGGCTGGCAGGCAAAACTGGCACAGCAGAGATGAGGAACTTCAGTGCACAAGTCAGGCATGAGCTATAATGATTCCTCAGCTGGCCCATCAGTTTCTGCCCAGGCCTCTCCACTTTCCCTTGCCTGGACAGTGAATGGAAGGAAAAGACTGATTCTCCAGTCTGCTCCAGGCAGAAATAAGCCCTTTTGCTGGCTCAGCAGTCAGAAAGGGAGGAGAAGCAGGGGGAAATGCCACAGCATGGACAATTGACCTTTTAACTTTCAGAATTACCCAGGCCAGAGTGGCCACTGGCTGGAAGATTCTGGGAATTTTAATCCAAAAAAGAACTTGTCCAAACTCTGGAATGTGCCTCCACCACCACCTCCAACTCACAGCTGTGAACTGGTTAAGGAAGCTGAGTTTAGAAGCATGTGCATATTCATGCAAACCTGCTTTCTGGCATATTTAGACCTCCTGTTCTCTCCTGCCCTTTTTCTTACCGTGTCACTTTCCCGTGGCCAGGCTCGTCCATTCTGCACATATTTGCCCTGATTCTGCCGTTTCTTCTGGCCGCCATCAGCAAATTTGCAAAGCAACGGATCTGGGGGTGCTGCACAGGGAGAGAGAGTTAAGTTAGCACTGAGATGCTCTACTGATTTCACATCTGTATCCCCCTTGTTCCTGTGATGTTCCCCAACTCTGAAGCTCTGCTAGTGTGCTTCAGTCCCAAGATAAAGGTCACTTCTTAACAGCTTAGCTGAGCCACCTCGCTGACCTGCCTGTTCTGAATGCCACTCCAAGATCCGTCCTAGCTCTGATCCTTGTTAATCTTCACCTCTGACACCAGCCTGCTGTATTGCTGCCTTTAGTCCTGAATATGTTAAGACCCACAACAAGGTAACCAAACTGTGCCTCTTTCACTAAACAAGTAATCCCTACTGCTCTGGCTGCTGGTTCTATGCTCCTTTCCTATTTAATGAGAGTTCCCTCACACCAATATAATTCCCCACAGCCTATAGACAACCTGCTTGTTTTTTCTCCTCCAGCTTCAAGACAAATAAAACATTCACAGTTGATAAATATCTGTGGAGTGGGCTATTAGCTAGGTACAAGGTGAACCAGAACACATGAGAAGCCCCAACATGGTATAGTCCTTATTAACACTATTGGCATTAAACTGAATAGATTGTCACTCTTAACACCAATGCCAGGCACACAGAACTTTCCTCATGAGAAACATCTACCTGTATCCACAAAGAAATGGGAGCTTTCAATATAAAACCAGACAGACACTCAGGCTTGTGAGATATCCTATGTTTTGTTTGGTCCACAGTTAGTGTTTGCTTTAGCTGCTAGCCAACAGGAACACATTTCAATTTTCTCTCACAGAAGGAAAAGTGCTCTTGTACACCTTCAATGACAGCCCACATGGGCCACTTGTCTACAGAACATTCATCTGGGATTTACTCTCCTTCGATCAACATGCCAATCAGCCAGTTACTTCTTCTTGTTGATTGCCTTCAAGTCATTTTGCACTTATCATGATGCTGAGGCAAATCTATCACAGGGATTTCTTCACAAGATCAGGTCAGGAGGGTTTGCATTGCCTTCCTCTGAGGTTGAGACAAAGTATGACTTGCTCAAGGTCACTCAGTGGGTTTCCATGGCCAAATGAAGATTTGAACCCTGGTCTCCGAGGGTCCAACATTGAAACTACAACTTTGTGCTGGCACAATCAGTTTACAAATTCAGTAAAATCTACTGGTGGTGGTACAAGCTCCTCTTGAAAGAAATGCCTTGTATATGAACAATACCATGCCATACAATGGACTAGGGGTCTGACTAGAAGTGATAGGTGTTAGTTATGCTTATTGTCTTTGTGTCCCATCATGTGCAAAACATGCATGTGATGGTACACATTAAATAAAAAGGGTGTGCAGAGAAAAGGAACTGAACCCTTCCAAAGACAAGGTTTTCTTCCTCACTTATAAAGTAACGTTAGTAGAAAAATACTGGATTACATGTTCCAAAATCCCAGCATTTTTTGGAATACAACTCCCCAAACCTTCCAGCCAGCATGGTCACTGGCCATGTCGACTGGGGAATTCTGAGAGTTGTGAGTCCAAAACTGGGACCTCCCCAAGTTCTGCAAAATATTCTTTCTCTTCTTTTTATCTCAAGCACCAATGAAAACAGAAAGTGTGAGAGTGATTGAAGCAGCAAAATACAACAGAGGTGGGTTGGGAATGACTATGGAAGCCCTATACAGCTAGGGTCCAGGTTACTTGAAGGACCACATCTCGCTTTATGAGTCCATTAGAGTGCTAAGATGATCATCTGGCATCCCTCGGGGTGCCATTCTGTCCCCCATGCTGTTTAACATTTACATGAAGCCGCTGGGTGAGATCATCCGGAGACATGGGGCGGGGTGTTATCAGTACACTGATGACACCCAAATTTATTTCTCTATGTCTTGGACTGTTTCAGTGACCAAGGAGGGCATCTCCCCCTGAATGACTGCCTGAAGTCGGTAATGGATTGGATGAGGGAAAATAGACTTAAGCTGAATCCAAATAAAATGGAGGTACTCATGATAGGTAACCCCAATCCGGGTATGGAGATAAGTTCGCTAGTTCTAGATGGGGTTACACTTCCCCTGAAAGACTGCATCCGCAGCTTGGGGGTGCTCCTGGATTTGTCGCTTCAACTGTCTTCTCAGATTGATGCAACAGCCAGGAGTGCCTGCTATCAGTTTCGGCTGATACGCCAGTTGCGCCCCTACCTGGAGCAGCGGGATCTAGAAACAGCTGTACATGCTCTAGTAACCTCTCATCTTGATTTCTGCAATGCAATCTACATGGGGCAACCTTTGTGCCACGTCCGGAAGCTCCAATTGATACAAAACATGGCAGCTAGACTGGTCGCCAGAAAATCCCTGTTTGACCATATTATACCTATTTTAAAATCACTACATTGGCTGCCTATTAGCTTCCGGGCACAGTACAAGGTGTTAGTTATCACCTATAAAGCCCTACATGGCCTGGGTCCAGTCTACTTGAAGGAACGCCTCCTCCCATACAATCCTTCCCGCACACGCCAATCCTCCAGGAAAAACTTCTTACAATCTAGAAAGACCAGACTGGTGGTGACCTCCCAGAGGGCCTTTTCTGTCACTGCTCCAAAAACTTGGAATGACCTGCTGGAAGAGATTCGCCGATTATCCTCATTCGAGGCTTTTAAAAAGGTGACAAAAACCTTTCTCTTCCGGCAGGCCTTCCCCGATTGATAATGTCCAGAACCAATTGAATCCCCTTCTTTTTATTATTTTTATTTGTGATTTGTTTTTTAACGTTGATATATTGTTATGTTCTTTTTAAACATTTTTTACTATTTAATTTTATAGTTGGGAGGGCGGGTTGGGTCGGGGTCTTGTGGGTCTTGTTGTTTTTATTGTTGTATATTGTATTCACTTTGCTGTTACCTGCCTCGATCCTCAAAGCGGAAGAGGCGGGATATAAATAAATATATTATTATTGTTATTATTATCATCATCAGGAGAGGCCCTTCTCTCTGTCCCACCACCCTCTCAGGCTTGTTTGACAAGAACAAGGGCGAGGGCGAGGGCCTTCGCAGTGGCTGCTCCTAGACTCTGAACTCTCTTCCCTAGAGAGGCCAGGATGGTCCCATCCCTCCTCTCCTTTCTGCAGCAGGTAAAAACTGTGCCATCAGGCTTTTCAAACTGATGATGGATGGGCTTTTAAAATGTTATGCAATAATATTTTTAATGTTTAATGTTTTCAACTTTCATAATTGTTTAATTGTTTTTTAAACTTTATATTTATACTGTTTAATGCTTTTGCACTGTTTTAAAATTATAGTTTTAAATTTGTTGCTGGCTGCCCTGAGTCTCTATATCGGGAGAAAGATGGGCTATAAATAAATAAAAAATAGCAACAATAATAGAAAACCACCAAAGCTATCTCTTCTCCAGAGACTGCTGCCCAGCTGGCTTCTATGCAGCTTTGAAGCTGGCAGGGGCACTTTGTCTTCTGTCAGAGATGGGTTCCACTGATGGGTCTTCTGCTCCAATCACCACAGCCATTTCACCTCTATCATCATGCCATGACTACCATCTATGCCAGCTGTTACTCTGGCCAAGACAATCACAGTGAAAGCACAGGAAAAGCTATCTTATGACTCTAACATGTAGAAACTATGTTCACCTACCATCATGCTCTATATATTCTACTACAGTCTTTGTTTTGTATGCCATTCTCCTTCCTTGCTCACCTGGTACCCCTGGGGGTGTTTTGATATATTTGCCATTGAAATGGGTGATGATCGCTTCACACTTTTCCGTAGATTCCATTCTGAGGAAGAAATGAAAAGAAACCATCAGGGAAGATGGAGTCATGAGCGTGTGAAATCTTTTCAGTGATGGGTATCAACTTAAAACAAGTTTATAAACCACCTGCTCTTTATTGCCTTAAAGTATGGGGCATAGTTGTTGAAAATGCAGTAGATTGTTGGCAAGCCTGTAAATGTTGGCACCCCTAGAAGATAGAATACTACTTAGTACCCACAAATCAGCTGTCACCCTCTCCCTTATGTTCAAGAACTTGAATTTTTAATGTGATTCTAAGGGAAGTAGGCACACATGACTTCCTCAGAACTTAATCCATAAACAATATTCAACAGGCCTTTGGCCACAGATTGGAAAAGTCATGTAGATAACTAACTCTCAGGTAACATTCCCATGCAATGACTTTTAAAACTGAATCTAGGAGTGCAAAATCTAACATTATGACAAGCCTGGGAAACATAAAGAACAATGGACCATTCAGTTTTGTCATCCTACATTTGTCAAACCACCTATGGTAAGTCACCCTCAATTCCAGATGATCAGATTCCAGTACTGCAAAGAGTTCTCAAGAATGCTGGCCACTGTTTACGTACTGTCAGGCTAGCATGCATTACTCTCCAATTATCATTTCCCTCTTTAAAGGGCCACTGTACAGGCATTCCCACCACCAGGGAGAAAATAACTGACAGCTGCTGCATGTGGCAGTGGGAAGGGGAAGGAGGAAGAGTGGCTCAGTCAAATGGGGAATATGAGCCTCTATCCCTCCCCAGCAATCCTTTGTTTTAACTTTATTCTTATTACATCAGGAACAATAAAGCCTAGTCCAGTTAACCCTTATTATCCTATCATTCCTACTTCTCCTTTCAGAAATGACATAGCAGCAGTTCTCAATCCCCTCCCTCAATATGAGGTGATGATGAGAGAATGTTCCAGTGGAGCAGGAAAAAAAGGAACCAGGCTTTATCCAGTAAGAGATGGAAACCTGGTAGAGGGGCATTCTAGGACAAAGCAGGATGTAGCTTCTACTACCACCATTGTTTTTGTTGTGTGCCTTCAAGTCTTTTCCAACTTACAGAGACCCTAAGGCATACCTATCACAGTGTTTTCTTGGCAGAGTTTATTCAGAAGGGGTTTGCCCGTACCTTCCTCCAAGGTTGGCAACTTGAATTGCCCAAGGTCACCCAGTGGGTTTCCATGGCTAAGCAGAGATTTGAACCCTGGTCTCTCAGTGTCCTAGTCCAACATTTAAACCACTACACCATGCTACTAGCACACAAAGATGAGCCTGTGGAATTAATGTGGCTGTTCACCCACATGCCACAGCATTCAAACGTCATCCTGGCCTTGGGATATGTAAATCCTAAAGTATTTCTACAACCTGGCAAATACGGGCCAGTGAGATTGGATAATTTTCAGGAAAATAATGGGTATGACCTGGAGCCAGCCTTTTTCTTTTGCTCTGTGTGTGTGTGTTGTGTGCCTTCAAGTCATTTCCAACTTATGGCAACCCTAAGGTGACCCTATAATGGGGTTTTCTTGGCAAGTTTCTTCAGAGGGGGTTTGCTATTGCCATCCTCTGAGGTTGAGAGAGTGTGACTTGCCCAAGGTCACCCAGTGGGTTTACGTGGCCAAGCTGTGATTCAAACCCTAGTATCCCAAGTCCAATATCCAAACCACAATACTTTGCTGGCTCTATATGAGGTAGAAAGACAAAGGTCCTCAGTGCCTTTCATAAAAAATTTCAAGGTTTGCCATCTCTAACTGTGCTCCTTATTTTATTTTAATTTAATGCCGCCTTTCTCCCAGAAAGGGACCCAAGGTGGTTCACAAGATAAAAACATTTTAAAAACTTTACAATGTCTGTCACTGCTCCAAAAACTTGGAATGACCTGCCGGAAGAGATTCGCCAATTATCCTCACTCGAGGCTTTTAAAGAAACGACAAAAACCTTTCTTTTCCGGCAGGTCTTCCCCGATTGATAATGTCCAGAACCAATTGAATCCCCATCCTTTTATTATTTTTATTTGTGATTTGTTTTTTAACTTTGTTATGTACTTTTTAAACATTTTTTACTGTTTAATTTTATAGTTGGGAGGGAGGGTTGGGTCGGGGTCTTGTGGGGCTTGTTGTTTTTATTGTTGTATATTGTATTGCTGTTACCTGCCTCGATCCTCAAAGGTGAAGATTTTTAAAACTTTACAATGAGAATTTTAAAATAATTAAAATCAACTAGTTAAAGCAGTATAAAATTAACATAAAAACATAAAAAGTTATGTCCTACCCTAAGTAATTATTTCTGTTCTTCCTCATTTAGGGCCAAGTCTTTTATGGTCCCATACTCAGACACTCCCAATTGCTAGCCTCATTGCTCCATCAGTGCTCTTGTTCACAACAGTTCTTCATAAACCTAACTAGATACTGTGGTCATCACATTGTTTTAGTACTGTGTGAATCAGGACCATCAAACTATGAATTTCTCCATCTGTGGTGCATGCCAGCAACTTTGGTGTGTACTGAAAGGGGGTGGGTAGGAAAACTCACAACATCATGGATCAGATTCGCACAGTACATAACACTAAACCAGTGGTGAGCAAAGTGAGGCACTGAAAATGTTGTTTAACTATCGTATTTTCCGGCATACAAGACGACTAAAATTGGGTCAAAAGTCGAGGGCCATCTTGTACGCTGGGTGCACTCGCTCGGCCGCCGGCTTCTCAGGCCTCCGGAGGCCTGGGGAGCCAGCAGCCCCGCGCTGGCCTCTAAGGGGCCTTTGGAGTGCCTTTAGAAGCTGGCGCGCGTGCTTTGGGGCCACCGGCTTCTCAGGCCTCCGGAGGCCTGGGGAGCCAGCAGCCTCACGCCGGCTTCTAAGGGGCCTTCGGAAGCCCCTTAGAAGCCGGCGTGTGCGTGCACGGCTGGCTGCTGGCTTCCGAGGAATAGGGTTATCCTTATACGGTGAGTATATCCTAAACTCTATTTTTTTATAATAAAAGTTGGAGGTCATCTTATAAGCCCAGTCGTCTTATATGCCAGAAAATACGGTATATTTCCAGTGGTGAGGGATGCACTCCAACAACACAAGTTGCTAATTCCTACCCTAAAGATTCCTAAGCACCAAGAGAAATGGCTTTGAAGGCATGGGGGGAGGGTACTAGTTTAGGAAGCTGATCCTCTTGCTAAACATAAAAACATCCCTATGCAAAGGCATCTTGTAGCACCTTGGAGACTAATGGAACAAAGGACATTGCAGCATAAGCTTTTGTTACAAATTCTTTTGCTCAGTCAAAAGTGCTACAAGATTCTTTAGCATACTGATATTCCAGATTAACATGGCAATGTCTCTGAAAAATAACATCCATACCAAACTTGCAAAGGTTAGAAAAACTCAAACAGTTGCGTTTTTCTGGGTTGTTCCTAACTTCCTATAATCCACTAAGGCCTGTGATATCCAGTGTGCCTGCACCACACACGGCCTTGCCTTACACGGATTTGAGCTTACGCATAAGGCAAGCCACAGTGGACAAAATGGTGCAGGCGCCACAGGCATGGAAACGCACCACCATAGAAAATAATGGGACTTAACCATACGTGGTTTTTCCAGTACTGTACCGGGTGTGTGTGTCCCAGAACGGATTTGCCGCGTATAGGAAGGGGCCACTATATGTTGAAATGCAACCTCCTCTCTGCACCAAGAACAGGGGTATTTCATATTTTTTAAATATGAGTGGATGGTGGTGCTAGGGTAATCTTTCTCAATTATGCATGCCAGTGGTGTCTACACAGGAGGAGGCAAGACTTAGAGAGGGAGAAACATGGTGGCCTATCTGGATTCCACTTCCTTCACCTACTCCAGAGTCCACAGTGTATGTGTTTGATGGTGGGTGGCCAAGGCAGAAAAATGATTCTGTAGGTGTACTGTCCATATAGTTGGTCAACAGTCTACCTTCCTGAGCTAGCCAGGGTGGTCTTGGGATTAGTGTTGTGAGTCCACTTGGCTTGTTGGTTTGGAGCACTTTGACATCCATGCTGAGATGTCCATCATGAGAGGCTCAGGAATTCATGTTGTCCATGACGATCATGGGTCTGATCCACATGGTATTTGACCCTGTTCCTATGCTGGGCGTATTCTATACCTAGCTTTCTATGTTAAATGGAATGTCCTACATGAGGCTGCCTTTGAAGAATGGTCAGAAACTTCAGCTGGTCTGAAAAGCTGCAGCCAGACTGTTGACTGAGGCTAGTTATAGGGAATACACAACTCCCTTGTTACTACAGCTCCCCTAGCTATCAGTCTGTTTCTTGGCATAATTCCAAATACTGGTTATGACCTATAAAGCCCTATATGGATTGAAGCCAAGTTATCTGGTGGTTCATATTGTCCTATATGACCCTTCTAGGTTTTGAAAGCTTCAGGGAAGTCTCTCTCTCTCTTTCACTACTCCCACTGGCATGAATACTGGAGAGGGCCTTCTCAGCAACTGCTCTTTGACTCTGAAACTTCATTTACAGAGAGACTAGATGAGCATCCTCCACAGTGGCCTTCTGGAAGCAAGGAAGGGTGGTTTCTTGTTTCTACAGGCTTTTGGGAACTGATTTTTTATAGGGAAACAGCCCTAAATAATGTGCAGTAGTGGCTGGGTTTCTTGCTTTTTAATAGATATGTCTTAAAATTGCTTTAACTCTATTGATATAATAATTACCTGTTAACATTTGTATATTTTAATGTTGCACTTTTAGCTCTTTTTGTTTTAATCTTTAAAGGGCTGCCCTGAGTTCCAGGGCTGACAAATGGCAATAAATGAATCAGTCAATCACTTGCAAGCTTGCCATGCCTAAGGAAGAATTTTGTCCAAGCAAGTGTTTGTGTAAAAGCCCTTGTGGAACCACATGCTTATAGAAACAGGTTTAGGCCAAGACTCTCATTCATGTGAGAGCTGCAGGTCAATGCATGGACAAGTATCTGAGGATTTCTGTGAGAACATAGCACCTTACCAACAGAGGGGGAAAATGAATGTGCAGTGATCTGAGAAGGAAATGAACATTAGGCAGCACACATGTCCAAGCTACCACCATGGTGTCAGGATAATCATGCATAAAAATGCATACACTGTTTAGGACTGAAGCACAAGGCAGTGTGCCACTGAACAAGGAAAGCTATCCTACCCTGCTTGCCTTCCTTCCTCACCTGGCAAAGCCCACTCCCCGGCTGGTGCCGCTGGCATCGCGCAGGATGCGTGTGGAGATGACTTGTCCAAATGGCTTCAGCATTGACTCCAGTTCAGCCTCGTCCATGCCCAAAGGCAGGTTTGACAGGTAGAGGTTGGTAGGATCCTGTTCCTGTTGCTATGGAAACAAGGAAGTCAGGCTGTTGCTTAGCAATAGTCCATCCCATCTCTTGGGACTCATTCCTTTCTTTCCCTGAAT
The DNA here is from genome assembly GCF_019175285.1 of Sceloporus undulatus. Taxonomy (NCBI): domain Eukaryota; kingdom Metazoa; phylum Chordata; class Lepidosauria; order Squamata; family Phrynosomatidae; genus Sceloporus; species Sceloporus undulatus. The sequence continues at coordinate 168,266,665 of NC_056523.1, forward strand.
TCATAGCCTCTCTCTGCTCACACTTGCCATATCCCAACCTCTGTGCATAATAAAGGCTCTCAGTACAGGTGGAGAACTAAACAATGAGAAGTCAGTTCACAAGCACCTACAGTGCTTGGGGCAACCTTACTGAAAAACCAAGGGTTGAGATACCAAAGGAAAAACTGAGGCTTGGAAGCATTGAAAGGACCTGGGATTTCAAAACGGATGTAAAGAATGCGCAAACACCAGTGTTTTCCACACTATGCACAGAGTATGCATAATGCATGCATATTTGTGCATGCATTCTGAAATGTCAAGGTGTCCAAATACGTATACAAAGATGTTTAAAGACACAGGTACATGCATGTACTGTTATGTATTTGCTGTGGGAAGCACTAGCCGTACACCAGTATGAAACATGAGCTACATAAAATGTGCAGCTTCTCTTAGACTCAAAAAAATGTAGAGGCCTTTACAAATGGCCTGGACAGATCCAAAATAACAACAACATCTTCTCCAATGGAGACAGCCAATGAGGGAGACATCTTTTTCTTGTGTATCTACTGGTTTGAGCCCCTGAGGGCTCTCCCTGCTAGCTTGATTTAACTATCAAAATCATGAAATGGTTGAGACATCTGATATACAGTCCAATAGATACATATTTGTTCTGCATGCAGAAGACCCAGCTTCAATTCCCGGCATCTCCAGGATAAAAAATGTTCTGGTAGCAGGTAAAAGGAAAGATCTCTGTCTGCCTGGAAAGTCGTAGTCAGTCAGAAGAGACAATACAAGGAGAGATACTCAAATCATCTGCCCTGGGATAAGGTCATCTGCCTGCTTTCCTCAGGGAAGTGCAAATCAAGGATAAGAGGTCTGATTCGCATCCAAGCTTTCAACATATCCCTAGGTAAACTGCTGTCCTTGGTTTACTTGTAGCAAAATGGTTGCCTGAGACCATGGAGAGCCAAGGGCAAACCTGCCAAACACACCAACCACACAGGTTTGTGCTGAGTGCTCCTGGCAAGTAGAAGTGTCATCACAGCAAACCTGTATCAAGGGTGCCCTTTAAAGATTACAGCAGTATTGTGGAATGAACTCAAATAAAAACAGCTTCCATGACAGTGGTATAACATATAAAGGGCACAAAAATGTATTTGCAGATTGGCTCAGGGGAAGAGCTTGCCTAAGCTGGATGAAATTCCAGGGAACCTGCTGTTCCTATAGCTTGGTATTCTTAATCATGGGTTATAAATGATTAGCCAAGGAGGAGGCTTCACCCCTTAGTTGAAGGAAGGGATGTTAGGCCCTGCTGGCAGATGCAGGAGTACACATCTTACCTTGGCCATCTGGGCCTGTACCCCACTGGCTTTGAGTGCTGTCACTGCCTTCTGAGCTGCTGTGGGGCTGTCAAAATCCACAAAGCCATACCCTGTAGGATTAAGGAGATAAAAGCTAGGCTGACAGTCCATGAGAACCCTGCTTATGCAGCAGAGGAATTGATTATATGGGGAACCCTTTTGTGCCACAACTCTCAATCTTTGGTCCTCCAGATGTTTTAGACTTCAGCTCCCAGAATCTATCGTCATTTGTGAAGGCTTTGGGGAGATAAAGTACAAAACAGCTGGAGGATCATAGAGTTTGGCACTATTCACCCTGCTTTTGTATGACCCACACTCTGTGCTCTAAAAGTTAACACATTTTCTTGAGCCCATCCTATAACAAATCATATTTTCAGGTCCCAACACACCGTTTTTCACCTCTCCCCACCTTTCTTTCTATTCTCTACAGCACTGCACCTTCTAGCACCCATCACGGCTAGTGTAAATTTTGAGGACCAATAGAGAGGGCCTAAATACCCTAAAGGCACCAGATCCCGTCTGATCTCAGAAGCTAAGCAGGGCCCACCCTAGTGAGTGTCAACAAATACCAGGTGTTGTGGGCTACACTTCAGAGGAAGGAACCAGCAAACCCACCTCTAAATTTTCCTTGCCTAAGAAATCCCTAGGAAATCCATGGGGTTGCATAAGTCAACAGGTGACATGAAGGTACACACACAGAGAGACACTGAGCTAATGCTACCTGGCCAAGTAGCAAATACTGACAGGAAAGGGGATGAATGAGGGCCTGCTTCACTTGCATAGCATTCGAGCTGCTGCAGAGCGATTCCCTTTCCCCTCTCCAAGCCTTCACTCTGTGCGGGTGTTCCTCCCTCCTCGGCTCAGCAATGTCTGGCATGACAGGAATGCAACTCCCCACCCCACACAGGCACCGCCTGTGTGGGAGCACACAGATAACCCATCCCCATCTCCCAGACAGAACCCATCCTCCACCGGAAACTTGGCTCTAGATTCCAATTCTGATCCTCGCCTCTCTCACACCTTTGTTTAGTTTTCAAGATTTTGAAGCCCCTAAGATGACACTGCCACCAACCTATTAAAGAAAAGGTGACTTTGGATAAGAAGGGCTCTTAATCACAGGCCCACAGAAGGTGGTTTAAAACTATACATTAAAATACTCTGACTCCGAATGTTCCCATGTAAAAACATGAAGCAGACACCAGGCACCTGAGGAATGGTAACAAGCCTACACACCACCTCCCTCTTGTGTGTAGTTACAAGGTTATTTTCTCCCCTGGAGCCAAAAGCATAACTTGGCTGGCACCTACCTTTGCATTTGTTGGTCGTTTTGTCCAGAATGGCCTTGGTGGAAACAATTTTGCCATATCTGAGAGCACAGAAAAAGCATAAGGGTCAGTGACAGAATTAAAGCAATTCCAATAGTAACTGAAGTTCACCAAATGCTTCCTGCTCTATGAGGCAATCCAGTACAGTCGGTCCTTCTTATACACGGATTTTTTATACACGGATTCAAGTATACACGGTTTGAAAATGTTCCAAAAAAGTATAAATTTACCTTGATTTTCCATTTTTTATAAGGGACATCATTTTGCTATGTCATTATATTTAATGGGACTTGAGCATACACGGATTTTGTTATACACGGGGGATCTTGGAACCAAACCCCAGCATATAACAAGGGTCCACTGTAAACTTAAAAGCATCTAGTGGTTAGTAGCTAGAACTGTTGGTGCAAATTTGCATATATCTTGGATATATATCTCCCCAGCTAACTATACATTTCTAAAATGTGAAGTGCAATGTCTGCCATCTGACTGGAACTCATGTCTTTTACTCTGTTTACTCTTACTCTGAAAGCCAGCATGGTGTAGTGGTTTGAGTGTTGGACCATGACTCTGAAGACTTAGTTTTGAATCCCCGCCCAGCCATGGAAATCCACTGGGTGACCTTGGTCAAGTCACACTCTCTCAGCCTTAAAGAAAAGCAAAGGCAAATTGCCTCTGAACAAACCTTGCCAAGAAACCTCCCAGATAGGGTCTCCTTAGGGTTGCCACAAGTCAAAAATGACTCGAAAGCACACAACAAGAACCTCACCCTATTCCATAAATTGGAAGAATAGAAAGAAATTCCACAGGTAATACCTCTTCCATCATCACATCTGAGTTCTGGGAACAGTTTCACTGAATATCTTACCTACTGTGTAACTGTTGAAAGCATAAGAGCCCAACCAGGGAATGGGAAAGATCATCCTCTCACTCCAAGGTGACGCCTTGATTACACTGTTTCATGTAGCAAACAAAGTAGTAGCTGGGTTTATCATTTGTCTACCAATGAACATAAATGACAACTGAAATTGGTACATATATTGGCACAAGCGAGTGATTTACAAGCAATGATGCCACAGCCACACTTGGCCATGTGTGATCCTATGAATTTACAGACATAAAGCTTATTAGCAAATACAGTTGGTGTGCGCCATGAAAATCTTTCACTGGCATGTGGCAGACTCATTGAACTGGCTCTGTAGAGGGCACAAGCCTTGACAAAGATTGGTTTGTTGCATGGCAAGAGACAGAATATGCAGGGACAACCCAGCAGGCACATCCAAACTCTATGCCCTGCACATCTGTAATCATAGAACTTACTATCTGGTGACCAATTCAAAAACATGATATTTGGTAGGAAGGAAGAAAAGGAATAGGAAGAGGAGAGAAAAAAAAACCAAGCCCCTGATCCTTGTGGCTATAGAAAGAAGTTTTCTAAAAATCTATTAGTACTTAGAGAGATATCAGAAGCCAGAGACAGGCTTGGCAGGAGACAGGGCCTTAGTGTCCTACATGACTTCTTGTTCCTCCCTTGTGGCTGACAGATGCAGAATAAATTAGGCAGGATAATTTATATATGCTACTATAACCTGCATAATAAAAATTTTAGAATTTGGTGGGCAGGTGATGCTGTTCTTCTAACTCCTCACCAGATTTTGCGCAATATAATTCCAGGCATGAAGAATGCAGAGTTCAGATGATAGAATGTGAATGGAATGAAACATAAATGAATTTTATGTTTAGACCTGGGCCCTATGTCCAAGATATCTCATTATGTGCATATATGCAAATACAGGTATTCCAAAATCCAGTAAATGAATAAATAAAAATCCAAAATTCAAAACACTTCTGGTCCCAAGCATTTCAGATAAGAGCCTGTATTAGCTATCCCTTCATGCTTTGAATAGTTAAATATTGTTCTTGTGAGGTACTTATCTGCTAGAACAAACTATTCTGTCTAACATGGTATTGTACTCCTTAGTTCTTTCTCCCAAAGAGAAGCATTCCATTTGTGCATGATTTTATCAATTAACTAAAGGTGAATTATTATTATTATTATTATTATTATTATTATTATTATTAACCTTTATTTATAAAGCGCTGTAAATTTACACAGCGCTGTACATACAATCTTTTTAATTGGACGGTTCCCTACCCTCAGGCTTACAATCTAAAAAGACACGACACAAAAGGAGAAGGGAGTGGTGGAGGGGAAGGGGCCTTTCTTGTAGGATAATACATATAAAATATATAGCAATACAGGAAATGATTCAATAAAACAGACAACAAAGAAACATCAAATAGCAAGTAACAGTTATGCAATGCCTGGGAACGCTTCTCTGAACAGGATCGTCTTCAACTCCTTTTTACTGAGGTGAAGCTCGGTTTTACACATGCTTATTCCAAAGTAATTTCTACTGAATTAAACAAGATATGTTCAGTCATTATAAACCGCCAGCATGAATAAAACAACTGAATCTTAGTTTGATGTTTCAAAATAAGTCTGACAGTCTTCCCGCTCTCTACAGCTGCTGAACCCTTCACAGTCCATCCCAGTTACCCTGCAACCCCACCTCCCATGCTTCCTGTTCACCTCAAGCAGGATTTCCTGCCTGGGGAAGGACAAGCCCAGGAAATCCAAGCGGTGCCAAGAACAACCAAGTTCTGGCGCCTCCCAGCCCAAGCTCAAGGGAGTCCAGCTGCAGGGTTTCAGAGTGGGACAGATCACAGGACTGAATGTGGTGCTGAAAACTCTGGCTTAAGGGATGGTGGGAGAAGAGGGGGAATTCCTACTCTGCAGATGTGGGAACTGACTGAGACACCCCAGGGGCACTGAGCACAACTGTTGAGAGAGAGAGAGAGAGAGAGAGAGAGAGAGAGAGAGAGAGAGGAGGGGGGAAGGCAACATCAGAAACAACCCAGCATTCCCAGCTCCCGGCCACTGCCAGGACTCAACTTCTGGATCTGTTCCCTTCCCCTCACCATATCTTCCTCCTGCTAGCAGCAGTTTGCAACTCTTGTCCAGGATCCCTTCCCTCACACTCAAAACGGATTCCTGGTTTTGAAGCAGGCCCGTTTTGTCAAGTGTGGCTTTGGGGAAGGATCCAGCATTCCTGGCTGGGGTGAGCTGAGGTGACAGAGGAACAGCCCCTTGCCTGCCCACCCTCCCTGGCCTCCTGGCTTTAAGCTCTATAGCCTGCCCCAGACTCGTTTATACAAGGAATGGAGAAGTGGAATAGGGCAAACCCTGGCAGGTAGGAGACATAAAATAGACAAGCTTTCCCTATGTAAATACCAAAGCTTGGGAAAGGAAACTCTTCTGGCCACCATGGCTGCGGTATTCTGGGACCTGTAGTCCAAAAAAATAACTTCTCCAAGCTCTGGTGAATAGCAAATTATAGACTGTGTGTGTGTGTGTGTGTACAGGCATCTACAGACTTTTAAATATTAATTTAAATATTGTTTTAATATTAACCTCTCCCCCAATAAACCATTCTCCTTCATTACTCCTTATCTAGGGTACAATTATCTTCACATCACCTCCATGGATCACACACAATATCAATGCCAAAAGAACATTTCTTGCCCTTCTGGGATAGGATACCAACTAGACTGAGGTGTAGGGGCACTTACAAGAGCGCAGAACAGCTTTTATTGGAGTGGTCAACATAACTAAGAGCAGTGATGACAGGTAACACAGCTGCATGAGTGTCCAAAGACATCTTGTAATGTCAGAGTGATGGGGAGTTCCAAGCCTAGTCACCTTCCTTTCTGTGCATGTGCTCTCTTTCATCCTCCATCTGGAGGTCTGTCATCAGGCCCTGTTTTGCCAGCTCCACATACATGGCACTGGATCATAGGTATGGTGTAAGCCTCCTTGGAAAAAGATACAAAGATTTGGGAGGAGCTTGCCTTTCTCTCAGCTCTGATCTCTCCCCATGGAATTTCTTACTTGGGCCAAGAAGCTCAGAACCAGCCCTACCAATCCATTGTCAAATTTGGCTCTAGTGGAGGATGAGGCAAAGTGAATCTCAAATTTATCAATCATAAATATGAGTTTTATGCTTTATGAATTTTAGTGGCCTTTCTCTCTCTCTCTCTCTCTCTCTCTCATATAATTTTATTTTATAGTCTGGTTTATATTTTGGTCTATGAGCATAAATAAATACATGAAATGAAATGTGAAGAGGAAGCAAAAGCAGAATTAACATCGTTTTTGGTGGGGTTTGGGGGCTATGTGCCCATGTTCTAGAAGCCAGCATTTCTGACTTATGGTGACCCTAAGGTGAGCCTATCATGGGGTTTCCTGGCAAGATTTATTCAGAAGAAGTTTGCCATTACCTTCCCTTGAAGCTCTGAGCATGTGACTTGCCCAAGGTCACTGAATGGGTTTCATAGCCAAGAGGAGAATCAAACCCTGGTCTCCAGAGCTGTAGTCCAACACTCACACCACTAGGCCATGCTGGCTCTCATTTATAAACATGTTGGGATGCACAGCTGTTGCAGCATCATTTGATGTTATACCTTTCGTTACAGCGAATGACAAAAGCATCACCCGGGAAAGCCCAAGGTTTCCATTCCGGCCAGGGGAAGGAGATGCATGTTATGTGCAGTAAGATATCTCCTTGGGCCCTTAATCTTTTGATTCCCACTATAACAGGAGCTCTCTCTTTGATGTCACTTTATCCCAGAGACTTACGGTTGACACAGCTTGACAAGGTCCTGGTCTGTGGTACCCGGGTGCAGGCCCCGGATATACAAATTTGTTTTGCTCAGCTGGTCCCCACCACCACCTCCACCGCCTGGCCCACTGCTGCTGCTGCTGCTGCTGCTGTTGTTGTTGCTGCTGCCACTGGGACTCGGGGGTGCCATCTGTTGGGCCACTGAGACATAAGGCTGTGGGGCAAACAGAGAAAAGAGTCTGTGGTGGGAAAGAGTAAAAAATGATGTTGTAATACTGCTAGCAGGAAAAGATTTCTAACCACAAGGTAGAAGCAAACTGAGATCTGTGGAATCCCATCCACTCTGCTCCTACTTTCCCTTCCTCCTAAATTTATGACTTTAATCTCCAGACAATGAGGAAACATGCTGCAACTGTGAGATACATGTGCAGAATGCCTTATAGAGAGAAGCAATAGGTGGAAGAAGAGAGCTCACTGTCTTCTTCTGGCACAAGCTCTTTGAAACAATGCACCCACTTTCAGGCAGTATTAGATGAGGTCCTTGTGACAAGAACACCAGAATCACTCCCTACATCCTCTCTTCTTCCTCCTCTGCTTGGAAGAATGTACAATTTCAAGCAAACACTCGGCACGTATTTGTGAAATCAGGTTGGCCTAGACCAATGGGCATGTCAGAGTCTTTTCCTTTCTCAGGTCTAGAACACCCTACCACCCTTCCAGGCCCAAAGTGTCCCTTGGTCAATTGCCTTCAATCCCCGGATGGGGAGAAGTAAAGAGGTTTCCTCATCCAGGATGATCAGAAGTTCCACCCTTCCAGAGGATCTTAACTTGTGAAAGTAACAAAAGCACGCCCCGCAACACAGCCACTGTCAGAGAGGAGAGCATCCAAAGGAAGGGAAAACATCCTCACTATCATTGGTTGAGGCTCCTTTGATGTCATAATCACATAGCCGGCAAGCAAATTTGGTTAGAACATTCTCATCTCTGGGATTTCCTAGACAGTCCTTTTCTTTGCACAATGAATGCATGCCCATTGCTCATGTGTTCAGGTGCCGTTTCTTTTTTTTCTAAGAAGCATTTCTAAGTATCCAAGTAGCCATTGTGTCATGGCAGAAATGTAGCTTCCCTTGCTAGTATATTCATTTTTCCTGCTGATTGCCATGGAGGATATTGTTGCCTGAGCTTATCGCAGGCACGTATTGGAAAATGCAAGGATAATCAGTAGCACTGAGTGATACAGCTCCTTCTCTTTTGCCTAGATCTCTGTAGTGACTTTTTCTACAATTCAGTTTAGAAGCCAAGTAATTCCCTGTTCCACCTTTTAGAAACATTACCATGTCAATGAAACACAAATGATGTTAGTATAAGTAAATTTAACAGTACGTTCTCTATCGCCGTGGAATCCTGGGAACTGCAGTTCTAAGACAGCGGACTAAAGATCTATGAAGAAAATTATCAGCACATCAAACTAACATTTGCAGGATGCTCTGGAGAAAGTTATGATAGCTAATGTTCCACAAAAGCAGTAAATGAATAAACGGAAGGTATATCAGGTAAGCCTTTAGAAGAGAGTTTGGAAATACGCTCATTCCCCGACATTTGCAGATTTGACCTTTGCGGATTTTATTATTTACCGATTTTATTAATTTGTTCTCTCTAGGAATATCTAGGTCCTCCAGTGCAACTTTATGGTTAACTTTAACCAAACATCACACTGAAGGACCTAGAGATACTAGAGAGAACACTCTATTAGGCATTTGTAGTTCCTCCAGCACAATGCTATGGTCCATGTCTGGCAGATGTTGACCACAGAGTTGCATTGGAGGACCTAGAGATCCCTAGAGAGGTGTTCTCTCAGGTAAAAACAGTGTTTTTGTTATTTGCGGGTCTTCCACATTCACTGGGGTCCTGTGCCCCTAACCCCAGCAAATGCAGAGGGATGAGTGTATTGACAAATCTAGATGCCACCATACTAGAATTTGGAGGACCTAGAGATTCCTAGAGAGGTGTTCTCTCAGGTAAAAACAGTGTTTTTGTTATTTGTGTTTTTTCCCACATTCACGTGGGTCCTTATGCCCCTAATCCCAATGTGGAGGGATGAGTACTGTATAATGACTTGCAGGTAATGTAGATATTGGTAACAAGTTGCTTTGTGTTTGGTTAATAAAGCTGCAGTCAAGTTCCATTTCCAAAGGACATAATGGTGGAGAAAAAGTTACTCATTGGTGTAATAAGCAATGCTTTATAATTTTAACATGAATTTCTCAAGCTTTATGGCAATCTCTTATCAATCCTAAAATCCACCCTCCAGTTAACAAAAAGTAACATGGAATGCAATGTATAATGTTAGTTACTTTTTAAAATATTGTAATGAATAAAAGCAACAAACCACATTTTTAAACACTGCATCAAATACTGAGGGGAAATTACTTTCCAGAAATAACCTTCCAAATTCTGCTATGGGTTAAAATGCTTTTCAAATAAACCAAAACATCTCAGAAAACTTAAAAAGAGGGTGGTGCTTTGAATAAAAATAATGTATAGCTGCATTTAAAGTTGCCAACTAGCTAGACAAAAACTGGCTGGACAAGTGCTGTGTCTTTGACAACAGCTTAATCTCCAAACTTGAGACACAGCATCAAAATAAGCATGATCATCTGCTCATGTCTGCAGATCAAGCTGCAGGCAGGGGAGCACATGCTGGAAACCTTATCCATACTGATCTCTTCCATTTCACCTTTTTTTTAAGGGTACAGAAAAACCTAGTCCCCTTTGCATGGAACTTTCAAAACTAGCTGCCTACTTCCAAGGCTCCCTTCCTAGGATTCTCTGAACACTGCCCCATTCCGCAAGCAGTTTTCAAGAACTTGTGATCCCGGGAGGAGGAGAAACAGTCTTAAACACTGGATTGTTGAGCTTAAAAATTACTTCTCTGCTCCAGGGCATGTGTGGGACTAGACAAGAGGCACATATGTTTGGCTACGCATAGGGACACTCCATTCCCATCATTCATTTGCAAAGTGCTGCTGAAGTCATTGAGTCTGCCCTGCCCACTGGGACAGTTCTGGGTGGAGTATTTTGTATTGCAAAACTGCTCTGCTATTCAGCAGGCTTAGTTCACCGCTTGAGAGGAGCCTAAGTCTGGGACTGTAAGGAGGCTTCAAAGTAAGAACAGGCAGAAGCAGAGTACAACTGGAAATAAAAGCCTGTGGAAACAATAATAAAGGCAGAGCTGTTTGTATTCTGCATACCAGCAGTGTGTGCAAAAAATAATGCCATTGCACTCTCGTTTCATTCACATTTATCATATGTATCTGATATTCTCACTACAGGGCTGTAAACTGACTCAACGCCCTCATTATTTCTAAACATACACTGAAAGGATGGGAAAAGAAACCTTTATCACTTTAACTGCTACATTCACTTTTGCATAGTCTGTACAGCCACTACAATGCAGAGTGAATTAATTCCATAGTAATTTAAATCCATTATCTAAAATCACTAAGAAAAAAAGTAAAGTTTTAAATAACCGAATTAAATCAATTTTCCCTATGATGTATTTACTCAACATGGACACACAAGGATAGAAACAACAAAAAGTATTGTGGTATAAACAGCAACAGATCTACACTGGCACAACTTTTCATTTACACTGTCCATTTCATAAAATGTGCCCACAATTGCAATGTATTTGTCTGACACAAAAAAAGAGTCCTTCTACAATCTCAGCATAATCCAAGGCCTCTGGAAATACCTTTTGCAGAATTATCTTCTTAGAGACTATGTAAGCAAACAACTGTGAAATTTCTAGATTTGTAGTTATCTCTGTCCATGTATACTATTATGTCCTACAAGAATACATGCCACACCCTACAGTACAAATCTGTATGTGTACTGAGTTCAATGGAACATGTTTACATGCTGAGTTGTGTATAGGATCACGGATTAAGACAGATGACCATTCAGGAACCTTACAGAAGTTTGGGCAAGTGGTTATTGGACAGAATAATTTCTCAACGAGATTAAAAGTAATAGAAGAATCTAGTGTAAGTTAATTATATCTACCTCTCATTGTTTATTAAGATGCCCCTCTTATGTATCCTTGCTAGGAAGTATTTACTCTTTACCTTGAACAGAATACAAAACCAGAGAGTTGGAAGGGACCACAAAGGTCATGTCGTCCAACCCTCTGGCATGCAGGGGTCCACTGCTTAAGGATGCTGAGAGGTAGCCATTAATCTCTTTAAACAACTGAAATGAAAGAGAGTCCTTCAACTTTGATGGTAAGGTATTCTACTATGGTACAGTTCTTCTTTTAAGAAGTTCTTCCCAATGCTTGACTGTAGTCACTAGTCAGCCAAGAGAAGTGAGTAAAAGCAAAAGAGGACTTCTGTAACTTAAAGAAAAAACGAATCCAGTGGCACCATCAAGACTAAAATTTATTATAGCACAAACTTGTATAGACTATCTTCCAGACAGAGCTGATGAAGTCAACCATACTCTATAAAAGTACATGCTATAATAACTTTGTAAATGTATAATCATGCACCAGCTTACATTTTGTTGTAGAATCCACATAGAACTAGACCCATAATGTAGACATTCTGTGACACTGTGACTTGCACAACTATAAACATCCTCCACAAATTTCAGCCATGTAGTGGTTAAAAAAACCCAAGGGACAAAAAAGGTCTCTACAGTTCTGTTCCATTTTAACAATAGTGTGCTTTTTTTGTCCCAGCCATTGTAAAGTAGTGGGACAAAAAATGCCCATGCAGGTTTTTTTTTTTTAGTTAATCATGATGCTATGAGGCAAAAAGGATGTGATCTGGTTATCAGTCACTTGGCTCCATTTGCAGGTAATAGAATTTTTTTCTGCAAGAAAGGGGAGGGGGAATTGTGGAATTCTCATGGGAAATGTTAAATCCTTTGATGTTATTGTGTACCTTGTGTACCACTACATGGGGGTTTCTTGGTAAGGTTTGTTCAGAGGGGATTTGCCATTACCATCTGCTGAGGCTGAGAGAATGTGATTTGCCCAGGGTCACCCAGTGGGTTTCCATGACCAAACTGGGATTTGAACCCTGGTCTCCAGAGTCACAGTCCAACGCTCAAACAACACCACCACACTGGCTCACTGTTGAACCCTAACTTAACCTTAATCCTCATCCTAAACGGAATTCTCACTATAGTCAGAAAATATCTCACAACCCACATAATGCCTTTTTATTAGAAAAAAATTCTGGTGTCTGAAGTTAAGGTGTGACAGGACTCTGTTGTTTATGCTGTAACAAACTAATATGGCTGCCATGCTGGAAACCGTACTTTTAATAGGTATACAGAAAACTGTGAAACAACACTTGCCAAAAGGCATTATCCAGGTTCATGCAGTGGAGTTTTCTCCTCCATCCCTGGAAGAAAACAGAGGCATCAAGCCTTTTGTACTCAGCTTCTAGAGGTCTTAGGCCTTCAGTTTTTGTACTAGAATCCAAAATTTTCTGTGCAGCAGTTCTCACAATATTAATCTTCTTTGCCTTTCAAAGTTCCAAAGTAGACATACAGTCAACCTGGATGCAACATTTATGGATGGTACAGGGTCAGTAATTAATATCTTTGCTATTCTTTCCAATTACGATGTGTCCCTTTCAGGAGTATTTATACTTCTGTCCTGCACTGAATTTGTTCTATCAAGTGGATAGATGTCCACATGCTGAAATGGGAAATGAAGCCCTTGCCTAAAAGCATTTTGCTGGGTAATCGAAAACTCTTAACATCTTCTAGAATCTCAGAATAAAGGAATTATTAGGATGGGAAACAGCTCAGGATGATCTCATCCTGCTAGGTTAGCCAGAATCGTTTAAAATGTTGTGCCATTAAACTGATGAGATTGGAATTAATTAGGCACCTTTTTACATATGTGGCTAGAACGTCCAGCCATTCACAACTTTTGTTCTCAATTACTGGATGAAATTGGAGCCATAAGGAAGCAAAAAGTGAATTATTGTTGAGGACTTTTCCTAATCTTTCAGTTTATTGACAAATAAATTTTTAAACCACAAAGATGTTATGACCTGTTGCTTGGTAAATGCCTGTAAGATACTGAAAATTAGAAAGGAGGTTATTTGGTTGATTGGTGGGCAAAAATCTGGGACTCACTCCTCTTGGATAAACTAGTACATAATAGGACAGCAGCTAAAGCACTGGCCTCTTCTGGCCTAAATCTTCTTCATAGACAATGCAATCTCTTTTGCCCATTCAGTTCTTCATCAATTGGTTTGTTAGACTTGAACATATATGTGACTTGATTTTGGTGCTTTCTGAACTGGTAGCCAAACTTTGTTTACTTTAAGGGTCAGGAATAAACTTTTCTAGAACATGACCTCATAGCCCAAAAAACCCACAAAAATCTATGAATGCTGGCCGTAAAAGCCTTTGACTTCACAATATGTGCATTTGTTTGTTTAACAAAACACGCCATCACCACCAGCCAAATCCACTGGATTCTCCCACTTCTGAGGACCTGCTTGGTGCTGAGCTCATTGAACCAAGAGCAGACAGGGATCTTGAATTTCTGGTTTCAATATAACCTTGATAACTTTTTTTCTCCTCCAAGGTAGAAGAGAAAGCAGCCCATAGGAATCATAAAGGAAATCTAGGACTTTCCTCCTCTTTTGACTGGGCAGCAGAATACGAATTCCCTCACCCAGCCTTCACAAACTGCATATGCAGACACAAATATAGCAGCAAAAAACAAGCATCCTTGCTTTGATTTGGATCTCAAGCTTATGTAAAAAAATTCATTACTGTTTAGTTTTTGAATATCTCAGAGCACAGCCTGTTCGCATGTAAGTCAATGGAGCATGAGGCATCTTTACAACACTGAACACAGATTGGCCTTTGAGGAAATTTGAAGGACAATTTAGATTATCAAGATTTGGCAAATACTTTGTTTGGGGTCTCTTTAGCTGGGAATCCAAACCATCCTCAGACATACCTCAAACTTGCAATATTGATTCTGCATTAATGCAGAGATGTAGAAAATTATTCTCTCTCCAGATAATCCAACCACACACATCTAGCAATGGAGTATAATAACAGTAAACTACATTTCAGAGCTGTGAAAATCTCTCTCCTAGCTTCAGCGCAAACCCCACCAGGAAACTGAAATATAATACAGTATCAATGGGTTATGTTTTCTGCTCTGAAGTAATCAAAATGAAGTACACTACAGGACTGTTATAGTTCAAAGCCATATCCAACTGGTGACAGAAGGACTACATTTGCACTCACAAAACTAACATATTTTTGTCATGTCGAACAACTAAACGATAATCTCTGTAAAGTAATATCAGAGAGAATATGAATGGCTTCTTTGCTGCTAACATTTATGTGAAAATGGATATGCTCATGGTTACATTAAAATTTAGTTTTATGGGAACTTGCGCCTGAAGGGCCTTTCAAAGTGTGTGTGTGTGTGTAGGCCAGGAAATGGCTTATCCAAACTATGAAGTGGTTCTATGGCCTGGTGGCAATGATTTCTTATTTCAGAAACTGCTGTCTTAAGTTTTGGACCAGACCCTCTGGATGTAACCACAACTTTTTCAGAGGCATCTATCACCTCATGTCTGCAACCAGCCTTGTCCTCAGTACTGCTACTGTAGTACTGTAGTATGGCAGGCCAAGGATAGACCAAAGATAGATCAAAATCTACCTGTAGATCAGCAAGTGACTTCCAATTAATATTAGCAACAACTGAGCACCTTTCCCTCAGAATTAGATTGCTTGAAAGAATGCTTGGAGAAAAACCAGGGCCTGTTTTGGTGTAAGACCTGTGAGTTGGTGTTAAGCCTGTGTGGATCGCAACTTCTTGGGCAGAGCATATGCTCAGAGGCACCCTGTTGCTTAGTTTTTACTCAAACTTCTGTTTGTTTATGTCACCATTTTGCACCTGCCTCCAGGCGGTGAGCTTCAGTGTTTTATTTTGTTTTTGTTTTTTTTGGGGGGGGGGGCACGCAAAACAGATTCCTGATACCTGAAGCTGTCCAACCTCTGACACAGGCTGTATGATTATTACATACCTTTCTCCTGGACCTAACAGAACAACCTCAGTAAGTCTTGAAGGCAGCAAGAAAGTGATATGAAAGAGCTGCTACTCCTTCCAGGACTTGTGTTTATGGGCCACGCTCACTGATTCAGTTTTCTCAATTTAAAATTTGCCTGTTCCCATCAAAAGCAACTGATCCAGTACAAGATTATTTTTTCATCAACTATATTCAAGGATCCATTCACCAAATATGAACAAAGACAATCACTCAGAGATGGCAGGTGAATACAGGCTGTTTACTCCAGTAATTCCCAAACTGAGCACCGGGCATGCTAGCTTGCCATGGAAAATAAATAAACACAGTACTTACAAGCCTCCTGTGAGCACAAAGTACACACCCACAGAGGATGCTGCCTACTGAATCCATGCATGATTTACTACTCAGAATTACTCATCAATAGAAGAGGTTGCCTGTTGCGTCCTTGGATGAATTACTGTTGCAAGCTCACCTTCTTCCAGTAAGGAAGCACAAACAGTCAACATGGAAACAAACAGATAGGCTCCTTGGAGGGAAGGAGAGGGTAATTTTCCAATTTACATTCAGAAAATAAAAATGTGCCTCTATAGTGGGATTTGAACATGCATCCATATACTTCTCAGTTGTCATTTTCTTTCCGCTTTTTCACACAGGTAATGTAAACAGTCGGATAAATTCTTTTGTGGGGAACCCCACAGTTTCCTGAGATGAAATCAAAACCCTACCAAGTTGAGGTGCCATTTTATGTTCATTCCCTAAAGCAGAGTGAAATTCCTCTGCATTGCTCATGTGAAACCAAACAGGCTGTACAAAACACAAACACCAGCTGAGGCCTAACCGTTGTCAAGTGGAAGTGCTTCCTATGTCTGCCCTTCATTAACTCCAAAAATAATATGGTTGTGCTTAGACTAGATTAAATTTTCATTTCATATGCAAGGAACATCTGAGAACAGATCTAAAACTGATACACCAACCACAGCCCTCTATGCCCACTGGAGGGTCATCTTAAGGTATGGCTGGAGGACTACAGTAAACTCTCATAGAATCATAGAATCATAGAATCATAGAGTTGGAAGAGACCGCAAGGGCCATCCAGTCCAACCCCCTGCCATGCAGGAAATCCAGATCAAAGCATCGTCGACAGATGGCCATCCAGCCTCTGTTTGAAGACCTCCAAGGAGGGAGACTCCACTACACTCCGAGGAAGTGCATTCCACTGTCGAACAGCCCTTACTGTCAGGAAATTCCTCCTAATGTTGAGGTGGAATCTCTTTTCCTGTAGCTTGCATCCATTGTTCCGGGTCCTGTTCTCTGGAGCAGCAGAAAACAAGCTTGCTCCCTCCTCAATATGACATCCCTTCAAGTATTTAAATAGGGCTATCATATCACCTCTTAACCTTCTCTTCTCCAGGCTAAACATCCCCAGCTCCCTGAGTCGTTCCTCATAGGGCAAGGTTTCCAGACCTTTCACCATTTTAGTCGCCCTCCTTTGGACACGCTCCAGTTTCTCAATGTCCTTTTTGAATTGTGGCGCCCAGAACTGGACACAATATTCCAGGTGGGGCCTGACCAGAGCAGAATATAGTGGCACTATTACTTCCCTGGATCTAGATACGATACTTCTATTGATGCAGCCTAAAATCGCATTGGCCTTGTTAGCTGCCGCATCACACTGTTGACTCATGTTCAACTTGTGGTCTACTTGGACTCCTAGATCCCTTTCACATGTTGTCTCCTTAAGCCAGGTGTCTCCCATCCTATATCTGTGCATTTCATTTTTTTGCCCTAAGTGCAGTACCTTACATTTCTCCCTGTTGAAGTTCATTCTGTTAGCTCTGGCCCAGCTTTCTAGTCTATTCAGGTCATTTTGAATTTTGATCCTGTCCTCTGGAGTATTAGCTATTCCTCCTACTTTAGTGTCATCTGCAAATTTGATAAGTATTCCCCCAATTTTTTCCTCCAAGTCATTGATAAAGATGTTGAATAGCACTGGGCCCAGGACAGAGCCCTGTGGGACCCCACTGGTTACTTCTCTCCAGGATGAAAAGGTGCCATTGTTGAGCACCCTTTGGGTTCGGCCGGTCAACCAATTACAAATCCACTTAACAGTTGCCTTGTCCAGCCCACATTTTACAAGCTTGTTTGTGAGAATGTCATGGGGAACCCTGTCAAAGGCCTTACTGAAATCAAGATATACTATATCCACAGCATTCCCTTCATCTACCAAGCTGGTAATTTTATCAAAGAAAGAGATTAGATTTGTCTGGCATGACTTGTTTCTCTGAAACCCATGTTGACTTTTTGTGATTATGGCATTGGCTTCTAGATGTTCACAGACTCTCTGTTTAATGATCTGCTCCAGAATCTTTCCTAGTACTGATGTCAGACTAACTGGACGATAATTGTTGGGATCCTCTTTTTTCCCCTTTTTGAAGATGGGGACAACGTTTGCCCTCCTCCAGTCGGCTGGGATCTCTCCTGTTTTCCAGGAGTTTTCAAAGATTATTGCCAATGGCTCCGATATTACATTAGCCAGTTCTTTTAATACCCTTGGATGTAGCTCATCTGGTCCTGGAGAACCACTACTCCTCAAAAAGTATTGATGGTAAGTCTTAAAAGCACAGC
>NC_056523.1:168284727-168361286 GCF_019175285.1 Sceloporus undulatus
AGCAACATCCCCTATCCATCAATATGCAACCTCTCACCTCTGGACTGAATAGGACAATTGTTGACCAATGGCCATGCACAGCCTGAATGAACCTGACACATGACTACTTCAGCTTCTTCAGCTAATCCAGTTGGCCATTTTGCAAGGCAACTAATGGTTGTTAAGAGACAGCACTCTACATTGTTAAACCAGATGGGTCTGGCAAGGCAAACCATGAATGGGTCAGGAGGAGCTGGACCCCATTTAGTCCAGCCACATTTCTAGGACAACTTCCACATGTACTGATGTTATTTCTTTAGACCTATAGCCTACACTGCTGCCAGATTTTAGAACAATTTATATTCAAAGTCTGTCCCAAAGGACCTATACTCAAGTCATAACAGGTAAAAGTCACCTTGCATTATTCTCCCTTTGAAATATATTCCACCTCCCACTTCAGACATTGTCCCTGTCCTGTAAATTCAACTCAGTTTTCCTTACCAAAAGATTAAACCCAGGGAAATGAAAGGAATCATTATTCCGATGAACTAGTGAAGGCCCATGTTAAAGTAAAAAGATACATGGTAGCTTCCAGAAGAATCTATTGTGGCTCTAGTAGGGATTTAAAGCCATGCTTTCATCGCATTGTTCTCCGAGGTCAGAATGAGGATGAGAAGCTACAGATCTTTCCCAAAATGGTCCCCTCCTCAATGCAGTCTCCCCCTATGGCTGCCTGATGAAGCCAACGCTATATCAGAGTCCAGGCAAATGATCATAAAAGAGAAGTAACAGAAGGTTCCTCAGATGCATGGCACACAACAGGACTGACAGTCATGCAGACTATCAAATGAAATGCTTGCTCAGCTGTCTTGCCTCTCCCCCTCTGGCTCTGCCTGTTCCCATTTTATCTGGCCACACTGGTGCTGCCACTGCCTCCTCAAACAAGGAAAAGCTAACAAGACGTTCTACAGAAGTGGTCCTTGCTTCTTGATGAGGCCAAGAGCACAGATGCTGATGCTGCTGCCCATCCACCACCAATTTACAACTCGGAGAGGAGCCACAGTATTCACAGTGGTGAAAAGAAAGGACAATAAATCCCAGTTCCGGTTTGCTGAAGCAAGTGGTACTATGAGGAGAAAAAGGAGAAGCAACAGCAGCTGATAACATGGCAGTGAGAAGATGAAGGAGAAGTTCTTTGGGGTGTCTCACCCCACAGAGCTCCTCTCACCTCTGTTCTCATGGCTCCTGGCAGCTGGAGTGCAAGAGACCACCCTCTCATTTTTCCAAGGTCTCCACTGGAAGAAGGGAAAAGCCACAGCCCTCTTTTATGCTCAGACGTCCAGGCAAACAGAAGTGGTAGCTGATGGGTGAGAGAGTCCAGCATGGGAAAGCCTGTCTGAAGCTGGAGTGGAGGGACAAGACTGGTGGCTGAGGCATAATTAGAATTGCTCAACAATTGAGTGTTGGACTGTGACTATGGAGACCAAGGTTTGAATCCCAGCTCAGCCATATAAACTCACTGGGTGACCATGGGCAAGTCACACTCGCTCAGTCTCAGGATGGTGATGGCAAACCTCCTCTGAAAAAACTTGCCAAGAAACCTCCATGATAGGGGTTTATGGCCTTAGGCTGCCTTAAGTGAGGTTGCCATAAGTTTATGGCCTTAGGGTTGTCATAAGTCAGTCACAGCTTGAAGGCACACCACCACCACCACAAATCCACAATGAATGTTCAACTGCAAAGCTGAGATGCTGCTACTATGCCTCTTGCTATACTGTGTTTTGTTTTCAACCTGGAGACAAACTATATGTGACAATAGCAATACATAAACTCATCTCTAATCTCTGTTTGCAAAGAACAGTCTTGTTAGGAGAAGAGGTCAATCAAAACGACTAACCCTCAGGATCTCCCCCCTCCTCAGTAATGTCTCCAAAGCCCCCTTTTCTTTTCTTTAGAACTGAAGTTGAAGTGGTTTATCGGTCGGTATTATTTTGTTTAATTTATTGTTGTTCTAACTAGTTATTGTGGTTTTAATTTAGATATGCAGTTTAATAACTTTTGAAGGGGGTAGGGTTGCCATAAGCCGGCTGCAGGCGGGACAATCCCGGGTTTTGACCACTAGGGGGCGTCCCTGCACGGTTTCCTCCTTGTCCCTGGTGGATGAGGTTTGCCTTTGCTGGCCCTTGCAGAGCCTCGCACATGGCTAATGAGGAGGACTTCTTCTTCCTGAGTCTGGGGCTGAACAGCCCGCCCCTTCTCCAGGCCTGAGCCTATGAGGGCTGGCAGGGGGCAGGGCTGTTCCAGCCCCAGTCTGCCCCCATTGGCCAGCCAGACTCAGGAGGAGGAGCTCCTCCTCTGTTGGGCTGGGCTGCAGCCAGAGGGGAAAGGAAAGAGCCATTTCCTTTGCCCCTTTTTGGTGCCAGGGAGGAGGAGGATGAAGAGGAGGGGGAGGAGGAGGAGGCAGTACTGTATGTATTTTTTAAACTGCATTTTTAAAGTACATTTTTAAGCTGTATTTTTTAAATTGCCTTTTTTTAAAGTGCATTTTTAAGCTGTATTTTTTAAATTGCATTTTTAAAGTACATTTTTAAGCTGTATTTTTTAAATTGCATTTTTAAAGTACATTTTTAAGCTGTATTTTTTAAACTGTATTTTTAAAGTGCATTTTAAAGTGCCTTTTCTGTGTATTTTTGATGCTTTTAATGCTAACAATTCTCCCTTGCTTCGACAATGATAGTGTGGGGTGATGATGTGATATGAGTCAGCTTCTGAAGTTGAGAGAGTGTCACCTTCCAAAGTGTGGTTTTGGTGTATTTTTGATGCTTTTAATGCTAACAATTCTCCCTTGCTTCGACAATGATAGTGTGGTGATGATGTGATATGAGTCAGCTTCTGAAGTTGAGAGAGTGTCACCTTCCAAAGTGTGGTTTTGGTGTATTTTTGATGCTTTTAATGCTAACAATTCTCCCTTGCTTCGACAATGATAGTGTGGTGATGATGTGATATGAGTCAGCTTCTGAAGTTGAGAGAGTGTCACCTTCCAAAGTGTGGTTTTGGTGTATTTTTTGTGCTTTTAATGCTAACAAGTCTCCCTTGTTGTGACAATGATGGTGATGATGATGATGATGATGGTGATCTTGATATCAGCAAGCCTCTCAGGCATGGCCAATGTTAGCTGCTCTGATTTTTACAAACTCATGTGCAGTGAAAAAAAATCAAAGTCCCTTGACTAAGTACACACTTCTGAGAAGTAGAGTTGGTGCAAGAAACCTGAAACGGCAAATCCACTTCTTGTGAAACCACTTTGACATGTTCAATATGCATAGCCATGTTAAACCATGCTAAGTGTTAAACTCAAGGGGTTTGATTATGGAATAAGCCTCTGAAATATGCAAGAGGCCATGTTAAGTAAAGCCACGTGAAGTGCCCAAATGTGCTGTTATGTGTGGAATGGAGGGGAATGGAGGGGGGTGGTTTGGGCAGAAAAGGAAGTCCATTTTTGCCATCTGTCTAGGAATAATGCCCAAATGTCCTCCATTTTGATCATGCCTAAGAAACATGCATTTATATTAACATTTTTTAAAAAAGCATCAATTTTTTTGCATGTCCTCCATTTTTATAAAATGTGTCCTACATTTGAAATCGTTGTCCTACATTTGTCCTACATTTGTCCCGGTTTGGAGGTCCTGACTTATGGCAACCCTAGAAGGGGGGAGGGAAATATATTGTTTTTATGCTGTATGTTATTTTAATGTTGTAAACCGCCCGGATTGGTTCGCCACAGGACGGTATATAAATAAAATTTATTATTATTATTAATTTATTCCCTCCCATGCTGTTTTCCCAAAGAAATTCAGCCCACTCTCCAAGCTATTATTTGCTCCTTAGGGCAGAAAAACGGTGTACATACGGTATGTGTTTCTTAGGATACATCCAGCATGACTCAAAAGTCCCAGATTTTGTTCCTGTTACTTCTGATTTTATACTGACCTGGGGAGCTGATATAAAAACTTTCTGACCATACTGGGAGCTGACCAAAAATATTCTTGGATGAACAAAATGTGTATGGATTTGAAGAATCAAATCAGAAAAAAACAAGAACAAAAGCTGGGACATTCTGGTCTTTTTAATCAGTTTGGATGTGCTCCTAGTGAAGTGTTTCAAGGAAGGGGCTGCGTTAATTGGCAAAATGGCACATGGAAGAAGGTTTTGTTTTGTTTGAAAACAGGTCCCAATCCAGATTTATCACTCCAACAGCTGTTTTTCGCATGTTAACAGAGCTTTAAAAGGAATGGATTTCCATTTGATCTCTGCTGTAGCTTTAACCATAAAGGCCTATAAAATGCCACTTTGCTGACTAGCTAGTTCATGGCCTTCCAGACTTCCGGAACCCACAGCAATCCTCAGTTTGCCAAAATGGAATCTGATTCGGCCACCACTCATGGCAGGACACTCACTAAGTAAGCATTTAAAATTTGAAATCAGTATTTGGAAATCTTTCCCTAAGAGTCAAAACATTGTATATACTCATGTGTAAGTCTAGAAATTTAGGTCAAAAAATTGACCCAAAAAACCTGAGTCAACTTATCCATGGGTCAATGTAAGTACTGTACATTAACTCTTATTTAAAAGAAGAAACCATCCCCTGGTGAAAAGTAAGAGTATAATCTGTCCTGGAAGCACACTCCCTCTACGCTCTCATCCATTCAGCCTTAAGACTGAGCACAAAGAGTTATGTCTGCTGGAATTTTGTAAATTCTTTGACATTGTTTTGCTTCGCTTCATCCTTCAGCTCCTTTGCTATATGCCCCTAGGTCTTACCCTAGACATCCACGGGTCATATCAAAATCCAATTTGCCCCCAAAACTTACCCTCGACTTATACATGAGGTTGACTTATAGCCGAGTATATACGGTATGTCATTTACAGGCTTGTTGTTTTCTCTCCTAGAAATCTAGACTTCCTCCTTGAGGCAGATTTTTGTAATTATTATTATTATTATTTTTAAATTTTACAATACACATTATTACGCTTTCTTCATACAAATATATGCTTTAACACTTATTTTATACTAAATATCACCTCAGTGCACCCTTTCCCCAGAGCCATTCCCATCCATATACTCCAACCAAAATTTTAATTCATCTCGTGAAGGTAATTTTCCATCTTCTTTTCTTAATACTTTTTCAATAAATGCTTTCCATAGTTCATCAAAATCATTTCTTTTCCATAATCCTTTCTTCACTTTCAATTTACATGTTAATTTATCAATAATCACTATTTGCCAGACTTTTTAATGTCAATCCTCCGATTCCACATTTATTCCACATTTATTTTCCAACTTCTTGCTATTTATTTCCAACTTCTTGCTATAATTAATCTCGCTGCTGTAAGCAAATTTGTTAAAAGATTTATTTCTTCTTTTTTCCATTCTACATCACTATACAGGGATAACAATACTATATTTGGTTTTCTATCTATTCTTATATCCATAATACTTTCTATTTCTAATATTACTGTTTCCCAATTTTTTTTACATATTTACATTGCCACCACATATGTATATATGATCCTACTTCATTACATCCTCTCCAACAATATTTTGAATTATTCTTATCTATATTACGTAATCTCACTGGTGTCAAGTACCATTTCCAGATCAGCTTATAATAATTTTCCTTCATTCGTACCAACAGGTTTTTCAAATGTCTTTGTTCTCAAATTTTATTCCATTCATTTTCACAAAATTTACATACTAATTCTTCTTCCCATATCTCTTTCCAAATATTTTGGTTTATTTCTTTGCTTTTATTCTCCATTAATCTTTTATACATTTTGCTAGTTATTCCTTTCATAATTTCATTTTCCTCTAGTTCTTTTCCTTTCTGAATTATTTGTTCAAATTGCGTATATTTTTTCTTTTCTATATCCCTTTTCTTCCAATTTTTAAACCATTGTTCTATTTGCATATAATGAAACCATGACATTTTTATTCCCCTAAATTTCTCTTTTATATTTTCTCTTCCTATTTTTAATTCTATCCAATTTTCTATTTTATCTATCTTCCTTTCCTTTAATTCCTTACCTAATAAATTTCTTAAATTCTTTGGGAATGACTTTACCATTATTATTAGTACTATCAATGAGTTTTCATTCAATAATTCTTTTTTATATTTATTCCATATTTCTAGTATATTTTTCATAAGTGGGTTTTCAATTTCTTTAATTTCTTTTCTACCAAATTCTTTAAAGAAAATATTCCCTATTTTCATATGTATTTCTTCTTTTCCTGTTTCTAACCAGTCCAGATCTGATGTACCTAACATACCTTCTATTGCATATTTTAATTGATTGGCCTCATAGTATCCCTTTATATTAGGGAGGCCTAACCCTCCCTTTCCCTGGGATCTATACCAAAATTGCTTATTTAGTTGAGGCAGATTTTAAATACAGTATCATTTATTTATTTACACAATCTTTTTTCCTATTTCTTCAAAGTAAATGTGTATTCCAAGAGCCGCTGATAGAGGAGTAAATAGTACCATATTAAAAAGAAAATACTGTAAAGTATACAACTTGGCATCATTAACTCTTTCAAACTTAGAATTCTAATACAGTACTCAGGAGTTTTTAGGCTGTAAAAGATAGACAATTATTTTTTGATCTATCTTGGTTGTTGACACACATGCAATAGCTGCTGATAATCTGTCTGGCTCCAGGACTGGCCTGCTGGACCTCTAAATTCCTAAGGGCTATCTGCTTAATCTGTTTGAATTTTCTTAGTAGTTCCCAAAGTCTGGGCTCCATATGTTGTTGGACTACAAAACCCAGAACCTGAAGCCAGCATGGCCAATGGTCAGGGATTTTGGAAGTTTGAGTTCAGCAACTTCTGGGGAACTATTGATTAAACAGGATTTTATTCTTATCAAGGGCATTCCAAGTTAAGAATGGTAGGAAAAGGTTGCTGCATTTCCTAACATGTCCAAGCAGGCCAGAAAGCAGCATGTTATTTAAAATGCCTGCCAATACTCTAGCTGAACTCTAAACTGTAAGTAGAATAGATCTGCTCTCCCTACCACTTTTGAGTCTTAGTATTGTTTCCAAGTGTACCTCCTCCTCTTCCGGTTGGTTTAATCACACAACCCTTCCTTTCTAAACAATTTTGCAGCTACTATACCTGTAAGCCCTGCAAGAACAGACCTGCAAATTCAAGCCTAAATGCTTTGCAAGAAACATTATCTGCAAAAGCTAGATTAAACTTTGCAAGAGGTCATCTGCAGGCAATTAAGGCCAACAAGCAGAACTGAATACTACAGTGTCTCTGCTGTTCAAATTAAAACAGGGAGAAATTTATTTGCTTTTTAACATACATTTTGTAAAGAGTACAGGAAATATTTTTATGGATTGCATTTTGAGAGGGCATTGGTCACCATGTACAGGGCTCTACGATGTAGATAGAGAAGTCATCATTACCTTACTCAGGTTCTGAAATACTGTACTGACAAATACTTTTATCTTGTTGACTGCTAGCACGTCGATGGAACACAATGTTGCTATGCTCAAGTCTAATCACTATTCAGTTCCCCAAAGGCTGAGGCTCCTGCAAACAGCTGATACCAAATCCAATCTTTTTGCAGTTCTGCTTTGGGGGCAGGGTGGGGGAGGGTGTGGTACACTGCTGAAGTGAACACTGCAAAGATGAGAGGGATGCACAGATATAGGATAGGAGACACCTGGCTGAATGAAACTAGTGTGAAAGGGATCTTGGCGTCCAAGTAGACCACAAGTTGAACATGAGTCAACAATGCAATGCGGCAGCTAAAAAGACCAATGCAATTTTAGGCTGCATCAATAAAAGTATAGTGTCTAGATCAAGAGAAGTAATAGTGCCACTGTATTCTGCTTTGGTCAGGCCCCACCTGGAATATTGTGTCCAGTTCTGGGCACCACAATTAAAAAAAAGGACATTGAGAAACTGGAGCATGTCCAAAGGAGGGCGACTAAAATGGTGAAGGGTCTGGAAACCATGCCCTATGAGGAACGACTTAGGGAGCTGGGGATGTGTAGCCTAGAGAAAAGAAGATTAAAAGGTGATATGATAGCCCTGTTTAAATATTTGAAGGGGTGTCACATCGAGGAGGGAACAAGCTTGTTTTCTGCTGCTCCAGAGAACAGGACCAGGAACAATGGATCCAAGCTGCAGGAAAAGAGATTCCACCTCAACATTAGGAGGAACTTCTTGACGGTAAAGGCTGTTCGACAGTGGAACAAACTCCCTCAGAGTGTAGTGGAGTCTCCTTCTTTGGAAGTCTTTAAGCAGAGGCTGGATGGCCATCTGTTGGGGATGCTTTGATATGGATTTCCTGCGTGGCAGGGGGTTGGACTGGATGGCCCTTGTGGTCTCTTCCAACTCTATGATTCTATGCAATGAAGGGTCAGAGGTCTCCCACCCCTGGAACACACCTATGACTTGGTACAGGCTGACATCAGCAATGAGGCGAGATGTATGCATCTCCAGTTCCTGATGTGGAGGAGGGCAACTTGTGATCCTCCATATGTTGTTGGACTGCAACTCCCATGCACCCAACCCAATGCAGCCAATAGTGAGGGATGATGCAGTTGCAGTCCAACACTATAAGGAGGGCCACAAATTGTCCACCCTTGCCTGAAGAAGAACTTCTGCTGAATGCTCCAGATAGCCTAGGACAAGAACCTTGATGTGCTGTCCAGAGTTTGGGTAGGCTGTACTGGATGGTCACCTTTTTAAAACATGTCTTCCTTTCTGAGACCTTTCTTTCCTGTACTGTCAAGCAAGATAGTGTTTTGGGATATAAACAAAGTGATTGAATGATTGACCAGTTTCCTGGTTAGTCCGAAATATTTCCAAGTGACATGTAGCCTTCCAGAAGTTATTAGACTATCCTTAGCCTTCACTATTGGCTATGACTGATGGCAGCTGCAGCCTGGAAGTATCCGGAGGGCCAAATGGTCTCTATCCATGGTATTGTTGTTGTTGTGTCCCTTCAAGTCATTTCTAACTTATAGCAGCCCTAGAGCACACCTTTCAGCACAATTTGTTCAGAGCTTGTCCTTGCCTTCCTCTGAAGCGGACAGATCGTGACTTGTCCAAGATCACCCAGTGGGTTTCCATGGCCAAGTGGGGATTTGAACCCCCACTTTGGACTTCCAGTGTACTAGTCCAACTACTAGATAACACTGGCTCTCATCATCCATGATGTGGGAAATAGAACAAGTGCTCCAGTGACATGAGGAAAAAGTCCAGCAGCTGGAGTCCAGAGTAGCTACACTTCAGCATATTAGGGAGCAAGGGTTTTCCTGAACAGAATGGAACGAATGGCCTTGGATAGGGACCACATAGAGGAAGTTGCTGGGGAGGAGGGGGTCACTTCACATACACAGGAGGCAGCCAGCCAGAGGAATGTCACACAGAGAAGTAGGGAAACCAGGGATCGTTCTGGGAGCTTGCAGCTACAGAATCGATTTGAAGCTCTTTCCCTTATCAAGGAGGATGAGGAAGAGCAGCATGGACAGACTTCAGAGACAGAGCAGGGGAGCCTGACAGTTCCACCACAAGGAACAGTCACTGTTAAGCCTCGCAGGAGGAGTGTGGTGGTGGTGAGGACTCCTTGCTGAGGGGTACAGAAGCAGTGATTTGTGGGTCTGACAAGATGTTTCGGGAGGTGTGTTGTCTCCCTGGGGAAAAAGATCCGTGATGTAACAGAGAGGTTGACAAGACTGGTCAAGCCTACTGACCAATACCTCTTCCTTTTGCTCCATGTGGGAACCAATGATACTGCAAGACACAGTCTTCAGAACATCAAAAGGGATTATGAGGCACTTGTTGGCAGCTAAACGAAATGGATGCACAAGTTGTCATCTCATCTCTTCTGCCAGTTGAAGGGCATGGTCCAGGAAGGGAGAGGAAAATAGCAGATGTAAACAACGGGCTCCACACATGGTGTCACCAAGAACAGTTTGGATTCTTTGATCATTGGCTGCAGTTCCATGATGGGGGACTTCTGGCAAGCAATGGGTTGTATCTCACACCAGTTGGAAGAAACGTTTTTACCAACAGTCTCAAGAATTTGATCAGGAGGGCTTTAAACTGAGTTATGTGGGGGAGGGAGACAATATTCTGGAAGGCAAAAGGGCTGGAGAAAACTGTCGTAGAGGGAAGAAGGCAAACAGTGCAAAGACCCAACAGTGAGAAGCAAAAAAACTTGCACAGGCAGCAAGTAAAGGGGACACATAGTCCCCGATGTCTCTACACTAATGCACAGTGGGAAATAAGCAAGATGAACTTGAACTCCTAGCACAACAAAGCAAATATGATATAATAGGCATCACTGAAACCTGGCGGGATGAATCTCATGATTGGAATGTAGAAATAGAGGGATATAACCTTTTAAAGAGAAAGAGGCCAAACAGAAAAGGAGGAGGAATAGCCTTATATGTCAGGGACATTTACACCAGTGAAGAGATCCAGGACATCAATACTGGAAGCCAGTTGGGGAGCATCTAGATAAAAATTAAAGGAGAGGGAAACAACAGTGATGTTATTGTGGGAGTCTATTACAGACCTCCAAGTCAGATGGAGGTATTGGATAATGCCTTTCAAGAACAGATGGCCACACACTCAGAAAGGAGAGATGTAGTAGTGATAGGTAACCAACTATCCTGATATTTGCTGGAAGTCAAACTCAGCCAGTCCTCAAGGTTTAGCAAATTCCTCACTTGCCTGGAAGACAATTTCATGGTCCAAAAGGTGGAAGAGGCAACAAGGGGGTTAGCTATTTTAGATCTGATCCTAACCAACATGGATGACTTGGTTAATGCGGTGCAAGTGGTGGGATCATTAGGTGGAAGTGACCATGTTCTCCTGGAATTGGTTATACAGTGAAAAGGAAAAGCCAGGAATTCTAGACTTTAGGAGAGCTGATTTCAGTAAATTTAGAGAAGTACTGGAGGTGATTCTATGGTCAAGAATACTAAAAGAGAAGGGAGTTCAAGATAGGTGGGAGTTTCTCAAAAGTGAGATATTGAAGGCAAAATTTCAAATAGTTCCAATGAGGAAGAAAAATGGGAGATGTCTCAAGAGACCAGGATGGATGACTAAAAAACTTTCAACTGAGCTAAGTTTTAAACGGAACATGTATAAGAAATGGAAAAATGAGGAAATCACCAAAAAGGAATTCAAACAAATAGCTAGCATGTGTAGGGGGGTAAAGTCAGAAAAGCTAAAGCGCAGAATGAACTCAGGCTTGCTAGAGAGGTTAAAAACAATAAAAAGGGCTTTTTTGGATATGTCTGCAGCAAAAGGAAGGAGGAGGAAACGGTAGGGCCACTGCGTGGAGAAGATGGCAAAATGCTGACAGGGCACAGAGAAAAGACAGAATTACTCAACACCTCCTTTGCTTTAATCTTCTCAGAAAAGGCAAAGGTGCTCAACCTAAAGAAAATGGAGCAGAAGACAGAATGGGGGAAATTCAGCATAGAATAAGTAAAGAGATAGTACAGGAATACTTGGTTAATCTAAATGAATATAAGTCTCCTGGACCTGATGAACCACATCCAAGAGTATTAAAAGAACTGGCAAATGTAATATCGGAGCCATTGGCAATAATCTTTGAGAAGTCCTGGAGAACAGGAGAAGTCCCAACAGACTGGAGGAGGGCAAACGTTGTCCCCATCTTCAAAAACGGGGAAAAGGAGGATCCCAACAATTATCGTCCAGTGAATCTGACATCAATACCAGGAAAGATTCTAGAGCAGATCATTAAACAGAGAGTCTGTGAACATCTAGAAGTCACAAAAAGTCAACATGGGTTTCAGAGAAAAAAGTCATGCCAGACAAATTTTATCTCTTTCTTTGATAAAATTACAAACTTGGTAGATGAAGGGAATGCTGTGGATATAGTATATCTTGATTTCAGTAAGACCTTTGACAAGGTTTCCCATGACATTCTTGCAAACAAGCTTGTAAAATCTGGACTAAACAAGGCAACTGTTACATGGATTTGTAACTGGTTGTCCGATTGAACCCAAAGGGTGCTCAACAATGGCTTCTTTTCATCCTGGAGAGAAGTGACCAGTAGGGTCCCACAGGACTCTGTCCTGGGCCCAGTGCTATTCAACAACTTTATCAATGACTTGGATGACAGAATTAGGGGCATACTTATCAAATTTGCTGATGACACCAAACTAGGAGGAGTAGCTAATACCCTAGAGGACAGGATCAAAATTCAAAATGACCTGAACAGACTAGAAAGCTGGGCCAAAGCTAACAAAATTAAATTCAACACGGAGAAATGTAAGGTACTGCACTCAGGGCGGAAAAAGGAAATGCACAGATATAGGATAGGGGACACCTGGCTGAATGAGAAAGCGATCTAGGAGTCCAAGTAGACCACAAGTTGAATATGAGTCAACAGTGTGATGCAGCAGCTAAAAAGGCCAATGCAATTTTAGGCTGCATCAATAAAAGTATAGTGTCTAGATCAAAGAAAGTAATAGTGCCACTGTATTCTGCTTTGGTCAGGCCCCACCTGGAATACTGTGTCCATTTCTGGGCACCACTATTTAAAAAGGATGTTGAGGAGCTGGAGTGTGTTCAAAGGACGGCAACCAATATGGTGAATGATCTTTAAACCATGCCTTATGAGGAACGACTTAGGGAGCTGGGGATGCCTGAAAGAAGAAGGCCCTCTCTCTATCTACCATCGTCCAGAGAGAGAGATGGGTGGGCCAACTCCAGAGCTTGCCTGAAAGAAGAAGGACCTCCTTCTATCCACCGTCATCCAGAGGGAGAGATGGGCAGGCCAACTCCAGGCCTTGCCTGAAAAAGAAGGGCCCTCCCCCCAGTCCATCTGCCGTGATCCAGGCATCAGAGGGAGAGATGTTCTGCTGGACTTTTCCCCTTCCCCACTGCCATTCCCTTCTCTTTTCGTGTCTTGTCTTTTTAGATTGTAAGCCTAAGGGCAGGGAAATGTCTAATTTTAAAAAATGTATGCCGCTCTGATAGCCTTTTGGCTGAAGAGCAGGGTATAAATACTAATAATACTAATAATAATAATAATAATAATAATAATAATAATAATAATAATATGATAGCCCTATTTAAACATTTGAAGGGATGTCATATTGAGGAGGAAATATGTTTGTTGCTGCTCCAGAGAACAGGACCTGGAACAATGAATGCAAGCTATGGGAAAAGAGATTCCACCTCAACATTAGGAGAAACTTCCTGACAGTAAGGGCTGTTCAACACTGGAGTGTAGTGGAGTCTCCTTCCTTGGAGGTTTTTAAACAGAGGCTGGATGGCCATCTGTCGGGTATGCTTTGATTGTGATTTCCTGCATGGCAGGGGGGTTGGACTGGGTGGCCCTTGAGGTCTCTTCCAACTCTATGATTCTATGATTTTCTCTGCCAAAAAATTCTATCAGTGTACATCCGCACTGACCCAACTCTAATTCCTATCTGCCAGAAGTGTTACATTTTAAGAATCTCTGAAAGCTAATAGACGCCCAACAGTCAAGAACTGCATTTTGCCTGCTCCTCCCTCCCTTTCTTTATCATGTATTTAGTGATCTATAATAAATGGCTTTTCATAGATCATGAAAAGCTATGGAACACCCTCAAAGATATGGGAGTGCCAACACAGCTAATAGTCCTGATGAAGAATCTGTACTTATGTAAGACAAGAGGCTACTGTCCTAATGCAGAGAAACAGAATGGTTTCCAACTGGCAAAGGGGTCAGGCAAGGCAGAATCTTTTCACATTATCTGTTCAACTTATACAGTCAGCCCTTGGTATCCATGGGGGATCCATTTTGGACTCCCCCACAAATACTAAAATCCATAGATGCTCAAGCGTGCACATGGCCACGCCACCATTAGGGACAGCCCCCATTTTCCCCAGTGGTGGTATGACCACATTAGGGATAATGGGATTCAATAGCAGCACAGCCACATGCATGTACCACCATGGGATAACAGGGATGTCTCTAATGGCAGCACAGCCATGTGCATGCACCACCACTGGGGACAATGCAGGCTTGTCGTCCGTGGATCTTTGAATGCACAGATGGCAATTCTGTGGATACCCAGGGCCAACTGTATGCAAAAAAAATAAAAAAATGTGCAAAAAACAGGTTTAGACACAGAACTGGGAGATGTGAAAATAGGAGAAAGGGATATCAACAATCTAAGATGTGCAGATGACACCATAATACATGCACAAAACATCACAGACCTAGAGCAACTACTAAGGAAGGTCAAAGAAGAAAGTGTAAAGGCAGACTTACTGCTGAACATAAAAAAAAAAAAAACAAAAAAAAATTACCATGGAAGATATTTATAAATTCAACCTAGGCAATAAGGAAATAGAAACAGTTGGAGTTCCCATACCTTGGATCAAACATTGATTAGAATGGGGACTGCAGTCAAGAAATCAGAAGAAGACGTAAGAATGGAGAAGGCAGCTATAAATGAACTGAAAAGATCCTAAAGAACAAAGACATAAAACTCAGCATGAAAGTCAGAATCGTACAAGCAACTGTGTTTCCCATAACGATGTATGGAAGTGAGAGCTGGACAATTAAGAAAAAGATAAAAGAAAATAAATCCATTCAATGGCTGTGGATGAGGATGTGCTGGAGAAGAGTGCTGAGGATACCTTGGACAGCCAAACAAACAAACAAACAAACAGGTCCTAGAACACATCAGGCCTGAGAGCTCCCTGGAAGCCAAGATTAAACTG
Source organism: Sceloporus undulatus (assembly GCF_019175285.1). Classification (NCBI taxonomy): domain Eukaryota; kingdom Metazoa; phylum Chordata; class Lepidosauria; order Squamata; family Phrynosomatidae; genus Sceloporus; species Sceloporus undulatus. The sequence goes on from NC_056523.1 coordinate 168,299,486, forward strand.
AGGCTCTTATATCTTGGCCACATCATGAGAAGACACAACTCATTAGAAAAGAACATAATGCTAGGAAAGGTGGATGGAAAGAGAAAAAGAGGAAGACCAATGGAATCCATTAAGGGCGACATAGGTATGAATCTCCAAGAACTAAGGAATGTAGTGGATAGGGAGTCTTTGAGATGTCTCATCTGTAGGGCGGCCATGAGTTGAGATCAACTCAAGGGTAGTTAACAACAACAACAACAACAACAACAAATAAATGGTTGTGGTTCTGATTTTGCTTGGCAGGTGATAAACCTTGTATGTCAGAGCCATGTGGATGCCAATCCAGCTCCATCCATTGTGTGTTCAATTGTTTATACAATGCTGCTGCTTTCTTGGTGAAGCTTTACTTGTTCAAGAAGTAAAACTGGGAGGCCTCCCACAGCCATAAGACTGTGGCAGTTGCAGTTGCATTTCCACCTCATCATGGCTGCTTCTTGCTGGGCACAAACAAGTCCTCTGATCTCCCCATTAATAAGTACATAAAAAGTATAGGCCTTACTTGTGAAAGTGGTAAACTGGTCTTCAAGTCAAGTCTCCAAAGCTATACAACTGGGTTTCAAAAAGCCAAAAAATCAGAGAATTGTTATTGACCACTTACTCTTTGCCCTCTAATTTATTTCAGGATCGTGAGCCATCTTTACAAGTTTTTCTCTACCATCAAGTGGGGGGGGGGGACTCATTTTTTTAATGAAGCCTCTCAATCCCACGGTTTAAATATCGAGTTTATGGTTTTGTTTGAAATGGCAATATAGGCAGTTAGGAAGTAATGGTTTACATCAGCAACAGAAGACACAGAGAAGTTAGATCCTCACGGTTTACAAATGTATGCTGTCGAAGGATTCTGGAGAAACGCCAACTTGCAACCCAGAAACTGGACACAATGTAAATCTCACAATACAGTTAGTAAAAGGGTAAATATGGCTCCTTCCACCCCTCCCTTCCCCAGTCTTATCGCATGTTTCACTGTGACAAACAGGAATCCAACTTTGCTGCGCAGACTGAGGGGAGCCAACAGGCCCAAGGATGGTATAAAGCTGCCATACTGGCACTGGGTTAATAGCACTAGTTACAAAATGGCCAACCTATTTTTGTGAACCTCACAAGCTTGTCCTCCAGTTCTGCCTATCTGTTTGGACCTTGAACTGGCTTAGAAGTGCTGTGAAATCTGCAAGATTGTGACCCATGTGCTTTCCACTGAGTGTGTTTATTTTCTGAACTAAATAGGAAGACAAGGGAAGCAGGCGAGAAAACAGATAGGAATTTATCACACTAGCTAAAAAGATGGGAGCATAGCAGGATGCTCCCGTCAATATCGTGCAATATCGCTATGATTATCACAATTAACACATGATTATCCCATAAATGAAGAGGCATTCTAGCACTGCTTTTTATTCACAGGATTTTCCCATTAATAAAAAATGGTGTTAGAATGCCTCTTTATTCACAGGATAATCACGGGATAATCACAACATCATGTGATAATCATAGCATTATTGTGCAATATTGATGGGAACATCCCGCTGTGCTCCCATCTTTTCTGCTAATGTGATAAAGTCCTATGTCTAATGTAAAAAATGGGTACAGGTAAATTTGGTCACAAGCACATAGTGGCAATGAATTTTGGTCGAAGGCTACTACCAGGAGAAATGCTAAAGGCACCACTGAGACTTCTGAAACACTATCATGTCTGTGTAAGTAATTATAGTGTCTCAACCTACTTTTTTTTTTTTTCTCAAATACAGGTGGAGTCTCCCTTATCTGAAATGCTTGGGACCAGAAGTGTGTTGGATTTTTTCAGATTTTGGAATATCTGTATGTACATAATGGGATGGGACCCAAGTTTAAATATGAACTTCATTTGTTTCATATACAACTTTTAAACATGCCCTGAAATTAATTTTATACGTAATATTTTTAAACATTATTTTTCTATACAAAATCCATCAACTAAAACATTTATACATTAATGGAGACAATTTCATATGTCTTGCTTGGTACTGTTCAATACAATAAATTCATTTTGTATAAATATAATTGTCCTTGTCTTCCCTTCAAAGGTAAAATGAGTGGGAATTGATCATTACTACTGTAAAAAGAAATGGTCATAAAAAGCGGGGGAATGATTATGATTACATTTTTTGATCATAATAAGGAAATGTATGAGTTATAATCTGAGAGACAAAAAGGAAGAAATCTTTGGATTTTAGAAATTAGAAGTTGTCATGCCTCCAGAGCATCTTTGATGCTCTTGAGACATATATTTAGTTGAGATTATATTAGACTTTCTATGTATTAGTTTAGGAGGGGAAATAGAGTTCTACAGCTTTAAGAAAGGCAAGGATTGTGGGAAATCCCAGGGTCTTATGCTGTCTCCCTCTAGTTAGTTTCAGTGTGTAGTAAGATTTCAGCCAAGTCAGACCTGGAGAGAGTATTTTCCTTTGACAAAATGATAAGTCCACAGAAGAGTAAAGATAAGTCCACAGAAAAAGAAAGAGAAAGTCCACAAAAGAAGAAAGATAAACCCATCAAGAAGAGAGAGCAAGGTATTTGAGAAGGACTGTTGAGAAAAAGATCAGTTTCATGTTTTGTGTTTATAACCAGTAAAGCTTTTGAAAACTTAAGAAATTTGTGGACAAGTCTTTTGTTCAGGCTGTGTTCCTAGGAGCCAGAGGCCTTACTACACCCAAAGCCCATAGCATTGCTCTTGGGACAAAACAGAAATCATAAATGGAAACAGTTAGAAAAGGTTTTTTCATACTAGATTACAAAGGTAAGTATAAAGGTACATAATATTATTTAATAATTTTGTGCATGAAACAAAATTTGTATACACTGAACCATCAGAAAGAAAAGGTGTCATTATCTCAGCCACCCATGTAGATAATTTTGGATTTTAAAATTCTGGAGAAGAGATTCTCAACCTGTATGTTTTAAAGGTGGATTTACAGTTGCATTACAGACCAGCCAGACAGTTGTGACCAGAGTTGCTGCCACTGGACTGCACTGATGACCCACTACCTTGACCACAGCATGAATGTGGTAATTCTCATGGAGCTGTGAGACAAGAAGTCACAATGGCTGGAATTAGACAGGAGCCATATTGGTGCTTTATTAACCCTACTGTCATTTATGAAGTCATCTTCAGTTTTACGTATGTGGAAGAAGTGCTGGGCAGGAAATTACATTTTGCAGGAGGCACACTTCAGAAAAAGGCAGCACTAGGCAGGACAGGAAATTGTAACCTTCAGGGTGACCAGATGTTCTCCTTTTCCAGGACATGTCCTACATTTCAGCTCTCTGTCCAGGAGGAATTCTAAAATGCCTTCCATTTTGAGCATGATAAGCATGTTGAGTAGCACAATGTTTGCTGTTCTTTGAAAAACGTGTCTACTGTGCAGCTTGACTTCACCGCAAATAGGGGGATAAGATTGATCCTTCAAAAGTTCTTTTTTCCTAGGAGCAGCAAAAGATAGGATATGTCCCCAGAGCTTGGGGTGTGTTTGTTTATCAGATTGGGGAAAGGACAGCAAAGGGAATGGGCTGCTTGAGGACACAATGCAAATGTTGAAAGGTTTTCCCCCCTCAATTTCAGGACAATGGACAAATGAAAGGAATAATTTAAATGGAGATCCTGTCAAGGGTTTTTGCAGGTAAAGTCTAGTTTTAAGCATCTGTATTGCACTGAGTGTTATAAGTATGTTGGAAGCCAACAAGGCATTTTAACAAAGTTCAGTTGAAAAATACAGCTGTATTACATAATAAAATCTAGTATATGTAATACAGCTGTAAATAAACCATATGAAATGAATTTATATTTGTATTTGAATTGTTAGCATTTATTTTGTAATGTTCTACATTTTTCTTAAATGCCCTACATTTTACACTGCCTTGTCTTCCTTTGTAGTGATGACACCTGATCACCCTGGTAGCCTTGGTAGCCGTTCTGACTCTGCAGATAGCTATATGACTCCCACACTGAAATGTTACTAAAAAATGTTTCGCAAAATGGCACACGTGTTGGGGGTGCAGAGAGACAGCCAGGAAAAAAATATCCTTCACTGCAAGTGATCTCATAGGAACCATCCCATAAGGTACTCACAACACTCACACAGTACATGGTGCTCACAAGTACAGCAGCAAAAAAAGTTACTGCCCTTAATACTGGATGGAATTCAGTTCTGGACAGTTAAAAAAGAAACCTGTTTGCAGGTGACCGGCTTGACACAAGGAAAGTGACTGCATCGCTTTAGAAACTGCTGCAGCAAAACACCACAAGAGATTTCCAGAAAGTAATGTTGTTCATTGTGCCAGCGTGAAATTTTAATTTGTTGTTGTAGTCTGCCATGGTCAACATCTTATAGAGAGTTTTATTGCTCTGTACTGGTACAGTGAATTGCTGAAACATAAAATACTTATTTACACAAGCACAGCACCAATATGAGTATCTGTGTGTCCCTGCTTTGGTGAGGGGGAGTTACTTCCTCCGTGACAAAATGCTGAACCTGAGCAGTGGGAAGATTGTAACATTTTCAACCTCAATGGAAATGCCAAGATTCTTCTCAATACCTGATTAAAATGAATTCACTGCTTTTGAAAAAAATATGTCTGGAAAAGGTCTGAAAAGTACATTTGGCTCTCCTTATCCATGGATTCAAGCATCTACGGCTACATACATACATTCCAAATAGCAATGCTTGATTTTGCCATTTTATATAACGGATATCATTTTACTATGCCATTGTATATAATGGGACTTGAACATCCATGGATTTTGGTATCCATGGAGGGTCCTGGAACCAAACCCCAGCAGATACCAAGAGCCACTGGGTATAAATCTGCTCCACTCACTCCAGCTGCTAAGATTTTATGATTTTAGTATAATTCAAAGCATTATCATGAGAAGATATGCCTTGCTACAAAAGACAATAATGCTTGGCAAGTTAGCAAGCAGCAGAAAAAGAGGAAGACCACAGTACTGGTGAATAGACTCAGTCAAGGAAGAAGCCATGGTCCTGAGTTTGCAAGACCTGAGCAGAGCTGTTGATGATAGGGTGACTTGGAGATCTGTCCCGTGTGTGCGCGTGTATGCGTGCATGTGTGCGCACGCATGCATGAATGCACACCTTCAAGTAGCCTATGGACTCATGAGAATCCCTTGAATTTCACCAGGTTTCTTAGGTAAAGAATACTCAGGAGGTGGATTTGCCAGTACCTTCCTTTGAAACATGGCCTAAAGCACCTGGTATTCCTGGGTGGTCTCCCAACCAAGTATTAACCAGGGCTGATTCTGCTTAACTTACAAAATTGTACAGGATCTGATGCCTTAAGGTCATTTAAGAACTTATTCTTCAGACTGGATCCAGTGCCTTTAGGGTACTTAAGTCTGGTTCTAAGTCATAATAAGTTCACTGACTTGACCGCACTTAAGAACAATTCAGGGCATTTGGGGCAAGGTTTACTGGAAGAGAAGTTGGATGGCCTGCTTAGGGAAGATGCTAGGTCTTTAAGAGGCAGTGGAAGTAAAAAGAGGGCAGACCCTGTGCCAGGGGGTGTTGGCAAATAGGAGGAGGAAGTGATTCATAACCTGCTGCTCCTTTCAGCTCAGCCCCAGCCACAAAGAAGCCAAAGCCTCCAAGGCTTGAGTCAGAGGCAGCTACCCAGGTCCTAATGCCTACCCTGTCTTTGTTGTGTGTTTTTTCACCAGCTGGTAGCAGCTGTTGGCTTCTGATGCACATAACATTCAGCAGCCTCGGGCATCTTCTGCCGAAACGGCAAGATTCTGCAAAAATGCCAAATTCCCTAACAACCTCTATGACTGTAAATATCTGCAAACCCTGGGAATGAACTGTTTGGAGCAAGTACCCTCGCAAGAGAGAATCCAGCCAGGAACAAGTTTGTATGGAATATAGGTGGGGGTGGGGGAAGAGACATAAGCAGCTATTGTATGCTGACTCAGACCAACACTCTTCTCAGATCACAGTGTTGCTCCCTTCTGGCAGCCAGTCTGAGATCTTCCAGTGTTTGGGGGGTAGGTCTTTCCTAACCTTAAATACAGTTATCTCTTTAGGATGTGTTTTCACAACCTACTGTCTGGACATGACAAGAGAATTCACAGAATACACCTCTAAAACCAAGAATGACCAGACCATGGAGTTTATCAAATGGGAAGAATTTCTCTTAAATTCGAATGAAAAGAAAGTGGGGCCAGAACGCATTCACTTAAAGTCGCTAGTTTCGCACAATTACATGAATGCACATTGCGTTCGAACTGGCTTCCCATTGCCCGAAAATAGCATGCCACTGCCTGAATTTGCATGTGGCAGTTTATCACACAAAAACGTGAAACCACATGATTGCATTTGGATTGACTTCCCATTGCCCGAATTTGCATGTAGCAGGTTATCACACAATAACGTTAAACCCCAGGATTGTGTTCAGATTGCCATTGGATTATACTTTCAATTTCCCTTGTCTGATAAACTTTCATGACACAATCCTGCATTGGCACTCTCAGCCTCTTTACTAATATCTCCATTACATTACGTAGGGCATGGCTACCATACAACTCTTTGCAGGATAGAGAAGCTATGCATCTAAGCAAATAGAAATGACCTGAAGATTTGCACCAATGTCCTCAAGGGCACAATGTTGTTTTTGTGTGCCTTCAAGTTCTATCTGACTACTGGCAACTCCAAGGTAACCCTATTATGGGGTTTTCTGGGCCAGATTTGTTCAGAAGAGCATGTACAGTGCTGTGTAAATTTACAGCGCTTCATAAATAAAGGTTAATAATAATAATAATAATAATAAGAGGTTTGCCATTGCCTTTCTCTGCAGTTGAGGGAATGAGATGTGCCCAAGGTCTTACAGTCGGCTTCCATGAACGGGAATCTAAAGCTCAAATATGTAAATAATAATCTCTATCCTTAAATTGTGAGACTCCAGCCCCTTTCTTAAAGTGATCCAAATACACAAGTATCCAGAATGGGCAACTAAGCACAAAGAAGACAGAATGCAAAGGCCAGAATGGCCATCTTTTTCACATTACTTCTTCCACCCCTTGCCAAGTGTGTCTGGAGGTCACAATCCAACATCATCCTCTCTCTCCAAACAGTGGCTGGGAGAGCTCTTTTGGATGAGTTGGATGTTTGCTCTTCTTCTGAGAAGATTAAGGTATAACCACAACTGAGACCAAAGCATGGTCCTAGGCAGGAGAAAAGACAAGAGAGGCCTGCTGTGCCTGTCAGCACACTGGGATTATATTGGAAGTGATCATATAAATAAAACTGCCTTATACTGAGTTAGGTTATTGGTCTGTGTAGCCCAGTATTGTCTTTTCTCCATCTGGCAGCATCACTCTGAGGCCTCAAGCAGAGGTCTTTCCCCAGTAGGACTTTCTGACCTAGTAGGTCTATTTTTATTTTCATGTCGAGGATGTAAAGCCAAACTGCATTAGACAAATAGCCCAATTCCAATCTTCTCTTACAGTGCCCAGGATCACATGCTTCCACAGAAAGAAAAGCTAAAAGCAGCCTGACGTTTCAGAATAACCTCTTCATACCCATGATTCACTTATCTTCTGGCCAAAGGACATTTAAGGACAACCTGAGAGTTTGAGGTTCCAGCTAATTCAAACAGGTTTTACTAGCATGATGATAAAAAAAATGTGCCCAGAGCTTGGGGGGGGCACCACAATGGTTTGAAAACCTTCACAGATATACACTAGAAACATGAAACACTCATGCTGGGCAGCAAAGAACCAAATCCCTAGTACCTTTTAAAAAATACCATATACAACTGGACAAGCAGCAGTTGAAATCAGTTGCTTAACCATTGATAATGCCAACAGATAGGAAAGTTAGCAGAAAAGGGTTAATCTGTTTAGTTAATCATTACTAAGCTGGAAAAAAAAGTCAAATTCAATTGCATTTCTGTTAGAAGTGGGGAAATAACTGTTACGTTTATGGTCAGTTGCCATTTAAATTAAAAGCCTGCAGTAAAATCATTACAGAATGAAACTGAAAATACCTTCTTTGATTTCACTCCACCCTGCTTTGTTCTTTTCTCAGTTTAGGAGAGAAGGGGGAAATTTCATGGATTTTTGGGGAAAAACATTCCTTTTCCTTACTCTCTCCCATTCTTTAGCTTGCCAATTCCCATGTGGATCCTAGCAAAAGTACTGCAGTTAACAACTTCAGAATCCAGTTTCCTGGAGCAGATTATGAAAACTTTATGTCCAACGTACAAAACAAGAGAGCCACCTGGATGCAAAAGCAACCACCCCCTTTAAAACTGCCACTAATTTTGTTAGTTTTACATCTTTTAACCTTGGAACTAACTCAACTATCCAAACCTAATCAAGAACAAAAAGTCGAAGAATGACTCCTGTAGCTATCTGCTTTTGCAGTGGTTTGAATCTTTGTGGTCTAATTCTTGTAATTACTATACTCAACCCTTAGAGACACGATACTGCACTACACTGTTATAGCACTATTATTCCACTTATTACTGCTATGACTGCCTCCTGTGGAATCCTGGAATTTGCAGTTTAGGCAGGCCAGTCAGAATTCTCAGTCAGATTGCTCTTAGGCCTCACTAAACTACAAACCCCAGACTGTCACAGGAGGCAGCCATAGCAGTAAAAGTGGGGAAAATAGCACTATAAGTATAGTATGATAATAAAGTAAGCAGTAGTTTTTCAAAAATCCCAAAAAACTAAGTTTTAAGTAAAGAATCAATTGGGAAATATGGAATTTGTCAGCTATTCCTTATTCAGGAGGATAAGAATCATAGAGCTGCAAGAGACCTCAAGGGCCATTAAGTCTGCCAAGAAAAAAAGCTGGTGCTTCCAGAAGTCACCAAAGCACTAACTGAACACACAGACAACTCTGCACGGTGGTTATTGTTGCAACTGAGATAAGAAGTGGCATGCAAGGGAAATCCCCCCCACAGTTATCTCCAATCTCTGTCTGGAGACAACAGTGGAGATTTCTCTCCTCATCACCTTTAAGTGGGCAGGGCTTGGAGAAGACATTCAGAGCCTCTTTATTCTAACTACTATGCTGCACCTACTCCACAATCTTCACAATCCTCTCTGACTTTAAGAAATTATCAGTCAAAGTTTCAGTTATATAAGTTTATGCCAACTTAAAAAAAACAGAAAAGAAAACGAAAACATGAATCACAGCTCCCACGCCAGGATGAAAGTTGCTTTGCGAAATCACTCCATGAGATGACACTCTGATGAGTCACACCCAGACGGACAACGACCTACAATCTCACAAAACAGCCTCTGACTGTTTCTGGGAGTGTGGAGGAACGAGAAGAAAGATAGATAGATCCTGGCTCACAGAGGAAATAGCAAGTGACATCATACAGGCTCTACAAGATGCTTCAATGGTGATGCCATCAGGGTGTGGTGCAGCTGATACACTCACATACCTTGGTCCTGACTCCTCATTTCAGCCCTACTTAGCGAAGTCTGGAAGGTACAACACTCTTTCAAAGGCCAAGCGTAAAAGCTGCTGCACAAACACTCTTGGCAGAACAGGTTGCGCACACTTGTGCCCTACCTTTTCGAACAGCAATCTAGCTGAAGACAAAAGTCCTTGAAAAAGGTGCCTTTGAGGTGAGATGATTCAGTTTTATGCAGTGGATGAAGAAACCTTGCCCCTACCTGACCTTGTGAAGAGGCTGGGCGACATGAACATTGCTGTACTGAGCCACTCAGCCTGCTTCTGAATTCCTGGTTAACTAATCCACACCTCAGTCTGTCCGGATTCCTGGTCATGCATTCCAGTCCACAGACGTGCTCATGTTCCTGTTCACAGCTTGGAAAAGTTATTTTTGAACATTCAGAAACAGGAATCCCCCAATTCTGGAGCCTTGGTGGTGCAGTAGTTAAATGTCAGAAGTGCAGCCACAAGGTTGTGAGTTCAATCCCAGGAGCTCCAAATTTGACTCAGCCTTCCATCCTTTCGTAAGTGAGTAAAATGAGTAGCCATCTTGCTGGGGGCGATTAACTTACAGATTGTAAGCCACTTAGGGAGTAGTGAGTTCACTGATAAGCAGTATATAAATGTACATGATATTGCTAATTCTGCAAGTTACAGTTCCGCAAGCTGTTTCTGCTGTCGCCATAACCCTTCCAATATCAACAAAAAGGGGAGCTGACAAACAGCCTATGGCTTCCCTAGCCCAGCACCCTGTCTCTGGCCAGCAAACTGTCTCTGAAGCATGTGAAGCTTTCCAGATATTTTAGACACAAGTCCCTAGCCAACACGGCCAATGACCAGATGGATGCTGTAGTCCAGACCATTTCAAGGTCATCTGGTATGGGAAGCCTGATCTAGATAGGTGTTTAAAAGCAGTACAGAACAGAACAATTTCTTATCAATTTGCCCAGAGTGTGGCAGTCAGAGATGTACTGCACTGGTACAAGGAATTTCCATTATTAGCTATGGTCTCTCAGCAATGACTAATGGATCTGCCTTCCTAAATTTGACTAATCTTACATTTTAAGCCTTTGGTGCTCATAAATATTTCTGTGTGTGCACGCGCGCGCACACACACACATGCATTAGCCTTCCAGTAATCTGTCAACTTATGGCAACCCCATGAATTTCATAGGGTTTTCTTAGGAAAGGAATACTCAGAGTTGGTTTTGCCAGTCCCTTCCTCTAAAATATAGCCTAAGGCATCTGATATTTGCAGATAATTTCCCACCCAAGTACTAACCAGGGATGACCCTGCTTAACTTCCAAGGTCAGAAAGGATCTGTTGCCTTTCAGATATTTAAGCTAAACAGACATTACAGTACACGGTAATAAATTTCAATGTTACTTATCTGACATGTGAAGAAAAATGCTTCCTTTTCTCCTGAACACAGTGCCAATCAATTTCTCTCTTAAGTAATTCATAATCTGGTAAACTTCTACTTTGTTTCTGTTCAAGTGTTTCTCCTAAAAAAACACTCCTGCAGATGTTGTTGGCTGCAACTCCCAGAAGCCCTAGTCAGCATAGTCAGTGGCAAGAAATGCTGGAAGTTGAAGCCCAACTCCATCTGGATGGCCACATGGTTCTCACCTGATCCTAAAGAAAATACATTTTGTCTGTTTTCCTACTGATGCATCTTAAGACCTAGAGCTCAAACTGGTGATCCACAGAAAGATGCTGGTCCTTGAGCCAGCAGGTGCCAATTCCTGGAGAGCTTGCAGGAAAGAATGAAGCAACTGTAGTGAATGGACAAAAATATTATTGCACACTGTGGCACACTGTGGAGGGGGGAGAGAACTGCCATTCCCCCACACCAGATGGCTTGGGCAGCACTAATGTAGAGCACCATCCAAACTACCTGATGAAAGTACAGTACCAAGTTATCTAGATTTTACTTTTGAATTGATCCAATCGTCCCTACTGGTCTGGTTTACATTGTATATGGGTGGAAAATATGAATGTTAGATAGCAGTTCCCAAACTTCTAACGGGAGCAACATTTGAAAGCCCTACCATGCCTCCCCCCCAGCCTGGTTTAGGGATGTTTTGAATGTGATTTCCTGCATGGCAGGGGGTTGGACTGGACGGCCCTTGTGGCCTCTTCCAATTCTATGATTCTATGATATTTCTAGTATTTCTGCATATATGGACCCAGAGCCCTGGTTCTGACACAAAAAAAACCTTCAATCAAACACTGAGTGTACTCTGAATACACACGCATCAAGGAAGGGCTTCCCACTTCAGTTGTTAGGCAGGTTTCAACTGGGACACCGCTTCAGCTACGCAAGTTCTGCATAGTTCAAACACAGTTTCTATCCCAAGCAGATAAATAAGGAAAGGATCTGAATGGAGACCAAGGCAACCTATTCAGTTCTTTGATATGATGTACCCTAGCAAGGCAAGGAATTTAGTTCTTTCACATATATGCCATAAAAAGATAGCATCTTGTACTAGCTTTCAATGAAAGTGAGGAGCATAAGAGCAGTACAACAAAATCCTTATTTATATGTCATGTATATATGTATTTACTCATTTATTTTTATATCCCACCTTTCTGCCATTAGCCAGTATGAATTAGTGGTTTGAGTGTTGGACTAAGACATTGTGATACCAGGGTTTGAATCCCTGCTCAGCCGTGGAAACCAAGTCATACTCTCTCAGCTTCAGAGGAAGGCAAGGGCAGACCCTTTCTGAACAAATTTTGCCAAGAACACCCTCATGATAGGGTGGCCTTAGAGTCACCATAAGTCAGAAATGACTTGAAAGAACACACCACCACCACTAAGAACAATACCTTTTTTGACATTACAGGATCCAAGGCAGTTTATAACAAAAGTTAAAATGAAATTCAGCTAAAGCCAATAAGTATCATGTACTGTACTACAGGAGACTGCCTTGCATTAGCTTTCAATGAGAGAGAAGAATGTAAGAACAGTGTGACAGAGACCAATTAAAAGGCAATTAAACAAGTCACCATATTAAAAGCAAACACTGAATTATAAGAAAACCCCTGCAATTAACTGATATGTTCTATCGTCACAATGCAAGTGCTCTTAATTGGAGTATTTAAACAAGTACTGTATGTCTTAAATAATATGTGCAAAGTAATCCTGACTATGGTGATCCAAAGGAACTAGGTACCTTTGGTGAAACAAATACATACTGCACAACTTAATGGTAAATTTTGCAAGTACAAGTACTCATTATTATAACAGCCCTGAAGCTGCACATCTCCAAGGAGAGTCCAAATACATAGGCAGCTGTGTTCATCAATTGCACCAAATCAGTTCTAGCCATTTTCATGTGCACCAGAAGACACAGGGAATCATTCGTACTACACAATTATAGTGCTATTATTCCACTTTAATTTAATTCCATCCTATGGAATCCTGGGGTTTGTAGTTTGATCTGAGGCATCAGAAGAACTCTCTAGCTGATGATCCTAAATACTCCTCCTTATCAACTACAAACCTCGGGATTCCATAGAATATTGTCAGGGAAGTTAAAGTGGAATAAAATCACACGTATTCTGTAGTGTGAATGGGCCCCAAATCTTTTATCAAATAAATCTGTCTTAGTTGCCCATTTAAAATCAAGCCACACCACAGTACCACAGAAGCAGCTCAGAACAAGATGTTATTGCTGAGAAGATCCACCAGCACCCACCTCATCACATCAGCTGTAAGGAATACACTTCAACTAATCTCAGGGGACACACAGAAGCCAGATGACATAATTATCTTCCTCATTAATCAAAAAATCCTGACATTCCCCAAAATCTATTCTGGAGGGTTGCCTTCTCCAAAGAGAAGAAGGGGTGCAGCAGAAGAAGAAGTCCCCCAAGCATAGGCAAAAGTCCTTTTGTGTGCAGAACACAATGCAATTTTGCTTAGGACAAGGTTGGGTAGCTTCTGGCCCTCCAGAAGGACTGCAACTCATCCATGACAAACAACCATGTCTAGGTCAAATATGAACTGGACCTACAATTTCCCATCGTGACTTAAGAGTAGGAGCATAAGAAGTACATGGCCAGATTAGATTCTACCTCATCCAACATTCTTTGAAAGAATTCCAGCAAATCAACCAGTCCTACTAGGTGGCTCACCAGAACATGGCTGCAAATCTACATGTCGACTACAATCCATGTTCTGCTCAACTCTTATTAGAGATTAAAAGGAAATGATGATGATGACAACAACAACGACAACCTTAACAAAAAGGAATCAGAAAAACATGAAAGTTACATCCATAGCAGAATTAAAACTGTGGAATCAAATGTTTCCCTGGCATTTGCAATTTCTCCTCTTCATTACTGAACTTTAGAAAAGGGTACAAATCACACCTCTGGTATCTAAGTTCATCTGTCTAATAGCAGTAGTCCTTGTTTTTATTCTGGTGCTCTTTTTCTGTTTTTGTAGGCTGCTGAGCTTGTTTTGATTCCTTGCTCTCTGTCTCTCTCTCTCTCTGTCTCTCTCTCTCTGTTGGTGCCTTCAAGTCACCTGTTGACTTATGGTGACCCCATGCATTTCGTTGGGTTTTCTGAGGCAAGGAATACTCATACCCATGCTGTAAAATCAAATAATACAGTAGATAACTTTTCTACATAATAATCCTAATTATTTACAGAGGTGGGGAGAGAAATGTGTATGAAGAGAGTTTCATCAGTACCTACACAAGGTTTACACTGCACGTCCAAAAGAGATTGGCGGCCTCTCTTCCTATTCTTTGTGGCCTAGAGTTGCAACAAAGGGTCAGCTATATTTACCCAGCTCACAGCCTGGAGCCTATGTTTTGCTTGACATCCTCTGATGCAGCAAAAGAAATGGACACAACTCTCTGTGCCCAGTTCTTCTCTCTAGATCTACTGCTTCCTCCACTGCTGCCATGTGCTATAGATATAAGCAGGATACCATGCATGCCACAGGGGTGGATACTAGGTTCAGTGGTACCAAGGCTACATCTCAGTGGTCAGGCACATGCATTGCTAGCAAAAGATCCCAAATTCAATTTGCAATACAGGTCGTGTCTCCCTTATCTAGGCCCAGAAGTGTCTTGGATTTCAGAGTTTTGGGGATTTTGGAATATCTGCATATACATAGTGAGGTATTTTAGAGATGAGACCCAAGTCTAAACATGAAAATCTTTTATGTTTCACATACAGACAAGCTGAAGGCAATAAGCAATATTTTTAATATTTTTGTGCATTAAACTAAGTTTATGTACATTGACTAATCAGAAAGCAAAGGTGTCACTATCTCCGCCACCCATGTGGACAATTTTGAATTTTGGAATACTTCAGATTTCAGAATTCCAGATAAAGGAAACTCAACCTGTATCTGAGTAGAACAGGAAAAAATGATTTTCTGAAATGTTTGGAAAGCCACTGCCAGGCCATATAGACAGCCTTCCAAGGTAGTGCCCACAAGATGTTTTGGGACTACAGTTTCCACCAGCTCTACCTAACGGTAATGAATGATGAGGAATCATGGGAGCAGAAGTCCAAAAGATCTAGAGAGCACCAGGTCAGGGAAGGCTGGTATAGACAGTACAGCGCAGTATACCAAAGCAGCTTTCCTATGTGATCAGACATCCCCCAAGGCCAGTGTAAAACCTCCAAGAACAACTACTGTACATTATTGGCTCTGACTACGACAAAGGAAGAGACAGAGGTTTTCCTCTCCAGAAATGGAGAAGACTTTGTGGTCTCTCCCTTTCACTTTTCCAGTCATCAAAGAGTAGGCTTCAGCTTCAGTTGCAGCTGAGATCATCACTCCTACTGGTACTTATATAGTTGCATCTAGAGAAGCAGAGCATTCAGAATAGAGGCATCGCCTTGCTGAAGAGAGTTTTCCCACAGAGGAGATAAGCGAACAGGAAGTAAGAGGTGTTCCCCTCCCTTCCATTCAACATCAGCTTCCTCTTTAGTATTTCTCCACCATGGCAGAATTTAGCAGAGAAAATATAGGGGAAGTTGTGCACTGCATACACATGGGTTTTCTAAACCACAGATCTTTTGTCTCCCTAGTCATACATTTTCTGCATTCCAGTTCTGTATCATTTACTCGACCTTCTGATTTTCTCCTAGAACAGCAACACAAGGCAGCTCACAATATGATTTAAAATGTTACAAATAAAAATTCACTGGATAGGGTCCTACTGAATTCCATGCTGGGTATGAGCCAACCTGGTGTAGTGGTCTGGGCATCAGACTACAACTCTGGAGAGCAGGATTTGATTCTCCGCTCGGCGATGGAAACCCACTTGGTGACCTTGGTGAATCACAAACTCAGCCCAGAAAACCCCATGATAGGATCACCTTAGGGTTGCCATAAGTCGGAAATTACTGTAAGCTACACAAGAACAGACCACTGTATGCCACTGTATTTATTTTGATGTGTTCATGGAAGGAAGCACCCATTACCTTCCCAATGCAACTGCAAATGATAGCACCAGGGTACACACACACACACACACACACACATACATACACACGGAGATGAACAAGGACTGTCCAACTGCAGCTGGCCAGCTGCAGAAAAGGGACAGCTCTGTCACCCTCCTAAACCTCCAGCACAACACATACAGTGTAATGCTAGAAGTCTGGAAGAACAACGTCTCTTCTTTTTTCTTTTTCTTTTTTTTACAGCTGCCCAAGTGCAACAAGAAAGTACCAGTGCACCTCCCTGTCCCCCTGTCTCAGAACCAGCTGTGAGCTGCCACCAACCAGCATGGCACAGCCAGGCAATCAGGAAACCAGTGCAATAAAGCTGGCAAGAGCTTTAGGCTCCACCAGTATTAGGTCTAGGGTGGTATGTTATAAAATTAAAAGACAACTGAAGACTCGAAAGATCAGATCAATAAGGAGATATGTATGGAGAAATACACATTTACACTGGATATAATTATCAGGGTTAAGAAGCTAAGAGTAAATATTTCCTCTACTATTTCTTAAACATTTTAAAATAAGAGACAAAAAATATTTGTATTTATTTTCCTTCTAAACAAATGAGCTTCTAAAGGAAGGTTACAGGAAAGGCATGACTTTTTTTTTTAAACCCTCTCTTATCAAGTTCTCTCTAATCTGGCTCTTTCTGGAGACACACTGCCTTTCCTGTTCAACTGAAGTCTGTGTTGTATAACACTCCCTGTTTTTTGGACACATCAGTACTATGGATGCAGGCACAATTGCCAACACTGGAGGTTCCAACACCATAAGATTTAAGCTACTCCCTTGAGGTATGATCTACTGTGAGATTCTTCTTCTGCCTAATAACCTAAAATCTACTTTACACTTGTAAGGTTATCAATTATTTATTTAAAACAGGGATGAGCAATAGGGGCAAGGGAATGATCCAATTTTTGGACACTTCTCAGAACAGGATACAATGTTAAGTGTAGTAGGACTTTCCACCAGTTTTGTTTCCTAAGGACTTTATCACATGGGGAAAGAGGAGAAAAGCCAGGATTAAAAAGGTATTTTCCCAGCAAAGTCTGGAGATCACAGCAAAGGTTTTCAGTAGTCGTGATTAGACAGGACTTATCCCGGGAATAACCAACAACAAATCATTCACATGAAAATCCCATGAATGATTTGTTGCTGGTTATTCCCGGGATAAATCCTCTCCAATTGTGATGTGTCTTGCCATGATCTCGGGACTTTGCGAGGAAAATGCCTTTTTAATCCCATCTCTTCCCCCGTGTAATAAAGGCCATAGTCGCTACTCTAGTACAGTGGGACCTTGTTATTCCCTGGGGTTTGGTTCCAGGAACCCCCATGGATAAAAAAATCCGTGGATGCTCAAGTCCTATTAAATATAATGGAATAGCAAAATGGTGTCCCTTATACCAAACGGCAAAATTGTTTGCTTTTTGGAATTTAAACTTTGTTGGAATATTTTCAAATTGTGGATGCTTGAATCCGTGGATAAGGATGGCTGACTGGATGTGTATCTTCAAGGTGCCCTTCAATTTATAGCAACTCTATGAACTTCATGGGGTTTTTCTAGTCAAGGAATAGTTAGAATAGTTTTGCCAGTTCCTTATTCTAAAAGTATTTGGGTTCCTGGGACTCTTAAAAGATATTTTAAAGAAGAAAAAGAAACTGCAGTACTGTACTTCATACTGTTTTTCGATTAAGATTAATTCAGTGGAAGTCTAGAATTAAACAATATTCCTAAATCTTATTTTCTACATTAACAGACTGCCTTTCCACCACTGCACTCAAGTGAATTTCTCTTGCCCTAGGAAAGAGACATGGAAGGGGGCAGGTTTGAAATTATTTAGTTCAGATATCCTGGATGCATGGGATACTTCCAGTGTTGGTGAGACGGAGGCTTGGTGATCCTAACCACCTTGATGGAGGAAGTCTGACTGTGACTGTTGCTTTGATGTAGCCAGAAGGCTAAATGGAGAAAGTTTGTTTATATTACTGGTGCCAGTGGCATTCAACCCCAACCAGAAACCCAGAATACATTTTCATTTTTTAAATCCTGTATATATTATTATTATTATTATTATTATTATTATTATTATTATTATTATTATTATTTTACTCCAGGCTTGTAAAAACCTGTTCCTCTTCTCTCTTGACAAAAACTGCTGATGCCACAGCTTGCAGCAAACTCAGTGTGTCAATATCAGGAATGTAGAAAAGAGTAAAAACTCAAGCCCCATCTGGCAAAATTTTGGAAAACACTCTTCCTCCCCAATGCAACATATACAGTACCTCCTGACCCTCTGGTTTCCAGGATGTGTCTCTCCTCATCCCTCAACATGAATTGCACAGAAAAGCAACTGGAGCAGAAGAGGGGTGAACTGCCCGTAAGGGCCTTAATTTGTGATCCATTGCTTATTAAAACCCAAAGGCAACAATGTCATAAGCAAGAAAAGTCAGTTTTGCAGGCTCACAAATAGAATAAATTATGCAAAGTGATACACACTATGCAAATCGAAGAGTGCAATTGTTTTCTCTTCCCCAAACTGAACAGGTCCAGATCCTTCAACCTTCCCTCATGTTTTGTTCTCCTTACCAGCTGAATGCTTCTTAGGAAGCTTAAATGTCACTCCCTGAAGGCAACAGCTCTCCATAATTCACTGTCCCCAGCATCTAGCTATAGGCTACATCCACAATGCAGAAATAATCTAGTTTGATACCACTCTGGTGCCACAACAAAATGCAGTTCCCCGAATTCCAAAGCATTGAGTCATACCAATTAAAGTGGCATCAAAGTGGATTATTTCTGCAGTACAGATGCAACCATAGACTGCCTCCAAATGTGGAGGCACCATTATGATCATTTATCCACTCTGTCTTCTTTATTGTATATTAGATTGTAAATTTTTCTTGCAGAGTCTTGTCTGTTGACTTGGGCAGCTTTAGTTCCTAACTAAAGTAACCATTACAGCTAACAACCACCAGTAAATCTATCCTTCAATAATAAAAAGCCCTGCCTACCTACCCGCTCCAGTCTATATAGAGAATCATCAAGGATGCTATTCAGTTAAAACAACTTGAGTAACAAGTTGAATTTGTAGTTACTAATCTACTAGGAATTTACCTGGTTGCCCAAACTGATGCTGGTGCTGTTATTCATGATCTGAATGAAACAAAAAAAGTATGGCTGGAATTACCTGAATGGTAAAAACTGCTTTACATCAAGTTCCATGCAAAATGAAACAAAACCAGCCATTTTCTGAAAACAACTATGAAGTGTGCCGATTGATCCTGAACTGGCATGAAAATGTTTGGAATCTCAAGTCTAAATATTAGGTTTGGTATAAAGCAGTCCATAAGTATACATTCTAGAGAGGACAAAAGTTCTAAAGAGAAAAGATACAGAAATGCAATGTCTTTATGCAGGTAGTATAGAAATTCAAGACTGAAATTCAGAAACTGAATAAAGAAATTCAAAGTCTTTATGCTAGGGTCTTTATGCTGGAGAAAATTCAAAGTCTTGATAGTTAACAGTCTGAGTCCAAAACTTTACTATAGGCTTTGTTTTGGTAACACACAAAGTTTGATGACTAACAGGTTGAACATTGGTTTGTATACTTTAACATTTTTTTAAAAAATTACACATTTTGCAGTAAGGTACAGAATACAGTCTGGCTTTCTTCCCTGAGTTATCAGAACTGACTAACTTTGGATTTTTATCCCCCTCTCCTGCAATTTTCCTGTCTTTGTGGCACACAGTGGTCAGAGCTGCACAAGGTGATCTTGAGGAGAGATGAAGGAGCTGAGGCACAGGACTAGGTTAATTGCTTCTTGATACTCATATAATCTCCTGATTTAAGGACATCTTGTACGTGAGGAATGGATGCTTGTGTTGTTTTGCTCTGGTCTCCTCCAACATCTACACAAAAGTAGCTTTGTGCATGTTGGGCCTTTGTTCCCATCTTTCAATGGAGACTTGAGAAATCTAATGTATGCAAATTCATATGTGAAGTGAACTATCTGGACTAATTCAAAGACACAGCCATGTTACTCTGGAAAATCAGAATGCAAAAGGATCTTTGTAATATCCTTGAGACTGAAAGAAAGAAGCTGGTAGCATGAACTTTTGTAGACTTGAGTCTACTTCCTCAGAAACATGGAAATAGACTCCATTCATCTGAGATAGATAGATGATAGATAGAGAGATGAAAGTTTTTTTAAAAAAATACACATTAATTAATAAATAGTATGGAATAGACTCATGAAAAAGACATATGAAAGGGACAAGTGAAAAATTAAAACAGATTGCTCCATTTCTAATGGGATGAAAGATTTACTCTATTAGTAACTTGTATGTCTCATTCTGTCCCTGAGACCACTATGGTTTTAACTTGTAAGCCGCCTCAATTGTCATCGACAGGGAGGTGGGAAAGAAATAAAAGTTTTATTATTATTTATTATTATGGGAAAGTCCCAATTTCAACTGGCGCTATTAAAACAGGACCTGACAACACTGTCACAAGATAATACCATGGCTGAATTATATCTACAGATTTCTACAGTTTAACAGAAAGTGTGCTTGCGATTTGCTAGCCTCTGGTCAATTCTGTTTTGCCTCAAGGTAATTTTAATGAAAGGGTGGTAGGTCAAGACTCAAGGCCTGCACAATGGCTTTTGGCCAAGTCCAATTGCTGCTGAGGCTCCTCAGCCATACCCATATTTTTCATCTGAGGTCAACAATCAGAGGGCCAGATGGTACTATCTTCAGGCCACAGACCTTCAGTGCCATAAAAGAAGGGCAAATTTCCAGCTGTTTATTGTATGTAGATTGTATCTCTTTCATTTCCATCTCATTGTATTGTACCTGTTTCATTTCCATCTATATCCTGTCTTCTTCAAATAAAAGCATACTCCCAATTTATCCCCCCCCCCAAGAAAAAACCCTACTACAACATTTTGAGCCCATGGAAGCAAATAAGCAGAAAGTCTCCAACAGGAAATCCTAATGATGACTCAAAATTCCTATCCTTTTCCAGCCTGCACACTGTTTTAAACCATGGAAGAGAGATGGATCATTGGATTTTTTTTACACAGACATGATTAGTATTTCAGGCCAGCCAGTCACTGTTTGAGCAACTCCAACCTACCTCCCAGGACAGCTGTGTTTTGCACTGGTCCTCTAACACAGCATAAACTTCCTGAGCTCTTGAGGAAAAAGGAGGATACACATGAATGAAGTTAACAATAAGTTTTATAAGGTACAGAGGAGCAGCCATCCAAATCTCTGGCATAGTGGAGATTCTGAACTTTCACATAGGGTAAGCACACTTTCAATTTTTATTTAATAGGTCTGAGGGCTAGAAACTTTCTTTTTGCATTAATTGAAAGCAGACACTTTCTTTTCATTCTATTCAGTACTCTCAGTGGGTCAAGGAAAGCACAAACTGGCCTCCAGGCAGGTCACAATTTCTCTTTTTTAGGCTATTTGAATGGGCTGTTATGAGAATAATTAGAGATAAGCCCATGGTTTCTGCCCTTGAGCTTACAGCTAGGAGGAAGGCGAGGAGAAACAGTGCAGTATCAAATATAGCAACTATTCAAAGCTCAGTTACTTGAACCAGAAGAGTAATAGCCTGCCACATCTTAATTATCTGTGAGAGACCCAGTATCGTACAGGGATTTGAGCACTGGGTTATCACTCCGGAAACCAGGGTTTGAATCTCTGCATAGCCATGGAAAACCACTGAGTGACTTGCCACCTTGGGTAAGTCACACTCTCTCAACCTCAGTTCCCTCTAAACAAACCTTATCAAGAAAACCCCATGATAGGGCTGCCTTAGGGTCACCATAAGTCAGAAACAACTTAAAGGCACACAACAACAATTATCTGTCAAAAAGAACAGCTTGTTTCATCAGCATGAGCGACTAATGTAAAAAAACAGATCATAGTTCACAAGGCTGAATGTGGTCTGAGAGACATGTCAAAAAGCAAAGTCTGGAATGTTAAAGACTCAACAAAATTAGTTGTCCTTATAGTAACAATTTAAAAAATATTTTATTTTGAATGCCTAGAAGTAACATTGTTACTTTTTGTTGTCTTGATAAATTTCATACTACAAACCACATGGTAGTCTATTCAATTTTTGCCTGAAACCCACACTCAATCATGCGGCAACAGCATAAATTACAGCACAAACTTACACTTGAAATATGTGATACGAAAGCATATCTCAATAACTACTAAAAAGTTACAGTTATACTGAAAAAGGAGTGATGCCATCCCGTGTTAATTTACAACTACAGTTAATTTACAACTACTAGGGGAAATAATTTATTACAGTTAACAATTTATTTTCACATTCAAAGACAGTGGTTCTGAAACACTGGTCCTGTATATATTTTGGACTTCAGCTCTTGGAAATCCTATCCAGTATGACTAATGCTCAGGAATTATAGGAACTGAAATCCCAAACATCTGGAAAACCAGAGAACCAGATGTGTGCATACACATTTATGTCTTTGTCCCACTGTTGCCTATGGTCAAACAACTTTTGGAAACAATAGTATACATACGACAAAAATTATTTACCAGTGAGAGAAAGTACAAAATGCACATACCATGACCACTAAGCCCTCTTCCAAGCAGTCTTCAACTCTCTGAAAAGACTTTAGTCTCCAGCTTTACATCAATTTGGTATCAAAATCAAAATTTGGACCATTCTACAACACCATTTTGTCCAAACTCCATCACCTATGCTGACAGTCCCCCCCAAACACATTGTTTATAGGGGAAGCCTATATTAAGCCTCTGTAAGGAGATACATGTGTACCTGCATGCAGACCTGTATCAATCCTCTGCCATTTCAGCACTGTAGTCTATGCATATATGTTTATTTTGCATTATAAGAATCTAAATTTGAGCTTGTCCCAAAACACAGAATCTTTCTGACAAAGAGTTGTGTGTTGGCATGAAGAGCTGGAAAGGTCAGCATAATGACTGTGGAACTCCCTCCCACAAGAGACTAGGCTGTCTCCTCTCTTTGCACTGCTTTTTATGTAGGTCTTTCATTTATTCCTAAATAAAAGAACAGGCAAACTTTTGGCCATAAATTGGTTGCTGCAAAAGGGTCTTTTAAGGGGCATTGCTGCATTTTTTTCTCTCATTTGTTATGATTTCGATTATTTTAAACTGTTTTAAGTCACTGCTGTTCATAATACAATGAATTATTTTCACAGCGTTCTTTAATATTATCATTGATCTTCAGCTGTATCCTGTTTTAATCTACTTTGTAACCCACCTTAGTTCCTCCTTGGGAGAAACACAGAATATACATTTTCTGTTGCATTACAGAAAACAAATTTTAAAAAAATGAACTGATGAGCATGGTAGGTGAGTATGGAAAGGTTGAGATAGTCAGGCCAAGAAGCACTGCTTCTTGAATTGTGAAGTCACTTCTAAACAGCGTCTGTGTGTTTACAAACACACACACACTCTAATTACAAAGTTTTGGAATCTGATTTTATAAAACAAATGAAAAAGGGGATATGATTCTCAATAATTCAAATCGGGATGCCAGAATCTACATATGGAGAATTAACTAACAAACAACAACAACAACATGGTTTTTGGAAATGTTTTCTGAGCTGAAGAACAGACAGCAAAGTGTTCAAACTTTATTCCTAAAAACAGACATAACATTTTAAGTGTGGCAGATGATCTAAATACACCTTCACTGCCCTGAAAAGGCATTGTAATTCTGTTCTCCTGGAGTGAGATCTGAAGCTGGGGTGGGGAGAGAAAGCAGTAGTTCTGTAAGTTTCCAGCACTGTCAGTTTGAATTGGAGAAAGGTTGCTAGCTAGCACCCATGACAACCTCCCACAATATTTATATAGAGCAGGCCTTTCCAACCTAGGCCCCTCTCTCTGTAGTAGACTATACTCTTCCAAATCCCCAGCAGGGGATGATGAGAGGTGTATTCCAAAACATCTTGAGGGTAGTAGGTATAGAGTTTTAGAATACCCAAAGTACTTTGCATATTCTGTTTTATCATCTTTATTTTTTAAAAAAAACCCTGCAAAACTGAGTATTATTAACCTCATTTCCTCACTGGGAGAGTTGAGCCTTGAAGAGAAAAGTCATAGTTTAAGCCTTTCCTCCATTTACTTCCACGTTAGAGCCCTTCTAACATTGTTGAAGCACCACTGGCAGAAAGTGGAATTAAAACAAAGCACCTAAAATAACATCACTTTACAGCAATCCTTCTTCATGGCAAAGATCTCTCCCATAATATTTGCTCACAAACAGGTCCCATTCCACAAATGGCTTCCAATGACATTAATTAGACGCTTCCACCTTGAATGCTCAGCCTGTTCTACTACTTCCCATAAAACCACAGGTAAGAGATCAGTGGTGAATAACAAAAACACAGTATTTGCCCATTGTGTGTGGTGTGTGCCTTCAAGTAGTTTCTGATTTATGGTGACCCTAAGGTTTTCTTGGCAAAATTTGTTCAGAGGAGGTTTTGCGATTGCCTTCCCTTGAGGCTGAGAGCATGTGACTTGCCCAAGGTCACCCAGTGGGTTTCCATGGCTGAGCTGAGAATTGAATCCTGGTCTCTAGAACCGTAGTCCAACACTCAAACCACTATGACACACTGGCTCAGCTTTGCTCCTTGAACAGCCCTCATTTAATTGTCCCAGTTTCAGTTTCTGATCCTGCAAAGCATATGGAGTGGAGGGACAGCGGCAACAACTATTTTCCTTTTTTAATTATATTGTTGTTGTTTAAATTCATGATTGAGAAATATTGCTATTTGTCCATTCAAAAAAATGAACTAAAGGAAAATACTAAGTAAAGCCAGCTCTTGCCACTCTGGGCACGCATGTGGGTATGTACGCACATATACACGCACACATATAAACTGAATTTAAGCAATCTGAGGTGCCAATTCAAGGGACAATAATCTAGATTATCATTAATTGTCCACCAGCACTAATCAGGAAGCAATAAAAACAGGCTAAACCTGAAAGCAGGAGGTGTTTTAATTAAAGGCACAGAAGCTCTTCAAGGCACTTTGCCAATCTAAACCAGAGAGGCTACCTGAGACAGCATTTTATTACAGGAGAAGCTGCCACAAATCAAAACTTTAAACACATATACGCACTCTCACAAAAGAGGGCAGAATGCAAAATTCTAGGCTTATAATGATGTTGTTGGGATGTTTTGTAAGACCTGTATGAACTACAGTTTTAAATAAAAGAGCAAGCAAGAAAATCCTAGTGACTTCATAAGAAGGGAACACTCTGAACAAGCGACTTCCTGGCTCATGCCTCAAGCTGCATCCGCATTGGAGAAACAATCCGTTTTGGCACCACTTTTACTGCCATGACTACATGCTAGGGAATTCTGGAAATGGTTGTTTGTTGCGGAGCTCTGGTGTCACAGCAAACAACCATTCCCACAATTCATAGTACTGTATGGAGCCATGGGAGTTAAGTGATATCAAAACGGATTATTTCTCCAGTGAAGATGCAGCCTCAGTCTCTTCACCATTTCAGACTACACTTTGGCCACACAGTGAAAAGGCACAGATCCCTAGAAAAAAACAATAGTGGTAGGAAAGGTAGAGGGTAGAAGAAAGAGAGGAAGACCACAAACCAGATGCATAGACTCAATTGGGGAGGATATGGGCAACGGTTTGCAGGATCTGGGCAAGTCAGTGGAGGATAGGAATTCTTGGAGATGTCTCATCCACAGGGTCGCCATGAGTTGGAACCGACTCGAGGGCAGCTAACAACAACAAGCATAATTCCTCCCTCACTTTTATTTCAGCATGGCATCATTTTAGAATGGCTTTTCAACTGCTGATATTTTAAAAATTGTTTACAAGTTAAGTGAAGGGGAGATGTATAGATGAAGAAATTACAGGTGATAGCATGGAGGCAGACTAAAGAGTGGGCTGAAGCTCAACGGTAAGATTATTATTGTTGTTGTTGTTTATTTCTATAGTGCTGTAAATGTACACAGCACTATATATATATAAAAGTAGGAAGTAAATTGTAAGATATACTGTACATCAGTGATTCCCAAACTCTGGTCCTCCAGGTGTTTTGGATTTTACCTGCCAGAAGCCACAGCCATTTTGGCCAGTGGTCTAGGATTCTGGAAACTGAAATCCAAAACATCTGGAAGACCAGAGTTTGGAAATCACTGCCGTACATGATTCTTGATTCTCACTCAGATGTGAAACACACTGGGTGAACTTGGGCCAGTTATGATCTCTCAGCCTAAGCTACCTCTAGGGCTGTTATGAGGACAAAATGGAACATGGATAGGTAGAGCCATATACACCACCCTTTAGCTCCTTGTTGAAAAGGCAGAGTAAATACGTAATAAATAAACAAACCAGGAGAACACGAGGGAGATACATGTACATCACCCTGAGTTCTTTCTATGAAGGTTACAATGAATAATAAATGTTCTTAGGTTCAAATTAAGACCTATTTAAAAGAAAACCTTCAGTGATGATTCCATAACTTTAAATAATTTTTCAAGCCTAAAACAGGCCCAAGAATTCCAGCTGGGTATAAATAGCTATGCTTCCTGCAGAGTATATTTCCAACCATTAGCAGAGAATAACTGCAGAGAGTCAGCAAACTCTGATGAACAGAATTCCCTTCACTTTCAAAAGATACTCCCACCTCATCTCCTTCAAGGTTAGCTTTAAAGGCTCATAAGAAACCCAACTTGATGCTGCCACCAGCACATGCCATACAGAGTTATAGGATCAAATATTTAATTCCTACAACAGAGACACAAACCACAACTCCCACAATGTCCCAGACAACAAGGCCACTGGCCATGCAGAGTGAGGGATTCTGGAGAAAGGAATCCTAAAAGCTCTGCACAAACCAAAGTGACCCACAACCCAGTGAACATGTCCCAGAAATGTTACATTTCTAATTCCAACAAGGGGCCATTTCTCATGTTAAAACTATGAGGTTTCACTTCCATGTACATACTGGTGGCATTTTTTTATTTTCATTCACATGAGCAAAGTGACATAAAAACCCACAGTTACAGTGACTTCTCATGAGCCAAAATGACCCAAGCCATATTTTCATAATCATTACAAATCACAGAAGATTCTGCAATCACCATCTGTAAGCATGCTGCTTACACAACGTCAACATAAAACATGTCAATTTATTTTTGAATCCATATCTTATTATTTTATTTATAAAACACTATTTCTTTTTGAATTTGCCTCCTGCTTTCCCCCCATTAAAAGGTGCCCAAGGCAGTGGACAATAATATAATACAGAAAAACTCTTGGTTAACACATACTACAACAAACCAGTGAAAAACACAACAATGGCATATGTTTATTGTTATAACCATGAAACCCTTTACACAAGCAGACTAACCTGTATGTCAAGGCTTGCATAGCTGGCTCAGTACAGTAGTCCCTTGCTTATTCAACAGATTAGGGACCAGTGCACTGTCAAAAAGTGGAAATGGTTGAAATGAGGAACTGATATTACTGTATATGCACAACTGTAAGTATGAATGCCTGTACACTGCTGTACTGTAAGTACACAGCAACACCATGAATGACTTTTACAATATACAGTACACAGATTGAATTAAAAGATGGCACCTGTCCGGGAACAAAAGCGGTATGTGAGTGCAAAAGCATTATGCAAATTGCCATCTTTTCATTCAGTTTGTATACTGTACACTTTAGAAGTCATTCGTGGAGTCACTGTGTGCTTATAATACAGCATGGTACAGGGTTTCATGATTATATTTGTCAAAAGAGTGGAACACACATCGAATAAATAGGTTCAGCTAATAATTTAATAGTATCGAAATAGCAGAGCATCAAAAACTAGGGGACACCTGTAAACACAGCTTTGCCTGCTGACAGGACAACAGAAGAGGAGAGAGACTAGCTTCCCTTGGAAAGATTAGCAAAATCTGGGAGTGGCTGCGGAGAAGGCCACTCCTTGCAACCCCATCAAACATGGCTGTGCCTTGTATCCCCAAAGGTCTTAAAATTTAGATAGGTTCATATGGGACAAAGCCAACATGGTGTAGTGGTATGAGTGTTGGACTATGACTCTGGAAACCAGCGTTCAAATCCCTGCTCAGCCATGAAAACCCACTGGGTGATTCTGTGCAAGTCACACTCCTCAGAGGAAGGCCAAGGCAAACCCTTTCTAAATAAATTCTTCCAAGAAAATCCTGTGACAGGTTCACCTTAGGGTTGCCATAGGTCAGAGATTATTTGAAGGCACACAACAACAGGTTCACATAGGTGTGTGCATTCATTCAAATACAGTGGGCCCTTGGTATCCGCTGGACCTCCTGTAGATACCAAAATCCATGGATCCTCAAGTCCCATTAAATACAGTGGTGTAGTAAAATAGTGCCTCTTATATTAAATGGCAAAATCAAGGTTTACTCTTTGGGATTTATATATTTTAAAAAATATTTCCAAGTGGTGAATGTTTGAATGCATGGATAAGGAAGCCGTGGCTACAGAGTGCCAACTGTAATGTGATCCCAGTTGTAAAGGGTTTTATATCTTAAACAAGACACTGACAAATACAGGCCTTAGTATACAATGTGCAATATTATGGATCAGTTTAAATCTCCAGACATTTTTTCAGAGTCTGCCCCATGTAAAACACTGCCCCATTTAAGTGATGTAATTAATGTATGCATCATCTATGCAAGATCAAATGTCTCCAAGGATAGCCCCAATGGATGAACTGGACTTAGCTGTGCAAACTCAATCCTAGCTAATGCCAAAACCTGGGCATCTAGGTTCAACATTAAATTCAGGAGTACACTCAAATAGCCAGTCTAAGTCTTCAAGATAGGCCTGATCTTATCCAACACAATCTCTATTCTCTAGCCTGCCTTTCCACTAACCAGGAGCACCTCAGTCTTGCCTGCATGAATTTTCCATTTATTCACTGCATGGAGGTCATTACTATTGAAGATGGAAAGGAAACCAATGGAAAAGAGTGCTAAGAGCTGGATATGATGCTCAGCATATGATGGCATCAAATGCCAAAAGTCTGGACATGCCCTCCTAGAGATATGCAGAACAAGGTGGGACCTGAAAAAACACAGGCTGATGACCAGTGTTCTATCATAGCTATCCCAGTACCAACCATGTCCCTCCAAGAAGGTCTAGAGCTCTCACAAAACATTTTCAACTTATCCTGGAAAAATCTATCAGAAGGATACGTTGGTTGATAATATCAAAACCCAACAAGAGGACCAGCAGAACCACTTCCCCTGTCCAATTCTTGGTGCAGAGCCTCCATGAAGGTGACCAAAGCAGTCTCAGTTCCATAATCCAAACTGATATGGATCTAAATAATCTACCTCATCCAGAAACTCCTGAAGCTGGGCTGCTACATATGCTCCAGCATCTGAATGAATGGAATATTGGAATGGCAGGAAATGATCCAAAATGGTGGGTTTCTCAATACTGCATGTGAAATAGCTCAGAAGAATACAAAATGCAATCAAGAATCTGCTTAAATAAAAAAAAATTGTGCCTAGGCTGGTTTAAACCCTCTGACTTGCACCTCAGGTTTGAACACAATGGTGGATTTAAGTTTCATTACAATCAACAGGTTTCATTTCCATGTAAATACATTTAAAGATAATGGCGTTGCTAGCTTAAAGTTTTCCAGCTCAGGAAATTATTTGTCGTAAGCCAAAGTTACCCACTATACACACCTCACTTCCGGTGGCATATTGACCAATTAACATGGAAGAGGTCTTTCTTCCACCTTTGGTCATACAAACAGATCATTCTACACATATCACACACATCCTTGCCTACACCTCTTGTCACACGCACAGACGGTAATGATGGCCCCAGCTCGGAACAACAAACTTGTATCACACAAGTTAAATACACACATGAGCTTGTACAGAAACAAGTACAATTGGGCCTGTTTACCAAGACATGCACATGTGTACACAGATAGGGGAGATAATTTCCTCCACACTTGCCACTGAGAAAGCTGCTCCTATAAAACTAGTATGAGCCCACAGGACCAAAACCATCAAACAAAATGCCAACTGATTCAAAAGTGCCTAGAGATGTGCCAATGTAGTAGTAGTAGTAGTAGTAGTAATAATAATAATAATAATAATAATAATAATAATACTTTTAGAACTCACAAAAGCGATGTTTAATATTACAACTTTTTGCATTCTAAGTTGTATCTGGGTTTCTTTTTAATCTTGTGAGGAGATGCTTTGAACTTCCATTCAGAAGAAAGATAAGATATATAAGAAAGCAAATAAATAAATTCACAAACATCCAAACTTGGGTGCATAAAATGGGAGAGGTGAGAAATGTTTATACAGCATGCACACAACTGCCCCAGAGAGGTGACAGCAAGTTTTACTTGGACTCACAGCTTATATTCATTGTACCTGCATTACTGGCACTTTGTCCTTAAGTGAGTTTTAGGTTAGGCCAATGTTATGTATCCATAACCCACACATGTACCTTACTGGCACAGACAGCTCACCTACCAGTATCAGAAAGTGTGTCCTCTCCCATCTGCCTGTTTTTACATATTCCCTGACACCTCAGGATCAGGATAAGAAAATGACACCCAGGTTCAAAGCAAGAATGTAGCCAGATAAATAGACTGATTAAAATACAATATTTGGAGATGTTTTAAGTGCCACTTGTATCCATGCTTGAAATGGAGAAATACAATTCATAAACACAAATTTGGCCTTTACGTTCCACTTCAGGTTTCTGTCCGACCTCATTCCTACAGCGGCCACAATTTGCACATTCATTGCAAAACCTTTAGCTCTGATATCTGCTACAGAGAGAGGACATCGAGCTGCCCCCCCACCCAAGAAAAAAGAAAGGCAGGAAAATGTCCTTTTCACCCACCACCCTTTTTACTCTGCAACATATGCACCCAAGGTCACACAGTAAATCAACAATGGAGATAAGAGAGACATTTTCAAATGCCAGAAGTCTGGGTTCCCACTTCCCAGACTTTTAAATATCCCCCTTTCACCCACCCCACCCCCCTTTGAACCCCAACTAGATACTCTGTGGTGTCATTCTAGACCATGCTTCCCGACAGAGGTAAAATTCATCTAGGGGCCAGACCTCAAACAAACTACCGGGTAGCCAACCTTTATTTTCCAGCCTGACAAGGCCTTTCAGATTCTCAATGACAGCCCTGCTGGGGAAGGGGGAGCTGAGGGTGGGCACGATCCCCCCTTGGCTCCAGCTCCACTGCATCCTCCTGCAGGCAAAATGCCCCATCTTCCCAGCCACGTGTGGCATTCCTGTCTCCTGCTCAAGATCCAGGGATCAGGAAGGGCAGTGGGGCAGGTGGGCGAGGTTGGGCAAGGTGGGAGAAGCCTCCTTTATGGCACATGCTTCCTCAGGACACGTGCATGCCACAGAAGCCACATCCTGGAACCCCACCCTGGAGGACACCCAGCCAGAGGTGGACTCCAAAGTCTCCACCACCCAGGAAAGAAGGAAGGAGTCAGGAGAGGGTTAACAGAGCAGGCCTTGCTCCTTCCAATCCTGATGAGAACTCCATGCCTAAAAATCTGAACTGACTCCCATTTCCTGAGGTGGAGGGGCCACCTTCTTTAACCCCCCCCAACCCTTAGGGACCCACCACCTCCTTGTCCCTCCTGTCACTAAAATCCACCCTTGGGCTGACCAGAGGAACCCACAGAACCATTAATGGATGTTCACTAAGTGCTGTGATTTCGTCTATGTTGTGCTCTGTTCCTTTCCCCCCCCCTCCCACCTCCTTCCCTCCAACCACTCCAGACCCCAACTCGCCCTTGGGGACACTGGGCTTGGTGAAGGGGGCTCAGTGGTGGGGATGGATGGGGGTCACCAAGGGAACAGAGGCCAAGATCACACACAGCTCCGCCATAGGCTTCCTGCCCTGTTAGGAAACCAGCCTGCTACCCTCTCCAAATAAATGAGCAGAATCCCTTCCTAAATCCCCCCCCCCACACACACACACAATCCTTCCACCTTTTCAAGCTGGGATATTCAGGGAGGGCACCCCTTTGCTTCCCCCTTCTCCCTTCTCTCCCCCCTCCTTTCTACTTCTCCTCTCTCTCTAAGCCAAGGACGTTTCCAAGATCTTGGGAATAGGAAGCAGAAAGGGGCTAGTAGGGAAGGGGGGGTTAAGAGAAAGGCTAGACTGGCTTCCTTACCTTCTTGTTGCTCTTGTTGTAGCCAAAAGTGGCGATTCCTGCACGAGGAGGCACAGAAAGGAGCATTTTCGCTTTAATGTTACTGAGCTTGGGAAGGGAGGGGGAAGAGGGGAAAGAGAGAGAGACACACACACATACACACATACACACACAGAGAAGAGAGAGAGAGGGAGAGAGAGAGAGAGAGAGAGATTGAGAGAAAGAGAGAGAGAGGAGACAGGGCTTCTGGCTTACGTCACCAAGGCAAGCCAGCCTGGAATCCAGGGCCAGAGTGTCTGCTTTCCACCAGGTCCTAATGCTTGCGCCAGGCACACTGGTACACTTCCCCCACAAGAACTGGGAAACTCACATTGAGAGACATTTCAGATCTAAACCGTAAATGACGCAGGAGTCTGGACAAAAACTGCAGCCTCTGATTGCACTGGAAAGAAGAAAAAAGTGGCAGTTGTTGTTGCTGTTGCGTGACTTCAAGTCCTTTCCAACTTATGGCGACCCTAAGGCAAACCCATCATGGGATTTTCTTGGCAAGTTCCTTCAGAGAGGTTTTGCCATGGTCATCCTCTGAGGCTGAGAGAGTCTACTGTCTGAACATGAGTTCATGGAATACATTTCTAAAACCAGAAATGACCAGACATGGCACAATCCTGCACTGGAATCACCTTGGCACTCTCATCCTCTTTACCAATCTCTCCAGAGCATTACTTAGGGCACGGCTAACATACAGCTTTGTGCAGGACAGAAAAACAGCACATGTAAGCACACAGCGCACCGGTGTTTAAATCACCTGAAGGTTTGCACCAATGCCCTCAAGTGCACATTGTTGTTGATGTGTGCCTTCAAGTCCTTTCCGACCTCTGGTGATCCAAAGGCAATCCTATCATGGGATTGTCTGGGCCAGATTTGTTCAGAGGAGGTTTGCCATTGTCGTCCTCTGAAGCTGAGGGAATGCGACTTGCCCAAAGTGGGGTTCCATGGCTGACTCAGGATTCAAACCTTGGTCTCTAGAGTCTTAGTCCAATGCCCAAATCACTACAACACACTGTCTCTTGAAAAAAGGAGGGGGGAAGTAGTACAGGACTGATGTGCCAAGTTCACAAAACTCTCCAGCAGCTTATTTACGCTGACAGCTTTCTACACAGGGTAAGCAACACTATAAGACTGGTCCATACCACACTGCAGAGCTGGTAGGTGTTGGGTGCACTTCAATTCTGAAATCCATGTACTAGATGTAACCGAGAAATCTGTTATAATCTCAAACATTCCAGGACAAGTCAGTGTTAAAATGAACAGGACATTGGCTTTGCTGCCTTCTTGGGAAGAATATGATGCCTGGACAACTAGTTGAGAGTTCCCTTGGGTTTTACCGTTTCCTGGGATACAAACTGAATACTATTTCTGCATATTATTTCTACAGTAAAAAGTAGAATCTCAAGTCTTTTAATTGCTGCCTGGTTTTTAAATATAAATCTAAATATTTCTACAGTTAAAAAAAATAGAATTCTGAGTCTTGTAATTGCTGCCTGTTTTTTTAAATTAGCCTACAGCATTTCTTTTGCAGATTTCTGGGAGCAGCAGCATGCCACACTGAAGTTTTCTCAATTGAAATAGGAATATTTTTTTAAAAATTTAGCCAACTTCAGAGGGGCCTACTAACCTTTATTTCTGTATGACTCAATGTTTGAAGTGCAACTCCCAGTCTGAGTAAGTCAAGCAAAGAACATTCAATCACACAGAGATACAATGGACAATCTCTTCTGGGGGAGGATAATTTTGCTTGTCTTTGTATAGGGAGTCATTAAAATGCTTCTGCTGTACTCAATGCAGAGATACAACAGAATGACCCAGCCCCAGCAGAGGCCAAGTGAAAGGAGGCAAGGTCAGAGCAAAAAATCATTCAGAGATGCACCAAGCAGCTTCCTTTAGTTTTTTATTTCTTATGGAAAATTAATCACTTCTCTCATATCACATTAGTATGTCCCAGTGCATCTGGGAATTAGTGCTTAGGGAAAGGGAATACAGATTCAAGTAACTTTTACACTCAGAATGTAATATGAGAGCCATACACTCTTTCATAAAGAGAATTTGATGGATATAGCAAAAACAAATGCAGGATAAAAGTGCAAAATCACAGAATACTATGCTACTATGAGGACATGAGGTCATCCTCTGGAATCAGATGAAAATGTGAAGAACCAAACATGGGACTTCCTCCATTCAACATGTGTAATCTACATGTGTGCAGCCTCATGTCTAGGTAGCTGAAGCATACAGGTCTCTTCTGACACCTTGTACATGGAACACTTAAAGGATCACCTGCTACCAGTCTGACAGCACAAAGATGTCCTTTCCGCTACAATTCTATGTGGAAGACAGCACTAGAGAATTAGGGAACCTATGGGCATTCAGCTGCTGTTAGACTGCAACTCCCATCAGTATAGCCAATGGAGGGAGGAGTTAACAGGAGTTACAGTCCTACAACAGCTAAAGGGCCACACATATTACATAGTCCTGCAGTACAGTATCCAATAACACATACATTTAATGGAATCCGAACATATATTTAAAAAGCATATCACTAATTCTCATGGTTGGGATAATATACCTGAAAGTATGCAAAAAAAGGAAGAATGAGACCCCTTCCAGAAGATCCAGGAACTCAAAGGTAAGTTAAAAGCAAGGGCCGGGATGCTCTATGATCAGAAGAGGAACATACTACAAGACCAAGAAGAAATAAAATACAATGGAAATAGCGAGTGATTTGATTGTGTATTCCTGCATGGCAGGGGGTTGGACTGGATGGCTCTTGTGGTCTCTTTCAATTCTATGCTTCTATAAAAAAGAGATGAAAAAATAAAAGGGAACGAAGACGCATATGAAGATGGACCCCAAATCATGGAAAGCAAAGTGGTAGCTGCAATAAGAGATATTGCAAATAATAAGTTGCCAGGAAGAGATCATATTCCAATAGAATTGCTGCCGTCCACACAGACAAAATCAACTCTAATGAAAACTAAAATATGCCAATAATTATAGAAGACAAAATGGTGGTCAACAGACTGAAAAAGAATCAATAATGCATCCCAATCCATAAAAAGGAGACACAAAAGACTGCAGCAATGATAAGACCAGGGGTCGGCAACCTACGGCCCGCGGGCCGCATCCGGCCCGCGAGCACCGTAGGAGCGGCCCCCGGCCGGCCCTGCCGCCGATTGCCACCGCCGGCGCGCCCGTTCCCCGCCCCTCAGGGCCGGCTTCGGTCCTCTCTGAGGGGCGGGGAAAGCGCCGGGGCAGCCGGCACTTGCCTTTCCCCGCCCCTCAGGGCCGGCCTCGGCCCTCTCTGAGGGGCGGGAAAAGCGCCGGGGCAGCCGGCGCTGGCCTTTCCCCGCCCCTCAGGGCCGGCCTCGGCCCGCTCTGAGGGGCGGAGAAAGCGTCGGGGCCTCTGCCCGCCTCCCTGTGGGGCTCTGCGCGGCTCCGCGCGGCCCTCCCCACCGGGCTCCGCGGGCCCATCCCCGGCTCCCCGTGGGGCTTCATGCAGCCCCGCGCTGCCCACCTCCTCCTCTGTCTCCTCCGTCCTGCTCCAGGGAGGAAGAGCAGGAGGAGGCAGCAGCAGGAGGAAGAGGAGATGGGGGCAGCAGCAGGAGGAGGAAGAGGAGAGAGGAAGAGCAGGAGGAGGAAGAGGAGAAGGTGGTGAGTGTGCTTCCAATGCTAACAAGTTTCCCTTGCTTTGACAATGATAGTGTGATGATGATGATGATGCAGCTTGAGAAGCATGCAACTACTGTTTCAGAATCTGAGAGAGTGTGACCTTGCAAAGTGTGTTTTGTGTGCTTTTAATGCTAACAAGTCTCCCTTGCTTTGACAATGATAGTACAGTATGGTGATGATGATGATGATGATGATGACAATGATAATGATATGAGTCAGCTTGAGAGGCATGTACGCACTGTTTCTGAAGCCAAGAGAGTGTGACTTTCCAAAGTGCCTTTTCTGTGTGTTTTGGAATGCAGGTTGGGGGTGTTTGTCCGGAAAGGGACTGAGGAGGAGAGGGCGGGCACACGCCTCCTCCTCCTTGCAGGGCTTCGGTGGAGGCTCCACCCCAGAGGGTGGCTCCGCCCCAGAGGGTGGCTCCGCCCCAGAGGGTGGCTCCGCCCTGGAGGGTGGAAGCTCCGCCCCCAGCATGCAGCCCCGCCCCAGAGGGTGGAAGCTCCACCCCCCCGGCTTCGGCCCCCCGACTTGTCTGAGGGACACCAACCCGGCCCCCGGCTCCAAAAGGTTGCCTACCCCTGGATAAGACCAAAGCATTACTTCCCAAGCAAGCAAAATTATGCAGCACAGACTCAAATCATATATGGAAAGAGAAACTGCAGAGGGACAAGCCATGTTCAGAAAAGGAAGAGGCACTAGGGATCGTATTGCAAACATGCAATGGTTAAAAGAATGCACCAAAAAACTCAAGAAGAAAATCAGCATATGCTTTATAGACTATATAGCAATGTCTTTGACTTTATAGATCATGAAAAGCTGTGGAATGTTCTACATAATAAGTGAGTGCCATTACATTCAATAGTCCTGATGAGAAATCCATAATTAGGACAAGAGGCAACTGTTAGATCAGAATATAGAGAAACAGAATGGTTCTGAATTGGCAAAGAGGCCAAGCAAGGCTTCATTCTATCATCCTATTTGTTCAATGTGTGTTCAGAAAATAATCATATGAAGAGCAGGCTTAGACTCAAAAGAAGGAGGAGTGAAGATGGGAGGAAGGAAAATCGATAATCTTAGATATGAGGATGACACCATACCACTAATGGGGGGAAAAATCACAGACTTAGAACAATTACCAAGGAAGGTCAAGGAAGAAAGTGCAAAGGCAGGTTTACAGCTGAACATAATGAAAACAAAAATAATGACCATAGAAGATCTACATAAATTCAACCCAGGTAATGTGGAAATCAAAATAGTTAAAAGATTTCCTATATCTTGGCTCAAACATCGCACATAAAGGAGACTGCAGTCAAGAAATTAGAAGTTTAGAAATGGGAAGGACATCCATGAAATATGTAGACAAGATCCTAAAGTGCAAAGATATACAACTAAGTACTAAAGTTAGATTTTTTGTGGGTTTTTCAGGCTATGTGGCCATGTTCTAGCAGAGTTTCTTTCTGACGTTTCGCCAGCATCTGTGGCTGGCATCTTCAGAGAATGCTTTGCCTGGAAAAACTGGGTGTATATATACTGTGTGAGCCTGGGAATGCAGGAGTGATTTGCATGTGTATTGTTCTGTGTTGATGGCTGGCCTCAGCCTGGGAGGCTAATGCAAACGAGGATTAATGTCTGCTAATTGGTGATCATTAAAGTTAGAATTGTCCAAGCCATCATATTCCCCATCATCATGTATGGATGTGAAAGCTCAGCGAAGCAAAACAGCAAAGAAAGCCCTCAGAAAGAATATCAAAGCATTTAAGATGAGGTGCTGGAGGAGGTTGCTGAAGATACCGTGGACAGCCAAAAAGACAAATAAATGGGTCCTAGAGCAAATCAAACCTGAACTCTCCCTGAAAGCCAAGATGACGAAATTGAGGCTGTCGTACAGTGCACCCGTGCTATTCATGGAGGATCTGTTCCAGATCCCCCCCCA
The DNA here is from genome assembly GCF_019175285.1 of Sceloporus undulatus. Classification (NCBI taxonomy): domain Eukaryota; kingdom Metazoa; phylum Chordata; class Lepidosauria; order Squamata; family Phrynosomatidae; genus Sceloporus; species Sceloporus undulatus. The sequence goes on from NC_056523.1 coordinate 168,337,346, forward strand.
TGGATAGTAAAAATTTGTGAGATCTTAAATCCCATTCTTCTCAATGGGCACACGCTCCCACTCACATTGTTGCGTGCACATGCACCCATTCAGAAACCAGGGCTTGCCATCTGCAGAAGCTCAAACTGTACTTTGGTCACATCATGAGAATGCATGACTCACTAAAAAGACAATGAAGCTAAGAAAAGGTAGAAGGCAGTAGAAAGAGAGGAAGACCACACACTACATGTCTAGACTTAATTAGAGAGGCCAGGAGCCTGAATCAAGGGCCTGTTACAGACTGCCAAAATAAAGCTGCTTCGGGTCTCTTTGGAGGTATGCTGTTTACATGATGCATGCATCCGAAGAATCCGGAAGCTGCACCAAAGCTGGACTCCAGTGCTTAGGAATGGAGTGGGGCTTTGGCACGACCTCCGGACTCTTAGAATCCATGCATCATTTAAATAGCATACCTCCAAAGAGACTCGAAGCAGCTTTATTTTGGCAGTCTGTAACAGGCCTACAAGACTCAAGCAGATCAGTGGAAGACAGAGAGGCTTGGAGATGAATCGCCATGAATCAAGGCTTACTCGAATAATATGCAAAACACCGGCAAAGAACATCAGCATCAAGGGAGTTTCTGCATCTTGAATGGGCAGTCTGTTAAGTCCTCTTATGTGCCTGCCTATTTCTCCCTCATAGCCATATCCACTTACTTACTGCTTCCAGTTCACCCACAAGCCTTTCTACCACCATGTGGTAGATAAATTCCAACTCCATGACAACTCAGCCATCATGCTGAGAAAGGCCATTTCGAAAATATGGTCTATGTCTACATAATTAATTTTTGAACACAGCAATTGAGTTTTCCTTGTGGAATGTATTGTTATAATTCCCAAGTCTTGTTGCGAACAGCCTGGTGACCTATCTACAAAATTCCTGTAGTCAAATAGAGAATTATCCTCAACTCACCTTTCAGGAAGAATTGGAGGAATAGAGGGGGTAATGTCTTTTATCTTCTTCTTTCTTCCAGTATTTCTCAGACATCTTGACAAATTGGCACAAATGAGAACCTATCACGTGTGCTTTTGTTTTTATGTGCATAGCTCCTTTGGAGATCAGTCATCATCAATTGGATCTTGACCAGGAACCTTCAGCTGAAACAAGTACAAACTTTTCAAGACACATACCATGATGTTAACAACGCCAACCAGAATGGCAGAACAGATCCAGATCTGCAGGGGAAATGAAAACAGGATGAAATATTAACCCAGGCTGGGAACCTATGCTCTCCCAGACACTGTTTGACTGCAACTCCCATCAGCCCCAGCCAGCATGGACAACTGTGAGGGATGATGGAAATTGCCATCTACACAATTATCCAGTGTTTACACTCTCAGAAGAGCCCCAGTGCTCCCCCCCCATACCTTTAAACATCATAAGAACTTAAAAGCTGTCTTGCTCAATGAATCAATGGGTTCATTTCCAGCATCCTGATTCACCTCCAGTGGCCCATCAGGTGCCTCTGGAAAACTCACAAACAAGTGATGAAAGCATAAGGAATTAGAACTTTTCCTACCTGTAAACAGTAACAGAGCACTTGCTACCACCACTCTACAGGAGAAAGCAGTGCAAGGCCCAGAAAAATTATGCTCCTCTTCCTTCATGGAGAAAACTGTAAGAAAAAGCAAGGAAGTATCTTCCAATGTCTTACACCACACAGCATACTCTTTGCCATTTCATATTGCATACTGCAGGGTCAGATGGCATCAGGTGCTTCCATAGTTGCTACAAAGAAGCCCAGACTCAACTGTGGTACCATCCCCTGTGGAGATGAGAAGCATCTGTAGGCATCTACAGTGGAATACAATCGACAGGAGCGCAATTCAGCCTCAACTCCTCAACTGTGGAACAAAAACAATTGTTCTCTTCCTTTCACTATCTCATTTCACATGAGGTTTTCAATAACTTCCCATGATCCTGCTTTGCATTACTGGGCTTACCATACAAATTAAAAGGTCAGCATCTCACAACAGACTGTGATTTGAACAAGGCATAGAACAGGGGTAGGCAACCTGCGGCCCGGATGCAGCCCGGCAAGGCCTTGGGACCGGCCCCCATCCCGGTCCTGCCGCCGATTGCCGCCGGGGCCTTTGGCCTCTCGCACGAGGGGCATGGTGGGGCAATTGTCTATAGAAGCCTCAGAAATATGCATTTATCTTAACTTTTTTTTAAAAATCAGCAAATTTTTTTGTGTGTCCTCCATTTTTTATTTTAAAAGTGCCCTCCATTTGAAAATTTTGTCCTACTTTTGTCCCGGTTTATTTATTTATTTAATTTTTAAAAAATTATTTAATTATTTATTTTTTGGCTTCAGCCCCCCAGTTTTCTGAGGGACAGCAACCTGGCCCCCGGCTCAAAAGGGTTGCCTACCCCTGGCGTAGAACAAAGGTGTTCAATTGTTCTTCATTCAGGGAACCTTTGCCATATTGATTCACCATCATCAGTGGAATTCCTGCATACAGGATTTTGGAAAGTGCCCAGTACAAAAAAGCACAACACATTTCATGTGAAGCCTTGGTCAAATTTGTTGGAGCAACACTGTTTTTGTTCACTCTGAATGGAGAAAGTGAACATTGCAGAAGGGAACACTTGTACCAAATGGGCAAGTTGGCTCCTATGACTTAGCTTCCCCTTGAGAAACCTGTAGTCAAGCTTTAGACTAGCGCAATGCCAACGCACCCCAGAACATAGGTTGTAAACAGCTGGCCTAGGATATCAACCCCATGCACTGATTCCCACTGCCATGCCAACATCTGATGTAGCTTACAGCAAATAAATACATGTAGCCCTTGTAAACAGCTTAACCTGTTCCACATCATGTAACTACACCTCTCCAAACCCACATGTATTTTAACAGCGTAAACCAAAAATAAAAGAAGGTCATCTCTAACATCAACTTTCTTCATCCTCTTGGTTAAATTTCCCAAACCAAAATTCTGTCATTTCTTGGGACAATGAGAACCAACATTAATACTAAACATTAAATATCGGCTGAAATGACATTGCAGAATGAATGCAGTACAGTATTATTATTATTATTATTATTATTATTATTATTATTATTATTTCCCGACTTTCTCCCAATATAGGGAATATAGGGAAGGCGGCAAACAGATTTAAAACCATACAGCATTAAAATGTATCAATATAAAATTTAAAAACCAATTAAACCATTTTAGTTATGAGTTAAAATCAAAAATTACAATACAAACCTTAAAATTTTAAATAGCACAACATTCCTAGACTTTATTGATTTGCAAAATCGGTATGACACCAATTTTACCACCATGGCTCAATGCTATGGAATTCTGGGGTTTGCAATTTTGTGAGATATTTAGCCTTCTCTCTCAGAGAGGTCTGGTGCCACAACAAACAACAAATCCCAGGATTCCGTAGGATGGAGCTACGACACTTAAAGTGATGTCAAACTGAATTACTTCTGCAGTGTGGAAACAGCCATCATCTCCTTTGCCTTTTCTTTCTTCATATATGGATTTGCCAGGAATAATTTTATGCCACTTTGTTCCATAGGGAAAAAAGGGACACAAATGTATTAAAATTAAACCAATAATATACACAGGTATACAAATGTAGGGATAATATTCTTGTGCCAGGATCAGAAATAGGACTGGCAAATTTGCAACCAACTACTACTATTAAGAGCAGCTTGGTGTGTAGAAATTATTTTTATCTTTGTACTTTGATGAGCTTTACCCACAATCTTTTGAGGCACAGGAGCAGACCAGAGAATTGTCTCACTGACTGATAAATGGAAACGAGACATCTTTCTTTAGTAAACATTGAGGGAGGGGAGGAAAGAAATCCAACCTATATCATTATTTAATTGATCTAATTGCAAGTAAAACAGAAGAGAAGGAAGGTGATTTAAGAGTGTGAGGTGTTGAAAGGATAAAAAAATATATCTCTTGAACGTTTTGGCAGCATTGGATGAAATATTAAAGCAGATTCTCTTCCCCTCTGTGGAATACTGGAACTCCTTAGGGCCTTGCAGACAGTCCTGCATGAACTCTGCATTTACTGAACTCTCTTCCACATCCCGCTTCTTCCAAGTGCTACACTTTCCAGGATATATCTCACCACTTCAGAGACCTGATGCCCCATGTTCTGACATACTGTCTGCTGCTAATCCTCACTCACACCACTTGCTTCCTAATGCACTTCTCATCTGCCTTAAAGAACATCATCGTTCCCTCTTAACAGAGGTTCTTGATCTTGAAAGCTCGGTACCATGCAGAAATTCAACAGATGCTATTTTTTTCTGTGGGTACCATACAGAAATTAATCAGCAGTGATTTTTTATTTAAAAAGGAAGAAATAGCCATTTGGCCTCCACAAAACACCAACCGGAGGGACTGCTCACTAGTCCTACCTTGCTTGCCTGAAGATGTACACCTTCCATTTTTCTTCTTTGGCCTCTTCTGTTCCAAAAGTAAGAATAGGAATATACTGATCTCACAAAACAACAACAATGCTGCTGCACCCAAATTCTACCCTGAAAGTAGATTTTTTTAGAGTGGCATACAAGCAGAAAATCTCATTATAAACCCACTTTTCTCTTCTGAGTGAAACAGTAAGAAGAAAAATCACATCTGATAGAATTTCCCCTATTGCTCTTAAAGGTACTGAATCCCTTAAGACAGGCAACAACCTTGGCTGGTGCAATCATTAGTGGTTTGCTTTTCAGGTGGTATTACTACTGCTACTACTATTATTATTAGGGTCTTAAAGATTGAATTAAGCCTTGGGGGTCTGCAGCAGCAAAATATGTTTAAAGAGGGGTCCCTGGTAAATAAAAGGCTAAGAACCACTGTCTTAGAAACCTGATGATACAACCCAATGGTAGGACACCATACCATGTAGCCCAGTAGGCCTGAACCAGGTAAACATCCCTTAAGGGGAAAATAAGATCTTTTTCCAACAATCAACTCTTGCAATAGAAATGTTTCTTGCATACCCCAGTAAAGCCAAATCTGCCAAGTTTTACTTGCTTGTTTGAGGACAGCTGCCAGGAAAGAAGCAATGCCATTCCCTTGTGGTCTCTTCAAACTCTATGATTCTATGATTCCCTTATCTCCCACCACCACCTAGAACTTTTTTGAAATTTAAAAAAAAATTTTTTAATTAATAGAGAATGAGTGGGATTTGATTCCCAGAATTATGCCAACAAGAGCCAGGTGCCATATGTATTCATGAGGGTGGGAGTTAATGCATACACACACATGCACGGTTCAAGATATGAGTATAGTACCTGCTAAGACAAATAATTGTTTTAAATATCAAAAACAGAGCTCACAGTTGTTTTACATTTAAAAAGCCCACTCTTGGCTCCCACACCGCAAGTTTTATAATTTCAGCAGCCTAATTTTCATTTTTTATATAATTTTTTTAATAACATCAACACAACTCCTTAGTTTACTTTATTACTAAAAACATAATACTTAACATAAACAACAAAATTACATCAAACAGTATTTCTTATTTTAAAAACACAACACACCAGCAGCCTAATTTTCAGGGGTAGATATGCCTTTTTCTTATTGCCATTTTGAGACATCTGTGAGTTAGAAACCCATGTAGACTCTCAGTATAGCTATGTAAGTAAATATACGTATGTGTACATGGGTATGTGAGAGTTTATTATTGTGTAATTTAGTTTGCATTTATAATTTGTGGATCTTCAGGTGTACATGCATAAGTGTGTGTGTATGTGTGTGTGGAGAGAGAGAGAGAGAGAGAAACCGTTGTGGATCTGCTGCCCTTCTGTCCACCTTGTTGCGTTGGCCTAGCTCTGGCCCAAGGTACTGTTTAGGTACCTGAACTTGTGATATTGGAAACATTATTGGACTTCAGCTGGTTTAGAGAAGCAACAAGGAATAGGAAAAATTACATCTTTCTGGGGTGTGATGGCAACCAAGCCCTAAAAACTCAACAGATCCCCTGAGGAGAAGAAGAACCAGACCTACAGAAGAAGGGAAATTGTTCATTGGTTGCCCATGTTAACTCACCAGTAGAACAAAGAGATTCCTTGCTGCTGCACTTTATGTGGAGGTATCTATCAATCAATACCCCAAAGCTCAGGAAATCCCTCATATTCTCAGTAGAGAAGCTTTCCCCACTGCTGGCAGGTTATAAGGTGCATCCATTTTACAACAGAGGCTCCTCCTTCAGAGTAGGATGGAAAACTTGGCATGGCTGTTGTCTTAAAAGATTCAGAAGGGAGCTCAAGATTATTGATTTGTGGTTTGTTTAAAAGGTTTCCTTCCTCCTCCTCTTTTAAGCACGCCCTGGGTAATTTCCAAGAAGGAGGTAAAATATATAATTAAAATGCTACCATAGTATGTCAAAATGAAATGTGCATTTAAAAGTGTGGAAGAATAAAAAGGGGCAAGGGTCTTTCCCTGACACTTAAATGATAGATCTTGTAGCACCTTTGAGACTGTAAGTGAAAGAAAGTTGGCAGCATGAGCTTTCGTAGACTTAAGTCTACTTCCTCAGATGCTTTTGGGGAAGTAGAGTTAAGTCTAGGTAATCTCATGCTGCCAACTTCTTTCTTTTGTCTCAAAGGTGCTACAAGATCTTTCTAACATACTGATTCTACAGATTAACACGGCTATATCTTTGAATTCTATTTAAAAGATAATATATTGGTGCCAGGTGAGTTTGCCTTGGGAAGGATCTCTATAGGGTAAGTAAATATGAGGGGCCTTTTCTCTCCCATGATAGCAAAGCACTCCATTTCTTGAAAGGGTTTGTATAACAACCACCTCATTAAAAATCCTTTCACACATGTGCACACTCATCTGCTCCTGGATTTCCCTTCAGCTTTATTCTCCATTTCTGAATACTAATAGCAACTTTAACGGGGTATTTCTGTGTTACTGTAGCTCTAGCAGTAATTTTAAAAAACATTTAAATTCTTTTTAACTTTTGTTAAACTCTTCCACAGGGAGAGGTGAGAAATATAAATAAACATCATCATCATCATCATCATTATTATTATTATTATTATTATTATTATTATTATTATTATTATTTTGATATTTAACTATGTGTTTTTGAATCTGTTGTAAACAGCTTTTGAGTCCCAGACTGGAGGAAAGGAAGAAATAATAATAGCAACAACAAATCCAAATCTATCATCTGACTGGACCCACTCTCCAGCTATAATGTGACAGAGCCTGAGCTACTCAAAGAATATAGCCAGATCACAAGGCTCCTGTTTCTTCTGTGAGTGGAGTATTTTTAAATCATCCATCTGGTCATTATTATAAAATCTTACCTCAGCTGGTAAATCACTGTTGGCCTTAGACAAGCCACTATCAATCAAGCTACTTCTTATAACATGAGGAGCAAACATACAGCAATTAAAAAGTTTACTAGGGGCCTGAACAGACAGGCCAAAATAAAGCTGCTTTGGGTCACTTTGGAGGTATGCTGTTTAAATGCTGCATGCATCCTAAGAGGCTGGAAGCCGCACCAAAGCCACACTCCAGTCCTAAGGACTGGGGCGCAGTTTTGGCACAGTTACTGGTCGCTTAAGATGCATGTGTCATTTAAACAGCATACCTCCAAAGTGTCCCAAAGCAGCTTTATTTTGGCCTGTCTGTTCGGGCCCTAAGAATTCTTTGGGCAAGGTTGGGAAATACCCTATGGAAACAGTTAATGTTTTAAGGTATGCTACTGTACAACTTAAGAGAGAATGTAGTGTTATTAAAAAAAATATATCACACACACACACACACACACACACACACACACACGGCTGCCACATCAGAGATGGGTAACATTCAGGTGGGTGGCTGTCATGTATCATTCCCCCATCACCCTTACATATAATTATCAAACAAATGTATTTTCTCACTAGAAGGTAAAGACAGGACAGGAGTATCAAAAGAAAATTCATTATTATTTAAAATTATGTGACTTTGTCACCCCCTTTCAAAACTTATTTTGGGTTTCTGAAAATATAACCAGAGTAGCCATATAGGCCATGAAGCAAAGTACAGTAACATCCCAAATCCACAAAACAATTATACCTTTATTTGGGGCCAACCAAAATGCACAAAATATATATTGCAAGCTTTTGAAAGCTTGCAACATGTATTTTGTACATTTTGGTTGGCCCAAAAAGGGTATAATTGTTTTGTGGATTTGGGATGTTAATGTCCTTGGGGTTCTGTTTGCTTGCTTGCACCCTTCCCCACAATCTGGAGAATTTAAAAAGCGGCATCTTTTAAAGCTGTAGAAAGCAGGGACAAGTAGTAGAGCTTACTATACCACATTTATTGTCAGGCAATGGTTTTTACAAGTTTTTAGTGAGGACTGAACATCTTTTGCAATAGAACCAAATGTTCAAGAACTAATAGTCCACATTCACTGTGCCTGAACCAGGAATCTAATAACTAGCAATCCGATTCCTAGACCAAAAAACCAGTGGGGACAAGGGAGTCCTGTACCCACATTTTAATTATGTTCAGTAACAAGCAAATTTTACAAATTGGGCCTATTTGTGCCATCAGTACTGTACATAATAACTGTTCTCAGGTTTTCCCTTCTGTTCTTGTGTGAGCTGTAGATTGTTTTCTTTATGTATATTCCAGACTCTCCATTTGGTCTCCCTCATACCCCCATAGCATTAACTACTTCTAGCAAGTTGATGGATTTTTAATGTACACCCCCCTCCCTTCACTTTGGACTGATAGCCAAGCTCTGTTCTTTCTCTCCCTTGGCTGTTTTCCCAGCTTGGTTTGTTATTCACCTCTGGTATATGTTAAGTCCTCTGGCCTTAACTCTGCACATAGTTGCAGGTCTTCTTTTTCATCAAGAAGTGGGGCTAATTCCATTTGCACTTATACATCTTTCCTTAAAGGGCTAACGCTTCTGAGTCCAAATTGTAACCTGTTTAGAATGTGTAACTTTTTTTTTAATAGAGCACATTAAAATGGTAATGAGACAATGCTAGAAAGTTTCCTGAGATTTTATAGAGAATTCCAATGCTTCTTTATTCTGAAATAAAACTCAAAGTATTGATGGAGATTTACATCTAGGTCAGTATGCACGGAACTGTAACTTCTGTTTATTCTCACAGCCCAAAATAAATTTACTAGGGAGTACTGTAAATCCTGTTGAACAGAAATGAAAGTAATCTTGATTAAACATGAATACTGTATATACTCATGTATAAGTCTGATTTCTACATAAATCAGCATGGAAAAGATATTCACATGTAAATGTGGGAAGAACAAGGTTATTTATTGTATTTTGTGGGACAAAACAAGTCATCTTCTCTACCAGCAGGAACATGGTAGTTCTAGAATTGATATATCATAAAAGTAAGATTACTTTTTCAAAATGGGACATGACATTCATTTTGTGCAGCCAGTAGCTCCTAAGTAACCAAAGAGATTCTAGATTAAACTGTAGAAATATAGATTACTACACGTGGCTTTCAAACAGCGATTAGAGATGGAAAAATTCAGCTTTGGTGATACTTATCGCACACCAATGCCTCTGGCTTGTAGCTGCTGTGTTGTCCAAGTGTGGTAAAGGTATCCTTTTTCATAGATGGGAAAACTTGTCAGTGGTCCAAACACTGCATAAATAATCCAGTTTGAGACTGCTTTAACTGTCCTGGCTCAATGCTAGGAAATCCTGGGAATTGTAATTTATTGTGGCATCAGAGCTCTCTGATAGAGAAGGCTAAATGTCTCACAAAACTATCATTCCCAGGATTTCCTAGCATTCAGCCAGGGCAGTTAAACTGATCTCAGACCAGATTATTTATGCAGTGTGTTTTGGACCAAAGAGTTTGCAACTGCACTACTCCTCATATATGAAACATCGCTACTGAGGCAGTTGCGATATTGGCAGTCATGTTCTGTCAATGTCTCCTCCTCTCCCTTGCTATTCCTAAACAGGCTTAGTCCCTTAATTATTATTTTTTTCTATTTCTTTACTATAAATAAATAAATAAATAAATTTTAAAAGAATGCTGATTAGGGCATAGGGAAGGGATTCAGGGTTAAAGGGTAATCAGGAAGAGAGTGTGATGGCAACAGCAGACCCAGTTGCACGATTGTGAAGACACAGAATAATGGCTGATTTGAACCCGATATGTTTCCATTTTTTAAAAACCGATGTGATTGCTACAAGAATGGGGCTTGTGTGGTAATATCCATAGGAAATATATATCTAGTATGAACCCTTTATTAAAAAATAGGATAAAGGAAGGAATATTGTAAGACTATTCCTCCCCACAATTGAACAAATGACACAAGTGAAGAAATGTGGGCCAAGGTTGAATTGTAACTAGCATCATATCCTCTACTCCAAAATCCCTGGTCCCTCACCCCTGATTAGTGACGTCTGGCTGTTGCTGCTCAGTGTAGCTCGAAACTTTCTCTGCACATACTAAGACAGTTTCTTCTCCAGCCTTAATTATTCTTTCTTGTTGTCCAGAACTTAGCTCTGGCCCTGAAGCCCAAGTTCCAAAGACCATGGGGTGCCTCTGCTTGGAGGCAGTATGTCACTTTTGCTGATCCAAGGAGGTCAAGGAGAACCCGGTCTTTTTCCTCTTGAAGTGGAACAGCCTCATAGAGAGTGGAAAGGGTGGGATCTAGCGCCAGAGGAAAAGTCAGGCTGGAGAGGCCTTTGCTAGCGTCACAGCCTTTGGGTTTTCCAGCTGGCGAGGCCCACTGTAACTGCAGATGTGCTGGATGCCAGCCCAAGTATCTGCTCGAGGGAGGGGGCAAAATGGTTGGAAAATATGTGGCCAGTTTGTTTTGGCTGCAGGACAGTTTCTGTCCAAGTGGAAGGGGGATGGGAGGACCCTGTTTTGCAGCAACCTTCCCCCCCCCCCCCAAATGCCAGGAATTCTAGCCTTTGGGGGCATTTGAGAAGCTGGTCCTCTAATTCACTGTTTAAAGAGAATGACTGTGAGACAATAGCACCAAAATAAAATTTGCCACTACATTTATTTAATCCTCCTGCACAGCATGAAGCGTGCGTTCATTCCAGTTAGTATAGTCCAGACCAGGAGTTATCTGCTGCTCTCTTCAAATATATGATTGGGTACTAAATTTACTTATACTTGGAGTGAAACAGGAAAAGCTGATGTGTACTATATAGTCCTGTCTGAAACAGGCAACCCAGGTAACTATGAAAAGATGAACAGGAGAAAAAGGCCAGAGTAAGATGCCACAATACCATTTTTTAAAAATTAACCCACATCTTCATTTAATACTTCATTTAATCCAAAGTATTTTATAAAACCTGAATTACTTATATTGAAATCTGGAAGTGCAGAAAAGTTTGGGAATGGGGTGATGGAGGTAGAAATAAAAAGTAATTAGGTTGCCAAGTTGAGGGGAGGCAGCTTTGCTTACTATGGTGCCTTTAGCATCAGCACCTATCAGTTGCTGAAGTTTTTCACAACCTCTCATCTACCTGCTGCTCTTAAGGATGTACTGTAGAGTACAACTGAAATCTGGCAATTATAATTTACTCAAAATTGTATGTGTGTTGTTGTTGTTATTGTGTGCCTCCAAGTCTTTTTTTATTTATAGCAACCTTAAGGTGAACCTACCATAGGTTTTTCTTGGCAAGTTTCTTCAGATGGGGTTTGCCATTGTCATTGCCATCCTCTGAGGCTAAGAGTTTATCACATGGAGTTTATGCTGTGCAGAAACAGGATTTAAATAAAAAATATCCCGCAAAAGGGGAATCTTTTTCAGATGACGTCATGGGCACCAAGCACTAATCCGACATTAACCCACACAGAAAGTGGACAAAATTGGACGCTTTTTACTTTTGGGATTTTTCCTAAAGTAAAAAGCAGCTGATGTTGTCCACTTTCTGTGGGGTTAATGTCAGATTTATGCTCAATGCCCCTGATGTGTCTGAAAACAATACTGCTTTTGCGGGCTGTTTCCAGGATTTAAATCCTTTTTTTCCACGGGATAAACTCCAGAGTGTGATTTGTCCAAGTTTTTTTTATGCTCAAGCAGGGAATTAAACCCTGATTGCCAGAGTCGTATTCCAACATTCAAACCACTATGCCTCTCTCTCTCTCTCTTTCACTCTTTCACACTCACTGCTACCCAACTTGCTAGCTTACTGAGATGGCATCCACAAATTAATATATATCAGGGAATTTTAATAGCTCAAATTAATAGCAGCAAGAGGACTCCGAATAACTTAAAAGAGTCATGATCTGGCCCCTTTGTATAACAGGTCTAAGAACTGCAACTCGAGAGTGCTAAGTACAACTTAGTTTTATGGACTAACAGCAAAAGAGAAAATCACCATCCATGCAATAGCTTTCTCTCTCTCTCTCTCTCTCTCTCTCTCTCACTCACACACACACACACACACACACACATATTAAATTAAAGGTAGTAGTTTGTAGCAAGATTGAAGAAAGGCAATTTCTTACCAGTCCAGAAGCAAAGTTCCAATTAGGGGATAATGGAAGTGACAGTGACTCAACAAGGCTGCCTGAAATGTGGGAGAGCAGCCAATCTATGTTGAAGGATCAACACATATAAACTTTAGAGTCCGTCCAAAAACAAATTTGAGCATCTTGAAAGTTCCACATGTACTTCTAACAGGTTAGGGACAGAAGACAAAAGACTTAGGACTTGTTCCTGTTCTCGTAAGGAAGGGAAACTATTAATGGGAGCAGGCTGAGAGCCATGACCACTGAGTTATTCCACTCTTACTGTTGCCAAAAGCAACTCACTTTATGGTTGGAGAGCTCTTCTGGATACTACACTTCAATTCTGTAACATAATAAGGAGCAGTAATGGCAGCAACATCAGCAACAACAGAACTAAGAACATTTTTATCTGGGAAAAGATGTTCTTCCCAACTTCAGAGCAGACTCCATTGCCATCCAGTACTACTGACCTTTTGTTTGTTATTTTATGCGTAAGTTTTGGTCACCGTACTCCACTGCTTGTTCGCACAGAAATCAATCCTTTTTTGTTCGACAGAGCCAGTGTGCCACAGTGGTTTGATGTTGGACTATGACTCTAGAGACCAGGGTTCAATTCCCGCTCAGCCATGAAACTCACTTGGTGACCTGGGCAAGTCACATGCTCTCAGCTTCAGGGGAAGGCAATGGTAAATCTCCTCTGAACAAATCTTGCCAAGAAAACCCCATGATAAGTTCGCCATACGTCGGAAATGACTTGAAGGCATACAACACACACACACACACACACACACACACAAATTCCCTATAAAATAAAAGATTGCAATCTAAAGCTCCCTACCAAAAGGTGAGAGGTTTGGACAAGGCAAGAGTACTTGGTGAGGACTCCCAGCAGGTTCCTCAGTCCAGGTTTGTGTCAAGCTTTGCCTTTTTCAAGACAGGCGCATCAGTAAGTAGAATGCTGGATTAACTGAAGGCCCTTCCAATCATGTTGCGGGTGAGCTCTCTGCAATTTTTCTTTTATTATTTTCTAATACTGTACAATAATTTGTTTATAGGTTCATTTTTAGCCTTATTAGAGAAACACATCATACATTTTGTTTGCAAGCAAATAAAAAAGTAGAGGGAATAACTCAAACCCTCTCACACCTAGGAAGAATGTGGGAGAGAGGTGCACTTGTCTGCCATCAATACACACCTATTGCACTTTCATACTAAACCATCATAGTACTATGATTCCACTTTAACTACCATTCCACCTCCTACTGAATCCAAGGATTAAGAGTATAGGTGTTTTTAGTTTTGTCAGAGGCACGAGAAGAGCTTTCTGGCTGAGAGTTTTTAAAGGTCCCACTCTGAATCTCAGGGTTTCATAGAATACAGCCATGGAAGTTAAAGTGGAGTCATAGGACTATACAGTTGGCCCTCCATGTTTGCACCTTTGACTTTTGCAGATTTGATTATTTGCAGATTTGATTGATATGTTCTCTCTAGGAAGCTCTAGGTCTTCCGATGTGACTCTGCCAGAAATTGACCGTAGAGTCAAACTGGAGGCCCTAGAGTTTCCTAGAGAAAACACTTCCCCAGGCTTTTTTGTAGGTTTGCCGGGCTATGCGCCATATTCTAGAAGAGTTTATTCCTGATGTTTCACTAGCAGCTGTGGCTGGCATCGTCAGACAATGCTCTGAAGATTCTCTGAAGATGCCAGCTACAGATGCTAGCGAAATGTCAGGAATAAACTCTAGAACATGGCCACATAGCCCAGAAAACCCACAAAAAACTATGGATGCCGGCCATGAAAGCCTTCGACTTCATATCACCAGACATTTGTAGGTCCTCCAGTGCAATTCTATGGCTGTAGATTCCTAGAGATGTTGTCTCAAGTAAAAAAAAATAGTTTTTTTAAATTTGCATTCCCCCTCCCCCCCTCACTTTCACAAGGGTCCTGTGCTCCTAACCTCAGCAAATGTGGAGGGTCCACTGTAATTGCAAAGTGTGAAAGCATAATTCCTACAGGTTGTGCTTTCCACCAGCGGTATGAAGGAACCCTGCACTGAAGCCCCTCCCTTGTGCAAATCCATAGGGCTCTTTCACAAGGCTGCCAAATGAATACTTAACAGGACGTGTAGCCAGTGTACACATTAGAAATGGGTACAGGGCTACTTAGCAAAATCCCTTCACCTATTTTCCTACTGTGTATATGGGTGGGGAGGGTGTTGAATAATATGCCACATGCACCTCTTCCAGTGATCACAGGTAGTATATCGTTTGCACCCTGCACAGCTGCCTCATCCCCATTCACACTAAACCACACTGCAAACTGGCACAACCCTTTTTTAGGGCTTTCCCAAACAGACAAAAACAATATGTTTATCCCAGCTGTGATTAGGACACTTCCAAATCAACCCCACATTTCTAACAATGTTGAGACTTCAGTTTCTATCATCCTCCACAGTTAAGGGTTATAATAATTGTAATCCAGCAACACTTGAAGGATCACAAGTTCCATATCCTTGTTTTAAAATAATATACACTGTACAACCAGATGAATATTTATCATGAAACTGGGTGAGATGGCCTCAGGTAACAAATTATCTGTTGTTTTAAGGACCACAAAATAGGAGACAGATATGAGCCAGAGGCTTAATCCACCAAGATATGAGTGGATAAATTAATATGAGGTGAACTGGAGAGAATGCCATTTGCCTATTCTGACATAGGCACAAAAACATCTAGGACTAGACCTCATTGATTTCTTGCCTTTCTTTTCACTGAATACGTTTTCCAACACTGCCCCCCTCAGCAATATTTTTATTTAGTTATAAATAAACAATATACCTATACAGTTTTATTTAGTTATATGCTTTTTAATAGCTTTTTTTCGGGGGGGGGGGATACATATACAATTGGCCCTCCTTATTCCTGGATTCTTTATTCCAAAAAGCAAACCTTGATTTTGCTATTTTATATAAGGGACATCGCTTTACTAGGCCATTGTATATAATGGACTTGAGCACCCACAGATTTTGGTATCCACGAAGGGTCCCTGAACAGAAATCCAGTGGGCATCTAAGGTCCACTGTAATCCTATGTATTTTTTATTTCATTACAGGTAAGATGAGGGACGGGTTTCAGACACCTATTGTTCTTTTTAAATTTTTCCTATCTTTTTTCTTCTTCCCCTTCCCATTCTTCTTATTTTTCTTTCTTTTTCTTTCTTTGATTTTTCTCATTCCTTATTTTTTAAAATTTATCTCCTGATTGTATGTTATATACTGTATTGTTTGTGAGTGTGTATTAGATTTTTAATATTAAAATCAATCAATCAATACGTTTTATAACTTGTATTCTAGCATCCACTGTCTTAATCTTCAAGGCTGAAAAGTTGGATTTTTAAATTGTTGTGTCAGTCTTGTAATTCTGATATCCTCACCCCCCCCCCCCCAGGTCATAAACCAAAGCATTTAGAACAAGTTTTTTTTAAATTGTAACATTAATGGAAACACGTTATTTTAGGGTGCTTTGTAACCAGTTACAGATTGAATTACTTATTTAAAAAAAGATCTTCAAGCTCTGAATAGAAAACAGTAGGCTTTGTCCCTTCCCAAGAGTGCAGTTCATATAAATTGACCACTGCAATTCATCTTTTTTTATGGAAGTTCAGTTTCTGTGAATAAAACTAATGCACAGCATGGAATTGGCCTGGCAGTGGAGCAAATCCTGTCCTTTTGACAATTTGTAGTCCATCCTATTGACACAGATATTAGTGGGAGAGAGCAATGCCTCTGCTTGCTCTTCTAAAAGAAAATCTGTGGTTCAGAAGTGGAAGGAAAGAGCACAGTTCTGAGGCTAAGATCAGGAAAGTCAGTGCTCAAAGTGGGTGGAATGCTCTCCTACTGCTTCCCAGGAAGACTTGAAGACACACACACACACACACACACACATATATATATATATATTAATAGAAGTATTAGGGCTTAGCTTAATCTGAAATAAAAGCATACCTTTTCTTTTTCTCTCCAACCAGTGAGAGCCAAGGGAAGTATTTCTCTCTCCAGTGCTTGTTCAGCTGTCTGTAGGCAATTAAAAAAAATAGAGAGAGAGAATAGCTTGCTAAAGTTATCTTTCCTCTTTTCCTCCCTCCCCAGTCCCTCTTTTGCTAGTGCTTAACAAATAGGTAATAACAACAAGGACCCTCCACAGTTAATAATTCCCATCAGATGGCACCATAAATATACACCTGAGTGAAGCCAAAGAACCACTAGGCCAGGTGTGTGGTGAAACTGACTTGCTGAGCTAAGGAAACACACTGTGCTGAGTATTCATATTAAAAGTGCCTTAGGAAAAGCTTGGTGGCCTCTCCCTTCTCTATCTCTGTAACTGGGAGAAGCAGTCAAGCCAGATGGAAGACTGCTAGTCTATAATTTTCTTCAGTAATATAGCTTAGAGTGAGCACAACTGCATCTTCCATTGATTCTTGGGTGGCAGTGTTTCCCTGAGAAGGCCTTTAAGACAGAAGATGAGTCCTGTTGGATTATACCAAAGCCTCATGAAGTACAGCATTTGGTTCCCAAAGGGGCAAATTTGTTGTGTATGGGAAGCCCACAACATGGACATGAGAGCGCTAGCAATCATTTGCTGATGATCCTTAGCAAGTGGTATTTCAGAGTAGGGTTGCCATAATTCTCTACTAAAAACCAGGACAAAATGTAGGACAAAATTTAGACCAAAATATAGGACAATTGTAGGATAAAATTTAGCCCAAAATGTAGAACATTTAAGGAATACTGTAATGTTTGTATTGTCTTACATTTCTAGAAGGTGTACAGGAATGGAGAAAAGAAAAGAATATAACTCACATTTAAAAATCCTTATGGCTGTATGTAATGTGTAGTTTATTGAGCATATCTCCTGAAATCAACAGATGCAAGCATGCCTAACTTACATACAACTAAGTTGTTAAGTATCCAGTGCAGAATTTATTGGTGCTGCTTTTTCTTTTTAATAAACTGGTTTTCTTTTTTTAAGGAGAAAGCTACTAGTGCTCATGAGAATCTTAAACATTAGGTAATGTTTATAAATGGTCTTCCATTCTTCTTCAGTACCTGGAATGAACATATACAAAATATTTTCTAAGCTGGCTGATTTTCCCTTGAGAATTCTCTTTATAAAAGGCCAGTAAAATTAGTTTCTATCAGGAAGCAGGAGAACTAATGCCACCTAGTGGGGTGTCTAAACACAGCCCTTCTAGCAAATACTGTAGCTTCTTTTAAAAAAATATCCTAACAATTCTCAGTTTCTACTCATTCCTTCTGCTATGTCTGATCACTTGTCACTATCACTGAAAGACGTTCCTGCAGCAGTTACAACCAGAATACAAAAGCATCTTCACCTAAGTACGAGTGTAGAAATAATAAGTTACAAGCAACATAATTACCTGGAAATTTATCTTCCACCCCCCTCTCTCTCTCTCTCTCTGTGTGTGTGTTGTGTGTGTGTGTAAAAAGGGCATAAGGATATTACAAGATCATTGCCATGGAGTAAAGGGAGTGGTGTTTTACAAAGCAAAATTATATTTTTTTAAAGTACCGTATCCTTCTATTTGGCATGGATCTATATTGGCAGCAGAATAAGATGAATATTGGAGGGCATTACATTTTTAGTGCACCCTGATAGAAAGAAATTGAACTCTTGAGCAAGAGGGATGCCCTAGAATATTTTTATTTTCTTACAAATGATTTTTTATAACAAGGGAAATTTTCAAAATATATTAACCACCAACTCCCATGCCAAGTCTGCAATAGTACAAAGAATTCTCTCCCACAGAACCCAGCTTTATATTCTCATCAACAGATCCAATCTCAATCTCTACAATCCCCCAAAATGTATGCTATACTAATCCCATTTACCTGTAAAGTCCCATAAATAATTTCTGTTAGTTTTGCTAAACAAATGTGACACCTTTTTTTTTAAATCATGTGCCCCCAATAACTATGCAACTCCAGATTGTTAGGATAATAAATGGTAAAGAGACTAGAGCATGGATTTTTATGTACTGCATTAGACTCTACTTGTTACTATGTGAGTAATGTTTATTTTTAGACCACCATCATCATCAAAATATACTTAACGTTTTAAAACTGGCCAAATGTTCCCCAAATTACACCCTACTAGTGTTTTAGAAATACAGTAATAACTAAATTGTTGTTGCTGTAATGCGCCTTCCAGTTGTTTCTGACTCATGGTGATCCTCTCACAAGGTTTTCTTGGCAAGGTTTGTTCAGAGGAGGTTTGCCATTGCCCTCCTCTGAGGCTGAGAGTGTATTACTTGCCCAAGGTCACCCAGTAGGATTCCATGGCTGAGCCGGGATCCAGACCCTGGTCTCCCAGAGTCCTAGTCCAACAGTAATGACTCACTCTCTAAAGTTCAGTTCAGACAGAGAGAAAGAGACACGGTGCTAGGAATCTGCAGCTCCTGATAACAAGGCTCTATCTGTGTCTAAGTCCAAGAAGTCACAGATTAAGGCAGAGGGGCAGACATGGAAGATCAATTGTCATCATTCATCCAGCAACAACAGGACAAAGAAAGACTGTGCAGCTCCCAAAGCTTATTAAGTCACAGACACTGAACTAATTAGACACCTGGGATCTTGAAACAGCTGCCTACAAATCTCCATGCCACTCCCTGGGTCCTTATTGCTTTCAACCCTCTTTCTTGATGACAGACTGTGATTACAAACTTGCTGAATGTTAATCATCTTGCTTCTCCCTGCACTGACTACTCAACAGCTCTTGTGTTCTGATCACTTGATTCCTGGGACAGTTGCTGACTAGAGCATAGGACATCAATACTCAAACTGTTATATCACATATTTCACATATATCACATTACTGCATCTTTTAAAACGTGCTATTTTGTGAATTGAATTTTGCCCATGTTTCTCCAAAAAGTAACTTTATTCCCAAACACTGGATATGTCCTTCATTTGACCCTTCATAAGAGCCTGAGTTATGAATTTGAATGATAACTCAAAAAAGCATGTGCTTCCAAGAAGTTATTCAAGGAGTGAAAATAATACAGGTAGAATCTGGGTTGAATCTTTGTTGTTCACATGCATTTCAAATGCATCTGATTAAGTTGGGGGGGCGGGGGGCTGCAAAAAATACCCCACTTAACCTGGGATAATTGATGTCTCCCCCCCCTAGTTTTTCTAAATGATTTGAATTCTTAGATGTGCAAGTAACCAATGCGAATAGGCCCGGGATAAACCAGGAAACAACTCTGCAAGCCTTGAAAATGCTTTGAATACGTTCACATCATCACCTCCATCTTTTTTTGAGTGCTGACACATGTGAGCAACTGAACTCACAGAGATGTGGGTCCATAGTGTGAATAACAAATCCAGAATACATGAATGAGATTATTCACATAGTCACACTTAAAAAATAAATGTGTGAATGACTCCTAAATTGTCTGGAAATCAAAAGTAGCCAATTAGAGGGACAGAAAATATATGCCTGGCACGTGCATTCTCAGAACATCCTCATTCTCCATGTAGCCTCTCTCTATGCTTGTTTACTTTAACACAAATTGTACGGAGTTTGACAGGACTGAATCCAACTTAACTGATCAGCCTTATGCAAAAATTGGCATTCCTAAAAGCCCAATTATTTTACTGGGCTCAGCCATACCTGATTCTGCATAGGATGCATGGACAGGACTGCAACCTTCAATGGATTGAAGGAAGTCAAGTTGGGGGGGGGGGGAGTATAAACTAGAAAAAGCCTTCAAGAAATTTCACATTTAAGTAGATGATAAGTAGGAACTTGAAGAATGTGATCTGCTTCCATTTCACAGTGTTTATTGATAGCAACTGCACTCTAAATGACATTAAACATGCTTTTTTTCTCTCTACTTCCTTCTGTATAAAATGAGGGCAGTGTTGCTTGCAGGATTGTGATTATGAAGTGTGTGTTGCGGTGGTGGGTTTTTTAATTAAAATTTTAAAAACACTACATAGAATCATAAAATACCATAGCATACATTGCCAAAATGATTTTCACCACAACATATATCATCTCCTACTATACACAAACATATATTTTCAAACCTGCTCATCTTTGCCTATACAGTCTTACAATTTTAACATTCTATCATTGTTTATCTAACTGATCTATTTGGTGATGATGGCCATCCACTGTTTCCCTCTTTCTATTCCATCAACTTGATACCTTCCCTTATTCCCTTCTCTATTCCCTTCCTCCTCAAATACCCACTCTTCCCTTTCTCCTCTCTTCCCTTCTTTCTTCTCTCTCTCTTCTCTCTCTTCTTCCTCTCTATTCTCTTTTGCCTTTATTTCATTTTCAAATCCTCTCATTCACCCTCATCATTACCTCTTCAACTCTCTTGTTTTTTTATTATTATTACATGTCAAATGCAAAGCATCTGCTGAGGATGGATCCTGCTAAAATGTGGGCAGCTTTCAAGGTCTGCCTTGGAAATCAACATATTTTTAAATAGGGAATATGTCCCCTAAACTGGACAATTTAAATGGTTTTAGGTGACAGAATGTGACACAACTCAAATGGAACAATGCAAACACAATAATATTTCCATCAGAGTCAATTGTGTGTGTGGGATATCTGAAATACATTAACTTTACAGTCCCTGAGTATCAGCCATCCCTTTTGTCTCCAGATATGGAGTCCTCTAGAACATCTCAAGCCTGACCTCTTCCTGGATGCCAAAATGACTAAATTAGGGCTGTCATACTTTGTCCTCATCATGAGAAGGCATGGCTTTTTAGAAAAAACATTACTGCTGAGAGAAGTAGAATCTGGTAGAAAGAGGGGAAGACTACATGCCAGATGGCTAGACTCAATCAGGAAGGTAATGGGCCTGAACCTGCAGCATCTGAACAGAGAAGCTGAGAATAGGGGCACTTGGAGAAGTCTAGTTCACAGGGCTGCCACAAATTGAGGTTGACTGAATGGCAGTTAACAAGAATATGGAGCCAGCAAACAACTCTAGACTGCTACCTTCATATCATCTTCTGCACTCTGTTTGCATCTCCATCTTAGGCATTAGTCTCACTGAAGACTTGATGGCCATGACAGATGGACAGATTTGTATACTTCTTGTTTTAGTCTCAGTCCCCTAATTTTTGGTATCATCTAGCCTGAGGAAGAGTTCTGGAGAACTCAAAAGCTAATACCATTCTGTGACATTTTGGTTGGTTCCAATAAAACTATTCCTCCTTGCATTCTTACTCATGGATCAAATGGCTGCTTCTGTTTTTATTTTATTTTTTAAAAACCAACCCATTATATCTTCCCATTTGTGAGCATATTCTGTCTTCTTATACTGATATACTACTCTATAGGGTGTGCCAAAAGTCATGCCCGTAGGGAGTTTACTACATTAAATAAAAATTAAAATTGGCTGCCATTTTCTTCAAAATGTTTCCTTAAATTGGTTGATGAATGATATTTGAACATTCCTAAGTAAAAGTAGAGAATTCCCAAGCAAAGTACAAAATTTTCTGATGTTTACAAATCCTTGCATAATAGCCTAATTTAGATAATCTCTTCAGCAAATGACTGTCATGTGGCATTGCCTTCTCCATACATGAAAACAATATTTTTCTTTTTAAGTTAATTTATAAGCCATGGAACAAAAAATAATTAATAAAAATAAAGAACCAGCATGATGTATGTAGTGGTTTGAGTGTTGGAGTAGGACTCTGGGCCATGGAAACCCAGCCTCAGAGGAAGGCAAAAGCAAACCTACCCTCTGAACAAATGTTGCCAAGAAAACCCCACGACAGGTTCACCTTAGGCTTGCCGTTAAGTCAGAAATTACTTGAAGGCACTTAACAACAAAGTATATCAATCTGAAACAAAATAATAATAATAATAATTTAAAAAATCGCCCATGGAGGCATGACTTTACCATATCCTGTGCAATATCTATCGAAACATATATTTGTCTACATCACAAGTCACATTTTTAGAGTGTACGTGCTGAAATGCACCATGTTAAGTAGGCTTAAGAAAGGAGGCCCCAGCATGAAGCCACACAGGCTCCTCTGCTAGCACTATATAGGAAATTGGAAACAATGATTTCCTTTCCCTCCTCCGGCCTCTCTTCGGTTCCAAAATAAAGGAAGAAATTCCTTGAGATTCTAGGAAATCATAACACATACTTCATGGGGAAGCAATGAGCAAAAATTGGGCTTTTGGCCCAGTAGAATGACAGAGCATTCCCCATTCAAGAGAAAGAGCTGGGAAACAAAGTCACTGCTTCCAAATGGAGACGAGCCCATGCTACCACTCCAGCTAGCCCAGCTTTTCCTCTATGGTCCGAAACACACTGCAGAAATAATCCAGTTTGAGACCGCTTTAACAGCCCTGGCTCAATGCTTGGGAATTCCAGGAACAGTAGTTTTGTGAGGCATTTAGCCTTCTCTGTCAGAGAGCTCTGGTGCCACAATAAACTACAGTTCCCAGAATTCCTTAGCACTAAGACAGCACAGTTAAAATTGTCTCAAACTGGATTATTTTTGCAGTGTGTTTTGGACCTGTGTCAATTTTCTACATGAAGGAAAATGAAAATTGTGGAAAATGCTGGCAGCAGTGATACAAATGGAAACAGACCATGGCTACGTCTGCACTGCAGAATTAATGCTGCATGGCACCATTGCATGCAATGGAATTGGTACTTTTGATAGATGTTTAGCTGTCAGAGAGCTCTGGTGCTACAACAAACTACAAATCCTGTAATTCTATAGGACGGAGCCTATAGAATGGCAGTTAAAGCTGTGTCAAACTGCATTACTACTGGATGTTCCAGGGCCAGCCATATAACGGCAGTCTTGAAAGATCTTCATTGGCTGCCTATTTGCTTCCGGGCCAAAGGTGTTGGTTATTACCTATAAAGCCCTAAATGGCTTGGGCCCAGGGTACTTGGAGGACCGCCTCTCCCCATATAATCCACCCCGCACACTCAGATCGGGTGAGAGACATCTATTAAGAGTTCCAGATGCTCGTTATGTATCAACTTGGAGGGCTTTTTCTATTTCAGCCCCACAGCTCTGGAACTCCCTCCCCAATGAGCTCCCTTGATACTTTTAAGAAGGATCTAAAGACCTTCTTATTCCGCCAGGCCCCCCCCCCCCCCCGTGAGCCTTGTCTGTCATTCTTTCCCCTTGGCAGTGTTATGTTGTATTCCATTCTACACAGCCATTTGTATGGGGAGCTGTTTGGTTGTCTATTGTTGTTATTGTTAATTGTTGTTATTTGCTGGGTACTGGGGTTTGTGATGTTTTTAACTGTTTTTTATCTCTTGCTGTGCACCGCTGTGATCCTTGGAATAGCGGTATATAAATAAAAATTGTATTATTATTATTATTATTATTATTATTATTATTATTATTATTATTATTA
>NC_056523.1:168361296-168382860 GCF_019175285.1 Sceloporus undulatus
TTTCTGCAGTGCAGATGCAGCCCATGTTTGGACCCCTGTAAAAGTCCATAAACGAGATAGGGCAACTGAATAATACAGACCTTATCTGAAAACACCCAAAGACTCTGCCTCAGTTACTATTTTGCAGGTATGTGCATGCTGAAAAGGCATGAAAAAATGTAAATAACATAATTACCTGCTTGGTAAATAATATGATGAAACAAGCTGATGAGATCTTGTATTACAGTATTTTATATATTTGGAAAAAATTAACTCTTAAATTGTTACATGCTATGGAGCTCGGTGGCTCAAAGGTTAAGACATCAACTCTGATGATGACCGCAAGTTGGGCCCGCAATATGGGCCCGCTCTGGGCCCCACAACAGACTCCAACTCCCAGAATTCCATAGCCTTGAGCCAGGGCAGTTAAAGCGGTGCCAAACCGGGTTATTTCTCCAGTGTGGATGCAGGCTTGGCAACCCTGTCATTACCCTCTGGCAGGGTGACCAGATGTCGTAACTGCAAAGGAGGACAAGGGACAAAACAAAAGCTAAAAACATTCATATGAATGTGAATCCATGCTCTTTTGTCACACTCAAAATGGAGGACATGCTGAATACCCTGCTGACAAGATTGGAATGTGAAAAAGGAAAATGGCTGGTCATCCCACAAGCATTGTGATTAAACTGTGACAGTAACACACTACGCTGTTGTAGCGCTATCATTCCCCTCTAACTGCTACAGCTTCCTCCTGTGGAATTCTGGGATTGGAAGAGCTCCCTGGCTGAGAGTTCTAAATTTCTCCCCCTAAACTGCCAATCCCAAGTTTCCACAGAAGGCAACAATGGTCTAAAACACACTGCAGAAATAATCCAGTTTGAGACCGCTTTTACTGCCCTGGCTCAATGCTAGGGAATCCTAGGAATTGTAGTATATTTGGCACCAGAGCTCTCTGACAGAGAAAGCTAAATGTCTCACAAAACTACATTTCCCAGAATTCCCTAGCATTGAGCCAGGGCAGTTGAAGCAGTCTCAGACTGGATTATTTCTGCAGTGTGTTTTGGCCCTAAAGCAGTTACAGTGAAATACTAGAGCTATAAGAGGGTGGTGCAATGTTGAGAGGGAGAGGTTTTAAAAGTTAAAGTGGCTCCTCCCTCCTCAACCTCCTTCTTCTGAGGGGAGTAAGGAACGCCTCCAATCGCCTCACTTGGAGGAACAAAACCCTTCCCTCTCTCCTTTCCTCATTGGTTGGTTTCCTTCCTTCCTTCCTTCCTTTTGCGGATAGGCTGAAGAGCCCATCTATCACAGCCTCACCTGGAGAAACAAACGGGGAAAGCACATCTCCTCCCTCCCCTCCTCATTGGCTAATTTGCTTCCCCCCTTTTGCGGATAGGCTCAGGAGCCCGTCTATCACTTCCTCAGCCTCAACTGAAGAAACAAACAAGGGGGAAACAAAACCCCTTCCTCCATTCCTCATTGGCTGGTTTCTTTTCTCCCTTTTGTGGATAGGCTCAGGAGCCCATCTATCACTTCCTGAGCCTCACCTGGAGAAACAAACGGAGGGGGAAAGCAAAACCCCTCCCTCCCTTCTCCATTGGCTGGTTTGCTTCCTTTTTTGTGCAGATAGGCTCAGCAGCCTGTCTATCACTTCCTCAGCCTCACCTCGAGGAACAAACAGGAGAAGCAAAACTCCGCCCTCCCCTTCCCCATTGGTTGGTTTCCTTCCTGCCTTTTGCGGATAGGCTGAGCGGCCCGTCTATCTCTTCCTAAGCCTACCCAACCTCTCCGCCGACTAGTAGTCTTCCAGTTCACACGTGAAAGCGGGAGTGGGGAAGAGCTTTCCTTCGAAGGTGCTCCGTTGGGGTTTGTTCAGGCGCTGGAGACTGGGAGAAGGAGGCCCTCCTGGAGCCATGCGCTGCCTCAGGGCTGTGGTACTGCAGCCCTGGCTGGAGAGCCCGCTCCGGCTCAAGGCAGGGAAGCAGTGGTGGTGGCCAGGGGCCGCCACCCACAACCATAGCAGCACCTGAATGACCATTAAGGGCTGCATGACCCATGTGCCATATCACTGTGGTGGTGATGTGTCTGCAATACATGATGTTCTGTGTGTCTTCAAGTCGACTTACGGTGACCCTAAGGCGAATCTATCATGGGGTTTCCTGGGCCAGTTTCTTCAGAGATGGCTTGCCATTGCCACCCTCCGAGGCTGAGAGAGTGTCACTCACCCTTTCATGGGGGTTTCTTGGCAAACTTTCTTCAGAGGGGTTTGCCATTCCATCTGTTATTATTTGTTTGTTTGTTTGTATCCCGCTCTTTTCCCAGAACTGAGACTCAAAGCGGCTTCATATTAAAAAACAGTACAATTAAAAACATAGAAAAACAGTACAATTAAAATCCTCTGAGGCTGAGAGAGTGTGACTCGACCAAGGTCACCCATTGGGTTCCCATGGCCGAGCAAGGATTCGAACCCTGGTCTCCAGAGCCACAGTCTGACACTCAAACCACTAGGTCATGCTGCCCCTCTGTGGATAAGTTGCTGTTGTTGTTACCTGCCCCCTAGTCAACGCCGATTCATGACCCTGTGGATTATTATTACTTATTATTATACACTCATCCCTCCACATTTACGACTGATATTTGCGGATTTGGTTATCTACGGATGTGATTAATGCGTTCTCTCTAGGAATATCTAGGTCTTCCTCCAGTGCAACTCTATGGTCAACTTTAACTAAGCGATGCACTGAAAGACCTAGAGGTTCCCAGAGAGAATAGGCCTTTGTAGCTCCTCCAGTGCGGTTCTAGGGTCAGTGTCTGTTGGAGGTTGATCACAGAGTTGCATTGGAGGACCTAGAGATCCCTAGAGAGGTGTCCTCTCAGGTAAAAACATTTTTTCCACATTCACAGGGGTCTTGTGCCCCTAACCCTAGCGAATAGGGAGGGACAAGTGTATGTTTATTCTGTTTATTTTTATCCTGCTTTCCTTCCAGTACAGGGATTCAAGGCAGCTAACAAAATTTAAAACAGTCCTTATGTTAAAACGAGCCCTTGTGACACAGTGGCTAAATGCCTGTACTGCAGCCACTCACTCACAAACCATAAGGCTGCAAGTTCAATACTGTACCAGCAAAAGGGCTCAAGCTCAACTCAGGCTTGCATCCTTCCTAGGAAGCTAAAATGAGTACCCAGCTTGTTGTGGGCAACTAGCTTACACATTGTAAACCACTTAGAGAATGCTTAAGTGCATTGATGTACTTGCTATTGCTATACAGGGAGATACAGTCCTAGTGTCCCTGTCTTCCACTGCTTTGCTTAGTTCCTGCATATCCATTCCCGCAACCTTCCTCATTGAGTCTGTCCATCTGGCATGTGGTTTTCCTCTCTTTCTGCTTCCCTCCACCTTTCCTAGCATTATGGTCTTTTCTAATGAGTTGTTTCTTCTCATGATGTGTCCAGAGTACAACAGCCACAACTTAATCATCTTGGCTTCCAAGGAGATTTCAGGCTTGACCTGTTCAAGGACCCATTTGTTTTGTCTTTTTGGCCATCCATGGGATCCTCAGCACTCTTCTCCAGCACCACATTTCAACTAAGTTGATTTTCTTCCTATCCACTTCCTTCATTGTCCACATCTCACATCTGTACATGGTAATGGGGAATACGATGGCTTGGACGCTTCTGACTGTAATGCTCAGATTCATATCTTTGCTTTTCAAGATTTTTTTCTAGTTCTTTCATTGCTGTCCTTCCTGTTCCTTGGCTTATCTTGTAAGAGCTCTGGTGGTGCAGTGATTAAATGCAGGTACTGCAGCCGCTCAGTCACAAACCACACGGTTGTGAGTTTGATCCTAGTCAGGGGCTCAGAGTTGATTCAGTCTTGCATCCTTCCTAGGTGGCTAAAATGAGTACCCAGATTGTCAGGGGCAGTTAGCTTACACTTTGTAAACCGCTTATGGTGTGCTTAAGTGGACTGATAAGCGGTATAGAAATGTACTTGCTATTGTTATTATAGTACACTAAATCACATTATTTCCCCCCCCTCCCCTATTGTGAATGGTTTTCTCTCTTTGGTGCAACCCTTTGTTTGCATTAATGAACTTCCTATCTCTTAAGACAGGCAAGTGCCCCTTCCAGTGAGTTCACACCATAACAAGTCAAGCTGGCATCCAAGCATGAATTCTGCAATCCGACTTCACTGGTCTTATTTATTTTTTCATAGCCAGCTGAGAAATCTTATAACTCTGAAGAGAACTAGTAAGCTGGCAGAGGTGTAGTATAAATAAAAGTACGTATCAGAATCTTTAAATATTTGAAAGGATGTAATATGAAAGAAGGAGCAAGCTTGTTTTCCGTTTTTCCAGAGACTGGGTCACAGGGCATTGGATTCAAGCTGCAGGAAAATAGATTCCACCTAAACATTAGGAGGAGCTTCCTGACAGTAAGAGCTGTTTTACAGTGGAACACAGTCCCTTGAAGTTTGGTGTAGTCTCCTTCCTTGGAGGTCTCTGAACAGAGGCTGGATGGCCATCTGTTGGGGTGCTTTAATTATGAGTTCATGCATGGCAGAGGATTGGACTGGATGGCCCTTGGAGTCTCTTCTAACTCTATGACACTACGATTCTATAATCTTGAATTATGACACACACACAAGGATTTGACCTGGCTATTCCACATCACGAGAGTGCTCTATTCTGTTCAGAAGCAGGGAAAAGAAGATGCCAGTGATTAAAACTTCCAGATGTGCACATTAAGTGGGCCATTTCTTAGTGGCTGTTGAGTTTGGACATTTTGTATTTCCTATTTTTAGTGTTCATTTTATTTCACAGTATGAGACATTTTATAAAGCACTAATCACATCTCCAGTTTTACTAGTCTGAGAGGAGGTGCTGATTCTGCTCCCAGAGGAAATGTTGGCTACCATAGAAACATCCACATGATAGTAGACTTGCATTCAAATTAGAATGCAAAGAATGGGAAGGAAAGAAGGAAAGGAGAAAAAGAAAAATCCTCAGGTTTTGGTGCTGCTTTGTGGCCTAGAAACTGATATATTTTTTTAGTTTGGGGGGGAATAAAATTAGCCTATTGCAGCAAATCTCTGCTGTTCCTACAAGACTCTATCTGTATTCAAGGAATGTCAAATTAGTATTAAGTTATGATGGGGGGAAACATTTCTTTACCAGATACTATTGAGTGGAAACTCATATTTGTTTTTTCCCTTTCCAGTCTGTTTTCTTCATCATACACATCTTTCACCAATAGTTTTTATTGCCAACTTGCTTATTTGGCAGAGATGTGATTAATGGCCTGAAGGAAAAACTGAAAGTTTGTATGATTTCAACTTGACTGCCACATATTATATATAACTCCATCACTGTCCCCTTCATGTTTGATGTGCCTTTTGGAATGTAGATGCACAAGTGCCCATCCTACTGTAGCTGCATGCCTGCCTAAAACAGGCAAAGTAAATGGCTGCTGCCTCCAGGATCCCATACTGAGTATAAATGAACAGCAAAGCAGAGAGAAAATGGGAAAAGCCTGCCTCACCAGCTATTCATCAGACAAACTATTATTGGTGTTTCAGCCAACATGTACAAGTCTGTCAAGTCTGCGAATCCTTTAGGATCTGGATCTGCATTTGTGAAGCATTTTATCTTTGTACCTCCAACTGGAGGAGGATCTTACCCATTTTCATAAAGAGTTGAAGACCACCTTTGAGTCACTGGATTAAGCTGCTGAGTGTGCCCAAAGTTGCCAAGATGGGTAGCGACTGATGGGGTGGGGAGGATTTCATTTTTAGTATATTCTAGTGTTATGTTTTATTGTTTCATCCTTTATTATATATGTTTGATGTTCTGCAATTTAGTGAAAAGGGTGTTATAAATAAACATTACTGTTGTTATTATTATTATTAAACTTTATTTCTAAAGCGCTGTAATTATATGCTGTAATAATGTTGTTATTATATTGGCTAATGCCTCTGTTATCCCAGCATTTGTGACATTCTGAACGCCTCTTTCAATTTCTGTGATTCTGTGTAATATCTTCAGAATCTGAGCTTTTCATGTTGTACCACTTCTCTTGACCATGGTAAAAAAAAAACCTTCAAATCTCAGAGAAATGTGTAGACATTAAAACAATTAAGGATGTAAAGCTTTTGTTTGACTAGATTTCTGATGAGGGAATTTAAAAAGAAGTTATTTGGAGGGGAGGAATCTGTTGCAATGGTAAGGCATTCATAGGTATGGTCAGTCAGGTTCAGGGGTTTGAACTTTACATGTTATCTTCTCCTTTGTACACAGAACCAAGGGGAAATTTTAAACATAATTATTACTAAAGATGTACAAGAGGAATTTCTTCATGTACAAAGGACAAGATAACGGGCAAGATAGCAGGTAATGTACAAGGTCCTGAATCTGACTGACTATAATACTAGACCTAGACCAACAGTGGTATGCCCAGATTCTTCTTTTCCAAATAAGTGTAGATTTCACCTAAAACATTAATTTAGTGAAAGTCCAGCAAATTTTATAGTGAGCCAGTGTTTGAATGCATACATATTTACATACATACATCTTTGCTACTGAATGATAATTGATCTTGGCAAGCCATGTTTTGGGAGTCCTTGTTTGGGGGAAAGGCAGGGTATAAAGTAGATTTGATAATAAGATAAACAAGAATAAATCCTAGTTCATTCTCAGAGCTTGGAAAACTTAGGGGCTGAATAGACCAGCATTATACTCTGCCTGGGGGTATGGCATCCACATGACACATGCCCCAATGTTGCCCTGATCAGGGACGTAGCTAGGATTTTAGGAGGGGGGGCCAGACTAAGTGCCACCATTATAATGGGGCTTGAGTGCGGCGGCGCAGCAGCACACACCATTTCATTTCTAATGGAAGGGGGGGTCCGGACCCCAAGAACCCCCCCCTTGGCTACGTCCCTGCCCTGATGCCACTGTCACTCTGTGCACCTGACCGCATGGCGGACAGCATCACGGCACTCCTTTGGCGCTGTGTCCGAAAGACACGTGCCAAAAGGAGTGCTGGAAAGTGCCGCCAGGTGGCAAGGCACCTTTTCCCTAACGTGAACAGAAGCGGAATTTTGCCATTCCTTTTAGCGCCGGGGAAAGGCCGGATCAGGGCCGACTCTGAAGGGGCAGTGGCAGGCCACCCCAAAAGGGTGGTCTGTTTAGCTCCTAAGTTTTTAAAAGCAAAATCACCTTGTGGCCTTATGTAACATCTTTTTCTGATATTGTATAAGGAGATGTCTAAGTACCTCCTTAGATAGTAGTTTTGCAGGCTGCTCCAGATGGGAGCAGAGCACGGCTCCCCTCCACCAAATGTCTGCTGATTGACTGCAAGGAAAACTCCCTTGTGCTCCTGCCCAGCTGCCTACCTGCCTCTCCCCTCCCTTTTTCCTTTCACATTTGCTGTTCTGGGCATGTGTACAGTAGAATTAGGCAAGTGAAACTTTACTTTGCTATCTTGGAATGGGATTTTAGCTTCGCTCTACACTGTCAGAATCTCCTAGCCAGGATTGCCTTACTGCATTGGAGAATCATTTAGACTTCATCTCTAGATTATGTTGAGCTGCAACTAAGCATGTCATTGATGGGATTTGTAGTCAAGCAAGATCTGAGAGGCACATAGAGTTCCCACCCCTGCTTTAACCATCATTTCAGGAGGTAATAGAATTTAAATGTGACGGCCTGAATTTTTAGTTGAACAGAAATTTAAATCGGAATGAGTGAAAGATATGAATTGTAATATTACAACACATATCCCATAGCTGTTGTATATGTGGACTTTCAGAAAACTTTTGACAAATGAAAAAGAGAGTAGGAACAAATGGACACAATTATCTCAAGAGACAGCTGTAAGAAGTGAGTTCTTCCAAGATTTGTATTAGGACCTTTAACAAAAACTTTTCAATAAATTATGAACAATGGGGTTGCTTGTTGACAATCTCAAATAATTCAAGATGGTAAAAATAAAAAGAGGTTACAATGAGCTCTAGGGGGAATCTCTCTAAACTGAAGGTAAGTATAGCGAAATAGCAAACACTTCACTGTAAGTGTAAAGTGGTGTCCATTGCTTAAAAATACCATATCAACACAAACACACAAGGCCTTAGTCAAGGGACTAAGGGTCAGCCCAATGAGAATATCAACCCAGTGTGTGGCTACTGGAAGAAATATTAATTCTGTGTTAGGGATCTTAAAACCATCAACATGAGACTACCCTTAAAAAGATCTATGGTGTGACCATGTTTAGAATATTACATAAAATTCTCACTGCTGGCATTTAAAAAGTGACAGTGTAGAAATGGAGAAGGTCCTGAAAAGAATAACCAAAATGATAATGTAGCTGGGAGAATAAGGGAAAAACTACAAGAATTGGGCTTAAGTCACTTTTGGGGGTGTCTGAAAAGGGAAAGAAACATAATGAGGTATAAAAAGGTATGCATGATGTGGAGAATAACATAATTCTGGCACTGGTTTCATCTGAAGCTGAATGGTGGGAGATTCAAGACAGTAAAAGAAGTGTGTATTCACAGAATTAAACTAAGCAACTCTTTTCCACATAATTTTTCTCTGGTTCAGGTCTACTTTATGGTCAAACAACTTTTGGAAAACTTAAGATCCACCCTTGATCTAGAACTTTGTTTGCAGAGACTGTAAAAGTCTAGATTAATGGGTGAAGGCAGCCCTAGCCCTCTCTAAGGTGGTAAATTTCAGTTATCATGAAAAGACAGCGAATTTGCTACATCTGCACTGCAAAAATAATGCAGTGTGACACCGCTTTAACTGCCATAGCTCCATGCTATGGAATTGTGGGATTTCATATATGTTGTGGCAGCAATGCTCTTTGACAGATGGCTAAATAACAAAACTACAAATCCCAGGATTTCATAGCATTAAGCCATGGTAATTAAAGTGATGTTGATGCATGCAGCCTAAGGTATATAATATAATTTCATTGTCAGGGAAGGGGAAAGGTTCTCTTGCGGGATTTACTGCCAGAATAACTTGGCAGGCTTTCTGTACTGTGTACATCAGGGGGGAGGGTTGTTTGTTCATCCATGTGTCCATGTCTGTCCACTGGCATCCATGTCCTCCTCAGGCTGCAAAATAGCATGGGCCTGGCCTAAGTAAAGAGGAGTCCCCAGTTTTATTCACAACCCTGCACACATCTCAGTTATTCCTCATTATGAAGCACACACCAACAGTTGGTAAAGCTTTTCCCCAGCTATTTCAAGGACGCAGAATTTTAGAAATGAATGGAAGAGGAAAGGGGAATTCGCTAAGTGTGAAGTTATGATCCATACTAAGAGGAACATATTTCCTGGCTCTTTCTGTAGCTAGTGGCTTTACTTTGCTCTCTCTGTTCACCACTACTTTTTCTAGGCCTTCCTGCAGCCTTCCCTCCACCCCACTTGAAAGGTCTGTATGAAGTTGTGTGTACCTGCAAAGCAGTAGGAAGATATTTTTAAAATAAGTACTGTACAATTGAAATGCCCACTGCAATCTGTAGTGACTCTCCTCTCTTCCCAGGGATCTGTCAGCGAATGGGATGCTGCTCCGTCTTGGTGACCTTCTCTTCTACACAGTAGCTGAGGGACTGGAGTGCATTTCTCTCCATACATTCACCAGTGTAAGAGTTGAGCAATCTTAATGGCTGGGGTGAAAAAAAGTGGAGTGGACTTGTTGGCTTGTAAATCCTTGTACTGTTTAGACAGCATTGGAAAATTATTAGTCAGATGTTAGATTTCTCTTTCATTTGAAATACAAATAATTTTTAAAATACAGTCAACTCATACAATCCTAAGAATGGGAAATGTGGGGTTTAGAAGACTGATTCATATGTCCCCTTTTTGTGGAATTTCTCTCTATTTTCAAAAGGTGTTTTCCATGAAAGGGCCCCCATTTGGTAAACCTGATTGATAGCTATTTCCTTAAAAATCAGCACTCTTCCCACCTCTCCTGCTCCCATCACCAATTATTATGGTAAATAACAGTGTTGCTACAAGATAACCATGTCAAAAGATTAATTTCCCATGTTAAATATGTGCAGATATAATCTATTAATATACGAAATTGGAATTGGTTCCTGGAGTGTTGCTAAGTGCACCCACCCACTGCCACTCACAATAGCATAGCTATATCATGCGACTAATAAATTTAAATATCTAATATATTACATTCAGCTTTTTTGGTGGTACATAAGAATGGCCAACTGCTAGACAACCACAGTGATGACTGATATAACTTTTTGAGACTTGGCAAAAATATCTCTGCCAACCCCACATCAGTTGACAGAAATGTTTTTACCAATAGTCTCAAAAATTTGATCAGGAGAGCTTTAAACTGAGTTATGTGAGGGAAGCAGACAGTCTTTAAGGAGTTCATCAAGGGCTAAAGAAAATAGTCAAACTGTTATATAGGGAACAAAGCAAATAGGGCAAGGACCCAACAGTGGGAGGGTAGTAGTGATGGGTGACTTCATCTATGCAGATATTTGCTGGAAATCAAACTCAGCCAAAACCTTAAGGTCTAGCAAATTCCTCATTTGCCTGGAAGACAATTTCATTGTCCAAAAGGTAGAAGAGGCAACAAGAGGATCAGCTGTTTTAGATCTGATCCTTACCAACAGGGATGACCTGGTTAATGGGGTGTGAGTGGTGGGATCCTTAGGTGGAAGTGACCATGTTCTCCTAGAGTTTGTTATACAGTGAAAAGGAGAAGCCAGGCATAGTCAGACACGCATCCTAGACTAGGAAAGCTGATTTCAGTAAACGTGGGGAAATACTGGGGGTGATCTTGTGGCCAGGAATACTGTACTAAAAAATAAGGGAATTCAGGATGGATGGGAGTTCCTCAAAAGGGAGATACTGAAAGCACAATTTCAAACTGTTCCAATCAGGAAGAAAAACAGGAGGTGTCTCAAAGAAACATCCTTTGCTTTCCCTCATTGCCACCCCAGAATACACATATGTAGCAAAAGCATTCTGTATCAATTTGCCAAATTGAAAGAGAAACATTTGTAACATTTGCATTGTAGCATTAGCATATAAAAATAATTTAGAAAAAAAGCCTTTTGCAAAGTGAGGTACCGTGCTTGGGAGCAAGGAAATGAAAGGGAAAGTAGCACAAGCAGACACACATTTTCTATCTATTTGTATCCACCTGTAGCAAAAAGCATGCGCATAGTCTGTCAAAAATAAAATTAAGAGAGAGAGAGAGAGAGAGAGAGCTGCCTGCGGAGAGCGGAGGCTTGCTCTGTTCCCTGCCCTCCCTCTGACCTGCCCTGAATTGACCCTTTTCCCAGCTCCTTTCTCCTCTGCCTCCTGCTCCCCCGTTACCCCAATTCTGCCCTTGGCACCCCTGGCTCCATGTGTCACCTTGATTGCCCTTGTTACCCACCTATTCTCTGGCTCCTGCCTTCTTCTTCTCCTCCTCCTCCTTCCGATGCTGCCCTCCATGGCACCTGTCTTTCCCCCGGTTTCATCCTCCTCCTCCTCCGCTGCTCTGATGAAGAGGAGGAAATGTTCTGCCCTCTGCCCTCCCTCTGACTTAAATCCCTCCCCTGAACTTGACCCGATCATAATCGGGGCCAAGTTCATATTCGCCCAACCCGGTTTTCTTGAAAAGACAGCTTTTATCCCGCTTCCAAAAGACCCATGCTAAGGGGCATTTGCCCCAAAATGGGTGTGCAAATCTCAAATTCGCTTGTGGGAGATTCGGGGTGAATATGAACTTCACATGCATAATTCGGTTCCTGATCCGGGATAAAAGGTAGTCTGAATGGCCCCCTAGTAGACCACAAGTTGAACATGAGTCAACAGTGTGATGCAGCAGCTAAAAGGGCCATCAGGCTGAGTCCAATTAGAAACCCATAGAACCAAAAGAATGTTCAAATTTTCTTTACAGCATGGGCAGATACTACTAGCTGTTAATGGCCCCTTGTTAATGACAATCTAAATCTACATTTTCGAACCATTTCAATTCATTATTTTGAATGCTGAATAACACAGATTCCCTCACAATGAAATATTTGCTTCGGCAATGTTGTTTCAGTAGATTAGTGTTAAACTGCATGAACTCATTTGGAAAACTGCCTGGGGAGGTTCTGTCTGGACCTTTTCACAACAATCACTACACAGTTACAGCAATATGATTCCACTTCAGCTGCCATCTTGGAACTTATAGTTAGTTGAGACACTACTGCTCTCTGTCTGAGAGTTCAAAGTATCCCTCCCTAAACTACCAATCCCAATATTCCAGAGACAGTTAAACTGTACAGTAGTTATGGCACTATTGCTCTGTAGTGTATAAAAGGGTCTTCTTGTCACAGGCATCCAGTTCTGGGTACTATAACCTCCGTGCCATGAGTGTTTCCCTGTTGTTGTTCTTTCCAATTCAGGCCTTTACAAGGCACTGGCCTTTGGACATCAGATCCACGCCTTTGTGACTGCATGAATCTGATGCGGAAAGCAGCTCAGGATCCCAGCACTGGAGGAACACTGAACGGAGAGCTTTTCCGGAAGTATGAGTCATAGTTGGATGCATTGTGATATTGCTATGGTTAATACTTTGGCAGTTAAAATAGAAATCCTTTTTAGGATTACTATCTGAGGTATTCTGCTTTAGTCTTAATCTGATGCTTTCCCCATTGCTCTTTCTCTCCCTGCATCCACCCACTGACACAGGCAGTCTATTTTCCCTCTACTTGACCACTTAATCCCATGAGGATGGCTCTTTCTCTCCCCTTACACATCCTACTGCTCTTTCTCTTTCCCTCTACTCTTTTTCTTTAAACTTCCATGCCCCCCCCCCCGCCAACTGAAATTTTAATTCCTTCCACCTTGAGGCTTGCTCAGCCTTTCCCTGTGCTTACTCTTCTCTCTCTCTTCTCTTACCACATGGAAGAGCTTTCTCTCCCTCCAGCCCATGCATTCTCAATCCCCCTTCTGCTCAGGAGTGTAGTTATGGGGAGCCGCCCGGGAGAGCAAAATGAAGGCATTATCCACCAAATAAGAATTCTGATCTTAGGTGAAATTTTCCTTCATTTTCCAAATTTCTAGTCATGCAGTTAACTGAAAATTTTGATTCAGCATTTAGATACTGTGTTTAGAAACTGTGTTTAGTCATCCAAAAAAAAAAGGAGCAGGCAAAGAGACCAAGGGAAAGCTAACACAGCAAGTGTAAGAGTTCTAAAGCCCTTATCACACAATTGTTTTTGCAACTCCAATCCAAAGCCATTCCGGGCCCAGGCATGCTATTATGTGATAGAATATCACACACGATTGCTTTCTATGGAGAATAATTCCGAGCCTGATCCTAAATCAATCCAAAGTCACTCCTGATGTAGGTGAATCTTTCTCCAAGGTCAATTCGAATCCGATTGGTCTTGGTGTGGAATGCAACTTTGCTTCGGTTCTGGTACACCCCCCCTTCCTCAACTTCCAAGGTGCCAAATTTCCCATGATGCAGCGCTGCAGTTTTGCTCCATTTGCTTCTGGTACTCCTTCAAGAATGGAGGCTGCATTTGGATGTGTCCGGGAGGGGTGGCAAGAACAGAGGGGGCAATCTGATGTGTCCAGAAGGGATGGCAAGAATGGAGGGGGCAATATGTTGTGTCCAGGAGGGATGGCAAGAACGGAGGGGGCAATCTGATGTGTCCAGGAGGGATGGCAAGAACGGAGGAGGCAATCTGATGTGTCCAGGAGGGATAGCAAGAATGGAGGAGGCAATCTGATGTGTCCAGGAGGGGTGGCAGAGACAATCTGATGTGTCCAAGAGGGATGGCAAGAACGGAGGAGACAATCTGATGTGTCCAAGAGGGATGGCAAGAACGGAGGGGGCAATCTGATGTGTCCAGGAGGGATGGCAAAAATGGAGGGGGCAATCTGACGTGTCCAGGAGGGATGGCAAGAACGGAGGGGGTAATCTGATGTGTCCAGGAGGGATGGCAAGAACGGAGGAGGCAATCTGATGTGTCCAGGAGGGATGGCAAGAACGGAGGGGGCAATCTGATGTGTCCAGGAGGAGTGGCAAGAACGGAGGGGGCAATCTGATGTGTCTAGGAGGGATGGCAAGAATGGAGGGGCAATCTGATGTGTCCAGGAGGGATGGCAAGAATGGAGGGGGCAATCTGATGTGTTGTCACGGCCAGCCAAGAGCACAACTCGCAGGACGAGGAGGAGGATGGGTCTACTGCAGAGCAAGGAGTAATTGAGGCTGCACCTGGTGTTAATTCTGCTCTGCCAGAGCCCAGCCCTGATCTCCCAGCCCCAGAGGAGGAGGTTCAGCCAGGTCCTAGTGCTGATGGGATTCCTCTGGTGGTACAGCAGCCTAGTGGTGACTCTAGGGAGGAACCAGGCCTGGAGGTTCCCTCCTTTAGGCAACGCAGGGCTGAGAGTGCTGGCAGACGCAGCTCCAGGAGGATTGCTGAGAGACAATTGGCAAACAAGCCTCAGCTGGCACCGAGGAGGGAATCTCCTACTTAACCACCTGTGAGATGCTAACTGGGTGCCAGAATTTATTGCATGATCCTTTGGTGTGACTGCTGCCTGCACTGGCTCAGGGTATCTTGACTCCTTGTTGCCTTGACTCTTGACCTTGGAACGAACTAGACTCTTGTACCTTCTGGCTGACCTGACCTTGGAGTGGACGGACTATTGTGATCTCTGTATTCCTGACTTCGGCTTTCGGCTTGCTCTCTCACTCATTCCTTGCAAGGTTTGTGGACTGTTTCCAGCTGCATAGCTAATTACCTTGCTGAGCCATCCTTATTGGTGTGTGTTTGTTTGTGCTGGCTGCAGTCCAGGACATGTGTCCAGGAGGGGTGGCAAGAATGGAGAGGGCAATCTGATGTGTTCAGGAGGGGTGGCAAGAACGGAGGAGGCAATCTGTTGTGTCCAGGAGGGATGGCAAGAACGGAGGGGGCAATCTGTTGTGTCCAGGAGGGAAGGCAAGAACGGAGAAGGCAATCTGATGTGTCCAGGAGGGATGGCAAAAATGGAGGAGGCAATCTGATGTGTCCAGGAGGGATGGCAATAATGGAGGCTGCATTCGGATGTGGCTGGGAGGGATGACAGGAACAATTCATGTGAGGCTAGAGGCAGGGTACTCAAAGGAGAACAAGGCAATGCAAAATATAATAATAATAATAATAATAATAATAATAATAATAATAATAATAATAGGCAACCCTGCCTCGAGCCTTGAGGAGAGGCAGGAAATTTTTATTAATAATAATAATAATATTAATAATAATAATTTATTTTGCAGTGCTTTGTTCTCCTTTGGATACCCTACCTCTAACCTCACATAAATCGTTCCTGTCAAAGAAGCACACTCTCTCTGTTCTTGTTATAAATATACAAATTTGCAGGCAAAAACAGCCTGCTGTCCCCATGATCATGCCATTTGTCCCATGATACTAGTATTCCTTCTGACAAGATTTTTTCCTCCTCCTGTAATAGACTTGATTACACCCAGGATTTTAGCTAGATTTCCGGCAATGCCATTTTCCAGTTATAATCTACCCATGTTTTCTCACTTCTTATTCCATTTCTTTTCTCATGAGAAAAAAATGTTAAGAAGGAAATGATGGAGTAGCTTTTGATCAGTATCATGAGATGCCTTCCTTCATGTGAACTTACCAATTCTCTTCTGTGCCATCTTGTTCATTGTTATATTCCTATTCATGCAGCTCTAACATATGTGTCTCTTCACAAATAATAAATGCATGACTATTGCCAATACTTGTACAGTGGTACCCCGGGATACGAAAGCACCGCCTTACGAAATTCCTGGGATACGAAAAAAATCAATAGGAAAAAACTGTTCCGGGTTACGAAGGTTTTTTCGGGTTACGAAAAATTTTTTGGTGCTTTTCGGCGCTATTTCGCACGAAATCGCGGCTTTTCCCCATTAGCGCCTATGGCTTTTTCGGCTCACGAAGGATTTCGGGTTACGAACGCGGCGGCGGAACGAATTATTTTCGTAACCCGGGGTACCACTGTACCTTCAAAATTTCAAAAGTAATCCCCAGAAATTTGTGGAAACTTCTGGCTTCTTTTTGCAGGGGGATTTGGGATTGAGGGGACTATTTACTATTCTGTCCCACACTTCACTGGAAATAATTTATTGTAAAAGAAGAATCCTCTGGTATTTTCTTTTAGCCCTGGAGTTGACTTAAAGAGGACATTAGAAGTGACAGAGGAGTTATCTGTCAAAAGACCAACAGGGGTAGCTAAAGCTGAAGATAAATCATCTACTTTTTAAAAAGATGGGAGCAAGCTTGCTGCCTCTTCGAGAGATTTTCATAGAATCATAGAACCATAGAGTGTGAGAAATGCAAACCATATGTTGGCTGATCTAGTGAAGTTAGCTGGCTTTCAGGACAAAGACATATGAAGATAATTTAAAAATCGGCAGTGCTGATGAATGTCCCAGTAGGCCTTCTGATTAACTTCTTTTATGTCTACACATAAACACATCACTCTCTCATACTCTCTTTCTGTCCTTAGGTGTGTGAGAAGCAATATTGTCCTGTTGACCCAGGCCTTCCTGAAGAAACTTGTCATCCCTGACTTCCAGTTCACCTCTCATGTGGAACAAATTTTTGAGAGCACCAAAGGACTCTGGGAGGGCAAGGTAGTAAAAAAGAACAAGCAGTGTGTGTGTAGAGGTTAAATGAAAGCAAGTCAGTCCCTGTAACTCTCAAAAAGAATATGAAAGAGTTACTACTGTTACCCATATTGGTTTATATAAATTTTGGAATCAATGATAACCCTTAATGACCCCTAGATGAACTCTAGCAGCCTGTCCTCCATTACTAGCAAGGCATGAGGACATGCACACACACCCTTGAGGGGCACCCACATCATCATATCTAGAGAGTCGCATAAAAGGGATTATCATAGGACCAGGAAGAGCAAATATTTGCCTTGCCTGAGGCTCTTGCCCCCTCCCATGGTCTGTTGTCCGAGCAGCTTAAAGACCACTAAGACAATCAGACAGGGACATCCAGGTGAAAGAAAGCAATTAAACACCTTTGTTCCAATCACCAAAACTCTCTGTCCTCAGGCGAGATTTCGCCCTTAAAAGGTCCCAACTTTGGCTGCTCAGCGCGCCATTTGCAAGGTCTACTTACTCCACGTCAGTCAGACCTCTGTTCTGGTAGCCGGCATTTCTGCTCAAACCCAGGTTGCGGAGCAGACTTGTCTCACTGTCCACCACCTCATTCGCTTCCCGGAGGGAATCTACATTCTGGTAAGCATCACCCTTAGTAACGCCTGAAATCTGTTCCTATTTTCCAACCCTAATTTTCCTGAGTCCTGAGTGTATGTGTGAGTGTATGCGCAACGCATGTGTTTTTCCCCTATTTCAATAAATTAGACATCTAGTTATTAATATCCGTCTCAGCTTTATTTATTGGGATCCCCTGGTCTTCTCCGTATACACATCGGGAGACGATCTTGGTGGGCTCTTGTAGCCAGCCCCCTCTTGCAATATTTGGACTAATAACAACATAATAAAATTCCCCTAACGGACCCTTGGCTACACTACTGTCATGCTGCTTTCTCCTGAAGCTACACTGATTTTCTCTGTAAAAGGAAGCTTCTTCCTTTCATGTAGAAGCTGCTTCTGTAAGGGAAAATTGATGCTGTTTTAAAGGTTAGGACTG
Source organism: Sceloporus undulatus (assembly GCF_019175285.1). NCBI lineage: Eukaryota > Metazoa > Chordata > Lepidosauria > Squamata > Phrynosomatidae > Sceloporus > Sceloporus undulatus. The sequence continues at coordinate 168,378,967 of NC_056523.1, forward strand.
GTCTCCTATGTTCAGCCTATTGGCTTTTAAATGAACAAATATTACAAGAACCATCCTACACTTTGAATACACAATTCCACAAGTATAGCGACCACTTTAGAACTTCTTGTGGGTTGGAGAAACAGGAAATGCCAAATAATATGAACATTCCTGAGGATATTCAAAGGAAGCTGCCTATGCCTTCATCTGATGGATATGTATACTTGAGGTGAGATTGTTGCACATCCCCCTTACTAAATGGATTTTCTCTTTCTAGGTGGCAAACTACATCCCACAGCTGGCAAAGTGTAATCCAGACATCTGGGGTGTTTCACTTTGCACAGTAGATGGACAATGGTGAGTGGAAGGAACACACCATTGGAGGCTACAGTTTGAAGAGTAGGAACTCAAGAATGCCATAACTCTCCCTGCTGGGTGCATGGTATGCATGCAATAGAGGACACTGCCTTCCGTAGAAGGCTAATGTGCTTGTGGAACCAGGGGGTGAGGGTGAAGGACACTGCATCCTGCACACCAGAGATAACCTGGGAACTATATAGGACCTTATAGAACCCAGCCTGCAATATTAGTATCACAAATTACACAGACAGGTGTGGGCATTATGACATTCCCAGATGAAAGCAGGAAACCCCAAGTGTCAGGTGGTGTGATGGAGTGTTCAGACTCAGTGATAGTTCCCATGTTAGTGAGGTGGTGAGTTTGTACCAGATTTTAGTCCGAGGTTTAAAATAGCTGTCCAAAGGAGGCACATAGGGGGAATATGGTTCAGGATCTTGGATATCACCTCAAAGTTGAAACCTCGTGTGAATTCACTACCCTACTGAAAAGGGACTGCCAGCAGCCACAGTTCAAATATATGCTCCTGCTAACTGCCCCGGTGCTGCTGATGTCAACTGGTGGTGGTGCTGCTGCCACCTGCTTTTTGTCTTGGTAGATTAGAAGTCATGTCACACAAGTCATGCGAAATAATTTGTGCCCTTTTAAATATTCATTAGAGTGGCATGGTCTCATACTTGGGACTTGGAGGACGGCTGTAGCTCGGTGGATGCTTTGTACACAGAAGGTCATGTGTTCAACCATGGTATCTATAGGCAGGGCTGAAAAGGACCTCATCCCAAACTGGGAAGCCCCTGATATTGAAGTGTGAACAACTAGATGGCCTGATTCAGAATACGGTAGCTTCCTCTGTTCCTATGATTTGTAGCATGCTCCAATTGAAAACATTAAGCCATACTGAACTGGGTTTCATTACCAGATCACTCCTTCTCCTTCTCCCCTCTTTTCTCCAAGCATTCTATGGGCCACACCAAGACCCCCTTCTGCCTGTAGGCCTGTGTGAAACCTCTAAAATATGCCATTGCTGTCAATGAACTGGGTACCAAACAAGTGCATCAGTATGTGGGCAAAGAGCCCAGTGGGCTGCGTTATGACAAACTCTCTCTCTCAATGAGGAAGGTAAGAGGGCAGAACTACAGAGTACAAGTAACGGGGGGAGAGGAGTTGTGCTTATGTAGGGGAACCCCTGTGTATTTGTACATAGGGGACCATGGGTGAAATCCTCCTATCCAGCCATGATGCTCACCAAATGCCTTTGGGCAAGTCACTCTGTCTCTAGGGTTTGTATCACATATGAGGCCATCATCTAAAGAAAAGTATGTAAGTCAAATACCTTTCTCAGACTCTATGCAGCTACTAGAAACCCCGAATTGTGACTCTGGACTGCTCTTTTTTGGACAGTATTTTTTAAAGGTGAGTTGCTTCTTCCAAAACAATTTCACCCCTCTATGGGTAATTCAACCTTTTAATAGATAGGCCTCCCCCTTAAATATTAAACATAAAACACCCTATTTTTTAACACTAGAAAGTAATCTTCTAGCCATTTCTGAATGGGTTGTTTTGGGTGCGTTTGGAGAATTTTTGGAAGTCTGTGCAGGTCCAAGAGGGTTCTGAGGCAAAAAAACAAGACTCCCCCAGGCTCATTACAGTTGCCCAACCTAATGTAAAACATATTGTCTATTGAAAGTTGTTGTAAAATGATTGTGTTCTTTCTATCATTAATGATGGCTACCATCCTTTGAATAAGTAGTTCCTTCCCTTTACCCTTGTTATCCTCATGATATTTAGTTAGGGCAGGCCTTTGCTTGAACCTTGATTGATCTCTCAGATGAATGGTGCTTTGTGATCTGCAGCAGACCCACCCACTCCTAGTCCATGACCTGTGTCTCCTGCATACAGCTGTCTCAAAGTAGGCTTTTCAAAATGTAATGCAGACCCTCCTGGGGAGATATGAATGACTGCAAAGGGGAGATTAGAATTCCTCCCTGACTCATCCTACTCTCATGTTTATGCATGTTTGATCATGTTATAAAGCCCTTGATCTTTTATCCACTGATCTTTTTCTTTTTGAGTATAGTTTGGAAAGTTCATACTTGAGTTAATAGCAGTTTCTGGGTGGTAACATGAACAAGCAAAACAAGCCCCAGTCATTACAGAATATTCAGATACCACCACTATCTCATTCAAAGCCACAATAATGTGGGACTAGTCTCAAGTATGCTCAGAGGGTAATATACATGTTCCGTAATGACAATGGACACTAGCATTGTTCTTGCATTATAAACCTAGGCAGACTGTAGGTCTTGTCATGGGTTGGGGAGGAAGAGCATGGATGACTTTGCACTAATAGTGGATTTTGGTTTTGTTTTGGCATCAAGGGATTCCCCATAACCCCATGGTGAATGCAGGGGCCATTGTCATCAGTTCTCTCATCAAGGTAAGTCACTGTCAATTACCACAGATTTGCACTTGAGAGTATAGAACAAAGGGACTCTATGAAATTTATCACATGAGGGATGGGATATCATTGTCCTGTCCCTGTTCTATCCTTACTGCCTTTTACACCTGACCACAGGGGATCGTATTTGACACGGCGGGGAAATGTGAGAGGGATTGCACAAATTACTTTCCACTGCAGCAGCTGAAAAGTGCTTTCAGCTTTCATTTCAGCCGTCATTTGCAGTCTTTTGTATTAACGACATAACCTATTAATACCATGATAGCTGACAGCGCTTTTCAGCCGGCTGCAGTGTGAAAGTGATTTACGCAAAGCACTTTCACTTGGATGATGGACGGGATAAAGACTGGGGAGAGATGTCATCCCTATCCTATCCCCCTTGTGATATTCTCCTATAACTCCACTGATATTGGGCTAGCATGAACAAACTTAGCCATAGCAATAGTAATAGCAATATAGCATGTACATTTCTATACCACTTATCAGTGAACTCAGTAAACAAACAAACAAACTTTATTTATACACCTCTTCATACCGCCTAAGCAGTGTCTAAGCGGCTTACAACTGTATAAGCTAATTCTATGATGTTTATCACACTATGCTCTTAAGAGGTACTATTCCAGTGTGACTCCTCTAGCTGCCTCCTGTTGCATGCTGGGATTGGCAGTTTTAAGGAGGGCTATTTAGAATTCTCAGGCAGAGAAGTTCAGCTCCTTAAAACTGCCAATCCCAGCATGCAACAGGAGGCTGCTAGAGGAGTCACACTGGAATAGTACCTCTTTAAGAGCATAGTGTGATAAACATCACTGTAACCCAGAACTGAGAATCCTGCAACCCTCCTAATGCTGTCAGACTGGAACTCCTGTCAGACCTAGCTAGAATGGTCACTGATGTGGCCAACTACAGGCACACATGAAGCGGTTTACAATCTGTAAGCTCATTGCCCCCAACAAGTACTCATTTTACTAGCCTACGAAAGGATGGAAGGCTGAGTCAACCTTGGAGCCCCTGGGATGGAACTCATAACCTTGTATAATAATAATAATAATAATAATAATAATAATAATAATAATAATAATAATAATAATAATAATAATAAT
>NC_056523.1:168382870-168387272 GCF_019175285.1 Sceloporus undulatus
TTATTTATAGCCCGCCCAATCACGAAGAATCCGGGTGGGTTACAACAATAAAATACATCAATTACAATAGAGTTAAAAATCAAACCCTAGACCTGGTGACGCAGTGGTTAAATGCCTGTACTGCAGCCATTCACTCAAAAAAAATGTGGTTGCGGTTCAAGACCAGAAAAAGGGCCCAAGCTCGACTCAGGTTTGCATCCTTCGAGGTCGCTAAAATGAGTACCCAGATGTTGGGGACAAATTAGCTTACTTGCTAATTAGCTTACTTGCTGTTCACCGCTATGATCTTTGAATAGTGGTACCGTGTGCCTCGGGTTACGAAATTAATTCGTTCCGCGGCCGCTTTCGTAACCCGAAAAGCCTTCGTAAGCCGAATTGCCATAGGCGCTAATGGGGAAAAGCTGCGATTCCGTGCGAAAAAGCGAAAAAAAGCACCAAAAGTTTTTTCGTAACCCAAAAAAAAAAAACTTCGTAACCCGAAACAATAATTCCCTATGGGATTTTTTCGTTCCCGAAATTCGTAACCTGGGTATTTCGTATCCCGAGGTACCATGTATATAAATAAAACAAAATGATATTATTCATTATCCCCCCCCATACCCAGTACTAAAACAGAATTAAACAATAATAGTATAAAAAACATTAAAAGCATTTTTAAAAAGGCAGAAACATAGGCGGGGAAGAATAGACAAATGAGGGGACAATATCTCTATATCTGGGGAGGGTAACTAAGTTGGCTGCAGTACTGGCATTTAACCACTTTGCCACTAGGGCTCTCTTCTTGGAGCAACCACAGCCTGTAGTTGGCCACATCAGTGACCATGCTAGCTAGGTCTGACAGGAGTTCCAGTCAGACCGCATTAGGAGGGCTGCAGGATTCTCAGTTCTGGGTTACAGTGACAAGATCAGCTTTCATAGAATCATAGAGTTGGAAGAGACCACAAGGGCCATCCAGTCCAATCCCCTGCCATGCAGGAACTCACAATCAGTGCATCCCTGACAGATGGCCATCCAGCCTCTGTTTAAAGACCTCCAAGGAAGGAGACTCCACCACACTCTGAGCTTTGGTACTGTCCTACAGCAAACAGAATTTCATACCTAAGATGATAGTGTTTAAGGGCCTCAGTCACATTAGTGGCAGCTACTGCTAATAGGATGTAATAATAATAATAATAATAATAATAATAATAATAAATAATAATAATAATAATGTTTATTTATATACCGCTTTTCCAAATTAGATCAAAGCGGTGTACAACAGGAAATATAATACAAAGTCAAAATAAAACATAACAGACCTCTCTCCCCAAGATGGTGGTCGGAAGGAGGGCTCTTAGTCTTTCAGGCCAGGCCTCTCTCCCTCCAAGATGGTGGTCGGAAGGAGGGCTTTTTCTTCTTTCGGGCAGGCAGTTGGAGCTTGCCTGCCTCTCTCTCCCCCTCAAGATGGTGGCCGAAGGGAGGGCTTTTTCTTCTTTCGGGCAGGCAGTTGGAGCTAGCTGAAAGAGAAGCTCTGAACTGCCCAAGTGGGGTATTTCTTCCTCACTAGAGTTGCGTCCAGAACTCAAGAGTTTTTTATTGGGTTTCTGTGCAATGAAGTGGAAGAACTACACTCAGATTCAGATCTGTATCCATGCCTAAATCCAAGCCAGTTCTAATCCTGAACAATACATCCTCAAACCATCTTTGAGTCCTGGTTGCTACAAAGATTCACAGCCCCTTATATTTATTTGATATTCAAGATAACTTTGGGTCCTTTTGGCCTCCCAGAAATATCCATGTTCATCCATTTGATAAAAAGTTCTATGGTTCACTTGAGTTGGTTTGCCAAGGGTACACTATTTTTTTCCAGAATCTATGATCTTTCTTTCAGATGGGGTGCAAGAAAGCTGAGAAGTTTGATTACATGAGTGTGAGCATTACCTTTCTGTGTATAAAGATAACATTTCATGCTTTCTTAGAGCCCAGGGCCTGGGTTAGGGTACACAAACTCACTGACAAAATGGACTGACCAGTTTTGCAACCTCGGCCCTGATGTCCGATTCAGATTCCTTTTGTGCTTTTAGAACTGCTTAAAGGTGTTAGTGATGAAGGGTAGTAAAACATGTAGGTTACAGGGGTTTGCTTTCAAACATCATTTGCTCTTGACTAAACTGTAAAGTGACAAGCAGTGTTTCTGAATGAGCCAATTAGGATTTGACTTGAAGCAATTCGGTGATCAGCTCAGACATATTTCCCTCTCTAATAACATGGCAATCTACTCAAGATTTTTTTTTACCTCAGAAAATATTCTTATCTACCAGCTAGAACCCCATGAAGACTAAAATTGTTGTTGTTATTCCTAAGAAGTAAAACATTAATGTATAACATAGTATTAACAAAGAGAAAGTTCTGTCCTCATACTTAAAATCTAAATAAACAGATGGATGAGGAAGAGGGAATAAAAATGACTAAGAGGGACTGAATTGTGCATATATCTGGGAGCCCTATTTTTGTTTTTCTTATAGGTAGTAGATTATTTGAAGATGGCAGGAAATGAGTATGTTGGATTCAGCAATACCACATAAGGCAACTTTGGGGATGAGTGGCCACTGTTGCTTTCACAAGAGGTGTTCATTGTACTTGTTTCACCCATAGTGTTTGACTGGGGCTTGTGAATGTGATTAATGCAGCATGTGCTGTAGGACTATTGCTTTTTGAACATTCTAGAGCAGTGGACACCCAGAGTCTGGAGAGAAACAAAGGATATGAATATCTCTTTGTAGATTTCAATCAGAGAAAGAAACGGGAGACCGGAATTATGCCATTGGGTACTACCTGAAGGACAAAAAGGTAACGAAGAGGGAAGGAATAGGAAAAGGAACAACAGACAAGAATCCACACTAGGCTCCATTTTGATGAGTTGTCCTAAGTTGGGATGGGATACATTGGTATGCCCTTGCCAATGTCTAATGCAGTTCTCTCTCTCTTTTTGTCTCTACACAAAAGTATTTTCCACATGGTGTAAACATGATGGCAGCCCTTGACTTGTATTTCCAGGTAGGTTGCTTTTTGAGTTATGTTGTTCTCAGTTTGGACAAATGACCCAAGAAGAAAAATCTATCTTAACAACTTACTAAGTGTTTTTCACTTCCTTCCCTCACCCCACTCCACTTAACTGTGCTGTGTGGAAGTGACCTGTGAGTCTGGCAGTGTCATGGCAGCCACACTAGCCAATGGCGGGATCTGTCCTATCACCAGAGAGTGTATGCTGAGTGATGAAGCTTTCCGCAACACCCTCAGCGTCATGCACTCATGTAGCATGTATGACTTTTCAGGGCAGTTTGCATTCCATGTGAGTTTCTGCTGTATCTTTGACCCCTATCTATCTACTGTGTTCTGAGAAAATATTTAACATGGCAAGATAGAGATCAGAATGCCTTCATGAGAACAGTCAGTTATGACTCACCCTGGCAAGCTTCTCAACACTAGTGCATCTCACCTCCAGATAATGAGGACTGGAAATCATATATCAGATATAACATTTTGCATACTCTCTGGATTATATGAACCAGATGTAGGTGTAGGAAAGACTATAATTGCTCATACCTTGTTTTGTGTCTTTCAGAACAAGACTGTTGTAAACTTGCTCTTTGCTGCCTACAGTAGAGATGTCTCTGCTCTTCGGAGGTATGTGCTTGCTAACTCAGCAGAAACCTCTGTTGATCAGAGTGTAGCTGAAATCATCCTGCATGACATTTGAGTCCCTTCTCCTTGACTTCTCTCTAGATTTGCTCTGTCAGCTATGGACATGGAGCAGAAAGATTATGATTATGTAGCTGCAGCTGAAGGTAGCATGCTGAGGACACAAATATGGCAAGTGGGAATTGCAGGTATTAATGCAACAGAAGAAGTGACTGTGGTTGTTTAAAAAATGTTTCAGGTTTACATTGGTTTTCTATCATCTCACTGTCACAGTTGCCAAACAAGGAATTATGGGTGTACGGCAATCATGGAACTATCTAATTAAGCAATCAAACTTTTTAGTGAGAGGAGTAATTTTGAAACACAATACATTATACTAGTTTTAGAATTTTCAGTACAGCTTAGGTCTGGTCATCTCCAGCAACATGATGATTTGTGCACTAGGCTCCTTCATCCCATTAGTGGCTACCAGCAAATTATTTGGAAACTAGTGCTCTAGACTTCAGTGGGAGAATTCAAAGTCTGGAATATCAGTATGCAAAGGAATGTTTGAGACTAATAAAAGAAAGAAGGTGGTAGCATGACCTTTCATAGACTTGAGCCTACTTCCTCAGATGCATGTTTGGATTGGAGAGTCCAGAGACAGACCAATATAAGTTGGTTGGGTGTGAGAAGGACAGGTTGCTTACCTGTAACAGTATTTCTTCGAGTGGTCATCTGC
>NC_056523.1:168387297-168405899 GCF_019175285.1 Sceloporus undulatus
AGCTGCGACTACATTAATACATACAAATGGGTTTCACTGCGCCTGCGCAGTGTGCTCGGAACCTACTGGAATCACTGGGCACGAGTAACTCTGCAAACATATTGAAACTTTTTGGCGGTAAATCGCCGCCACCCGTTTTAAGGCCCCTGCCTTCCCGCTCTTCCCCAGTTCCGCAATTTTTCCGCCAGCAGGCGATGGAAAGAGAGCCCATGTGAACGGGACACTGAGGGGACGGACGGGTGGGATTTGTATGTATTCGCAGATGACCATCGAAGAAATACTGTTACAGGTAAGCAAACCTGTCCCTTCTTCTCGTGGTCTCTGCGAATCAACAAATGGGTTTTAGGCTGACAAGCAAGGTATGCGGCGGAGGAGTGTCCGAGGACCAAAGCTAGGTGAACCAAAGGTATATTTATTACAATAAAAACACTTGAACCATAAGAGTCAGTCTTTTTGTCCTGCACAGATCACATAGCAATAACTTGCTAAACCTGAGGAAGAGAACAGAGGTCATGCAAGAACCGATTCCATAGGATTGTGCAAACCAACATTCAACAAAATGTTAAACAGTGTCAATGTACAACACAAACATCAGTAGGCAATCAATGCAACCCTGAAACCAACAAGCCCTCCCGACAAGCTGCCGTCTCGGAGGATGGCCCTGGTGTTCCAACCTATAGTGCTTAATAAAAGTCAGAGGTTGGACCAGACAGCAGCCTTGCAGACCATCCTCCAAGGGGATCCCCGAAGGAATGGGAGGATGATGCCCACTGATTTGTGGAATGGGACCGAACCCTGCAGGGAGAGGCTTGCCTATCAGTTCATAGCAGAGGGGTGGTACCACGCCACCCATTTGGACAACCTCTGCGCCCGACACAGGAAACCCCTTCTTCGGTTTCCGAGTAGCATGGAAAAGTCTCTCGGACCGACTGGAGGCAGCAGTTCTGTCCAGGGTAAAAGGCCACGCCGCTCTCCTGACATCAAGAGAGTGCAGGCGCCGTTCCTCATCTGACGTCGGATTGGAATGCCAGAGTGGGCAATACAATGCCCTGGCACATGGGGAAAGCAGACACACCACCTTAGGGAGGAAGGTAATGTCTCGTACGGAGGACACCCTTGTCCTTGTGGACCTCAGGAACGGCTGGTCCCTCCGTAAGGCACAGAGTTCGCCCGCACCGGCGGGCAGAGGTGATGGCACCAGAAAAAGCGGTTTTCCAAGTCAATAGTTCAAGTCCGCTGAGGCCATCGGTTCAAAAAGGCTTGGATTGGAGGGCGGACAATACCGAACTCCAAACTCAAGCCGGCGTTGGCACGACACAGGAGGATACAGGTTAGCACAACCTTCAGGAACCCTTCACCAAGGGGCCTGTGAAGAAAGAAAGACACCCTCCCCCCGAATTGGTATTGGCACAACATGGCAGAAAGGTAGCATTTGATGGATGTGAGGGACAGGCCTCCATCCAAAAGTGCCATCAAAAACTCCAGCACCACTGGAGTGGACCACCTGTGCAGGAGAAAGCCCTTTGGTCCAAGAAGAGGCAAATCTCCTCCATTTCAGGGCATAAGAAGCGTGGGTGGAAGTGTCTCCTCGCCGCAGGATCACCGTCCTCACCGACTCTGGCAAGGCAGTCAGGGCCGGATCCTCCAGGCCCCCAGCGGCAGGCTTCTCGATCCGGGTGGGAGTTCGACCGTCCTGGGATCGACAACAGGTCCGGACGCGGGGTCGAGAGGAGGACGCATCTCCTGGAGTGGGGAGAAGGGTGCGAAACCACGGTGTGTCTCGGCCCACCCTGGGGTGATCAGGATCGCGTGTGAGTGTCCATTGTCATCTTGGGACACCACCTGATGATGGAGAGGGAACGGAGGGAAGGCGCTTTTAGAGGGGCTCCCTCGTCCAGAGGAAAGCGAATGCGTCTCCGAGGGACCTTCATTCGCACTCTGGAGACAGAACGGGGACAGTGGCTGTTCCAGCTGGTCGCGAGAGGTCGATCCGGGGGTTTCCCCACCGATCGAGAGAGGTCGCTGACCGTCTCGGGATGGAGCCTCCACTCGGGCACCCCGATGGAGATCTGCTGAGGCGGTTGCCAGCTCGTTGTCCTCCCCGGGAAGGTGAATCGCCTGAAGGAGGACGCGTCTCTGGAGGCACCAGTCCCAGATGCGGCGCGAGAGGTCGACAGGGTCCTGGACCTGGTACCAACCGTGCTTGTTGAGTAGTACATCACGGTGGTTGTTGCCGTTCTGAGGAGGACCACTCTCCTGAGACAGCAACCCGAACGCCCTCAAAGCCTTCTCCACTGCGAGCATCTCCAGGGCTTGATGTGGAGGCGCTTGTCTTGTGTGGACCACCTGTCTTTGACGACAAGGTCGAGCACGGTGGGCCCCATCCTCCAGGGATTGCATCGGTTGTCAGAGTCAGCTGTGCCTGGGGTGATGGAAGGGCATCCCGGTGCAGACGGTTGGAGCTGTCTAGCCACCATCTGAGGGAAGCGGCCACCGGTTCGGGTACCGTGAGCCACTTTGAAGGGGGTCCTCCAACGGAGAGAAGACGGAGAGGAACCAGGATTGGAGGGGGTCGAAGACGAAAGTTTGCCAAGGAGTGAAGAATGTCGTCGATGCCATGTGGCCCAGGGCGACTTGGACGTATCGGTCTCTCACCCTCTGTGCGAGATGCACTGCCTGAGAGATGTTTGTCAGGGCCTGAAACCGGTCCGGAGGGAGGAAGGCTAGGCAGTTTTGGAAGAGTAGTCGGGTGACAGGCTAGGATGAGGTGGCCCGATGAACTTGAATGCCTGTGTCGGCGTATATAAAGTGGGATTTTTCCCCGTGACCGACCAGTCCAAGGGAATCTCCAGGAGGCGGCAGGCGAATGAGACTGCCTCCTGCAGCTCGTCCTGGGATCGGCTGCAAAACAGCCAGTCGTCCAGGTAGGGAACAAACCATGAAGCCCTTCTGATGAGGCTATGCCACCACCGGTGCATGCACCTTGTGAAGACCGTGGAGCCGTGGCCAAGCGAAAGGAAAGCACGTTGTAGTGGTACGCGGGTGGAGCCTACAGCGAAAGACGAGGAGGAATCTCCGGGTGGGACTCTGGATCCCGATGTGGAAGTAGGCATCCTTCAGGTCGACGGTTGCGAAACCACAGGCCTGGTGGAGCAGAGGCAGAATGGAAGCCAAGGTACCATTCAAAAGCGACGGTAGTCAAGGAACAAGTTCAATTGTCTCAAGTCCAGGATGGGCCTGATGCCCCCATCCGCTTTTGGGTACCGTGACAAGTACCTGGGAGAAAAGGCCCGAGGAACATGGTCAGGGGCGGCAACGGGGGAGATTGCCCCCTTTGAGAAGCAAGGTGGCACTTCGTCGAGAAGGGTGGTCCGAGGGGGAGTGGGACATGAAGGCTCCAGTTGGAGGGAGCTCTTGGAACTCGAGAGGCCATAACCCTGCGGCGTATGTCGAGAACCCAAGCGTCCGATGTTATGGAGACCCAGGTGTTAACAAGGGCCCAAAATGTCCAAAAAGAAAGAGGGGTGAAAGGGAGAGACGAAGCGCGCTGCGTCCTTCAGGCTCTCTTCTTCCCTGGTCGTATGTCCTTCGGGGGATCTGCGTTACCGAGGCGGGAATTGCGACGGCCAGAGGAGGAGGAAGTTGCTGCGGGGAAGCGCTGCTCTGAGGAGCCCTGTGCTGGGGCTTGTCGATCCGGGGGAAGGTCCCCTGTGACTGACCTTGTGGCTGACGGGCGCTAACGCTTAGAAAACGGAGGGCGGGTGCTGAGGAATGCGTGCTTCTTCATCCGCCGCCTCATCCTGAATTGCAGTTCAGGGGTCAGTAGGTCTCGGCGTGGAAGGAGCCCGAGGTCTCCAGTAGAGCGAAAGAAAGAACATGTCATCGATGGCAGAGCTGACCGTAGGGTCTGAAGGGTCGGAGGCCCGCAACAGGCGATAGGCGTCTGAGATGACATGGATGAGAGACATGGCCCCCCGGAAGAGCGTGTGGCCATGTTCTGGAAGTGGTGATGAAGCCAGCTCCGAGGAAGTGCGCATCGTCCCTGAAGTACACCAGCTGCCTCTGGATGTCAATTGGGACGTCAGGAACGAGGGGGGAGAGTCCGTTCCATGAGGTCTGAATGTCAGGCCCCATGCAACGGCGGGGTCAGTTGGCAGCCTTGACTAAGAGCCGGATGCCGACGAATAGGCCTCCTCTTGGACCAGTCCGCCACCTTCGTCGCCTCCCGAGTCGAACGGGGAGGTAGCTGCTTCAGGGACGAAGCTATGTGGGCTCCCTCCACGACATGGCAGAGTTTGGCCTGGGGTGGAATGGCCAACAAGGGAAGCTCGCCGGGCGGCGACCTGTAGAGCGACGTACCTTGCGGAGCGGGAGCCGACAGGGGGCCGGAGCGTACACAGGAACTCGTCACGATGGTTGGAGCGAGGGAAGGAGAGGCAGGCACGGCGGAGTAGGCGGAGGAGGAGTAGGCAAAAGACGCAAAGACAGGGTACTCGGATGTCGTCGGTCCGCGGAAGCGGGGAGGCTCGATGTCAAAGGGCCATCGACCATCTTGACCACGTGCTCCGTGGAAGGAACGGACGCGTACGTCGATGGGGAAGACGGCTGGGTTGTGATATCTGAGGGGAGGGCGAGACCGAGAGGACATTGTGCGAGGGTGCCTCAAGGAAGGTGGCAGCGGCTGCACATTCAGAGCCAAGTCGGAAGGAGAGAGGGTCCGTCACTCGACCCGGGAATCTCGGAGGGTTGGAGAGAAGTCGACCGATAAAGGACCGGGGCGTCTACGGGGGTGGAGACCAGCGACATCTAGCTTGTCTAAGGTGGTGGCGACGGTCGACCTATAGTAGATTCGACAAAGTAGGGACGATCTGGGTAGTTGGGCTTTTTGGCCTTGGTCCACGGGATGGAGGGCGGGTTCAGCCTGTGACCTAACTAAAGCGCTCGTTCCTCAGGAAACAGATATGTAGTAGAGGCGTCGGAACGGGGAGTGGAGAAGAGGGACGGGAATCTTGGCCGCGGGGGAAAAGGACTCTGGCATCATCGGTGCAGGATGGGAGGGCGACCGGATGATCCGGGGAGCGAGGGGAGGCGCGGATTGCGTTTTGTTGTCATCCGTTCCAGTGTATGAAATCCATCGGTCGGAGGGAGGCAAGAGGAGTGTAGGTTATGGGGGGGTCAATGGATCATAGGCAGCAGGCTAATGGAGCGGGGAGAGAGAGGGACCTTTTGGAGGGGGAAGCGCCTTAATTCATTCGAACTAGGGTGCGGGACCGGTGGTGGGACACGATCCTGGGAGGGCTCTGGATTTATGGGGGAAAAGAGGCACAGACAAGCTAGGTCGTGGCGCCTATGAGGACCAGGACTGGGAGGGATACTCCCGTTGGGAAGAACGGGTGTCCGGAGGTCAGGGAGGGACAGAGCGATAGCGCGGCGTGATGAGGGCCTCGGGGACATTGCCCATTGCCCGGTCGTTCCGTCTTAGGTACCGCCCATGCGCGATTCCCTTGGATGCCTTGGAGTGATTTGAAGGCCGAGGGCAAGGGACTCCGGCTCGGTAGGCCCTACTTCGAACTGGAGCCCTAAGAGAACTTCTCGGTTGGAGGACGTTCGGTAACCTCAGTCCCCGAGACTTATGTGGGCGCTGGGGGTTGTCGGTGCACGGGCGGAGGTCGGAGCCCACGCGGGCCACAAGCCGGAGGTGGGGGCACGGTCCCGGCCGGGACCACACACACGTGGACGGCGGGACTCTCCCGATACACGCTGTGGAGACACTTGCCCGAGTGATGAAGCGGGGGGCGCCAACGCGGACAGAAGAGGACCGCGAACCCCTCCTCCTGCACTTTCCCCAGGGCGATGCCGAAGTGAGCCGGAGGAGGGGACTCCCGGGTCTTGCGAGCCTGAGTCGTCAAAGCCGATGGGAAAGTCCGAAAACGAGGTCAACAGTCCGAAAGTCCGAAGTTACCAAGGGCGGGAGACAAAGAATGGTCAAGAAACAGTCCGAGGTCAAAAAAACGAAAGTGATTCCAAGCAAGCAAAGCAAGCGAAAGTTCCTCTGAAGCAGCTAGCGCGGCGGAAAAAAAGGAACTGGGGAAAGAGCGGGAAGGCAGGGGCCTTATAACGGGTGGGCGGAGTTACCGCCAAAAAGTTTCAATATGTTGCAGAGTTAACTCTGCCCAGTGATTCCAGTAGGTTCCGAGCAGCACTGCGCAGGCGCAGTGAAACCCATTTGTATGATTCGCAGAGACCACGAAGAAGAATTGAAATTCCAAACCATGTGTATATGGAGATGAGAAGGTCTGTCTCTGGACTCACCACTCCAAACATCATCAGGAAGATGATAGTGATCAGTTTGCCCCTGATGTCAGAAAGATTTCACTGACCCCACTCACCAAGGAAGAATTGTCAGATTTTCTAGAGATCCATGGAGATAGGAAAGTAACTCTTCCTATAGCATATGCTGTGGCACTCCTGAGTCCTCTCATACAGCTTGTACTCATTGGTATTTTAGACCATAAAGTTGGAAGAGACCCCAAGGGTAATCCACTCCAACCCCCTGCCATGCAGGAATACACTCCCAACAGATGGCCATCCAGACTGTTTAAAAACCACCATAAGAGGAGACTACACCACTCTCTGAAGCACCATCAAACACCTTACAGGCAGGAAGCTCTTCCAAATGTTGAGATGGAATCTCTCTTCCTGTAGCTTGATTCCATTGCTCCAGGTCCTAGTCTCTGGAGCAGCAGAAAATAAGTTTGCTCCCTCCTCAATATGACATCCCTTCAAGTATTTAAAGATAGCTATCATATCGCCTCTTAACCTTCTCTTCTCCAGGCTAAACATACCCAGCTCCTTAAGCCACTCCTCATAGGGCATGGTTTCCAGACCTTTCACCAGTCTGTCCTCAACCTTCTTGAATTGTGCCCCAGAACTGGACACAGTATGGTACATTATATAATATGATTGTAGTAGTTGGAGAACACTGATGTGTGAATAATAGAATGGCCTGGTTGGTGGTGATAGAGTGGCTAGCTGACAGCAGTTCCCTAGTCTCCTACTCCCCTGGACAATCACTATCTTCTTAATGTGGCTTCTTTGCAGGTGGGAGAACATTGCCTTAGATGATGCTATCCAATTTAATCATTTGGAGGTGGTGAAGTTGCTCAAGGATTATCAAGACACATACGTCCTGGGAGCCAGACAAGCTGAAGCAGCAGCCGAAAATCTCTCCAAGGAGAACTTGGAAAGTATGGTTTGAGAACAGCATGCAGATGCAAGCAAGAATGGCTTCCTAGGCTGAATGCACTTAAGGGCCAACTTTAGCGGAAAGAAGTCGTCTATGGACTTTTTCACACAGAGGACATGCATCACCATTCCGAAAGAAGAAGAAAGTGGGGCCAATTCGGAAATGCATGTAATTACGTACTACCTCATCACACACAACTGAGAACAGCATCCACCCAAAAGAAAGCAGGATCACAACTGGAGGATTTTACATTTCTGGTCCCAAGGAACCCACCCCCAGCCCCCCGAGTTAGAGGTGGCCAGAAATAAGGAGTAGGCAAGAGACATGCTCAGCGTCCTCATAACCTTTCCTCCCTCCCCAAAAAAAAACCTTAATTGGATGCATTTGAAATACATCTGAACAACACAGATTATTTTCACTGTTTGAATAATCCCTAGGAATGGAATTTTGTACGGAAAGATTGTGAGCTGTTGTAGAAAAATTCCTGGACAAGGTTTTCTTGTATGTGTATATTTTGCAGCATACACCAATTGGTGGAACTTATTTTTTTAGTTAAAAAAACCTTAACACTACCACTGATCATGAATGTCTGAAACCTTTTGCCCCTCCTGTGTCCTATGCTATCTTTGTCATGGAAGAGCTCCCTTTTCTTGACACATACACACGTCTATTAGATCAATTTGAGAAAACATAACCATCTGGTCCTCTTGGAAGCCCTCCCTAACTTTCAGCTGCTCCTGAAAAAAATGACATAGGAATTCCTCTAAACATTCTCAGTCTTGATTTAAACAGAATAAGCTTTCAAGATGAAGTTGCACAATTTATTTAACCTTTTTTTTACAACAAAAACTTCCATACAGTTGTCAGTAGTTTGTACAAGTTTAATGGAAGTGCCCCAAAACATAAAGTGATGAAGAATGTACATTAGAGGTGGAATTGTACATCCCTCCTGATTGGCTATGGCTGGTGGTTGCTGTCACCCAACATCTGAAGAGCAGCATGAACCCTATCCATGATGTATAGGGACAACACTCACTTCAAGCAATTCCTGTTATGCTTGTTGGGAAAGCAAAACAATTGCTCTGAAAAATCAAAAAATCTTGCCCTAATTTTCTAGATAAATCTATGGATTAATATGGCAATAAACATGATGTAGTTACATATGATCAAGATTACATATGATCAAGATTATGGCCTCTGAGGGAGAGAGAAGGCTGGCCCAGTATCATCGGGCTAGCCTGAAGAAGGAGGCTCCTCCCTCCCTAACTGTCATCTTTCGGTCTCTGAGGGAGAGAGTAGGCTGGCCCAGTTCCATCAGGGGCTAGCCTGAAGAAGAAGAGCCCTCCCTCCGGTCCATCTGCCTTGGTCCAGGCCTCAGAGGGAGAGAAGAATGCTGGACCTGATTCCCTCCCCCCCTCACCATTCCCTTCTCCTTTTGTGTTGTGTCTTTTAGATTATAAGCCTGTGGGCAGGGAACTGTCTGTTATCCCCTCTATTGTAAACCGCTCGGATTCCCAGTGATTGGATGGTATATAAATAAAACCTATTATTATTATTATTATTACAATGTAAAATACAGTGGGCTCTTGGTATCTGCTGTGGTTTGGATCCAGGACCCCCCTGTGGATACCAAAATCCATGGAAGCTCAAGTCGCATTATATACAGTAGTGAAATAAAATAGTATCCCTTATATAAAATGGCAAAATCAAGGTTTGTTTTTCAGATTGTTTTATTGGCATTAGGTTGGAATATTTTCAAGGTGTGTATGACTTCACTGCCATGGCACTGTTTTCCTCCTGAGAACACCACATTAGCAAAGGAAACAGCTGAGCATGGCCTTCCCAACCTGGCTGCCACTCTCCTCATGATGAGAATGACACCGTGACAGCAAAGCAAAGGGCCAAATGTGGCCCTTCCAACCTCGTTGCTGCTCTGCTCATGATGAGAATGGCATTGTGGTGGTGGCAGCAATAATACCAGCAGTGGCGAAGGGGCAAGCTGCTTCTAGAAAGCCCTACTGCCACCTGAAGCCCCCCTCCCCATGCAACAGGTGACACTGGGGGCAGGAATGCCACTGCTCTAGGTCGTCCAGCATGAGTCTGCCAGAAGTTGACCACAGAGGCATACTAGAGAATCTAGGCATTTGTAGGTCCTCCAGTGCAATTCTATGGTCAACGTCTACCAGATGTTGGCCAGTGGAGGACCTAGAAATTCCTAGAGAGGTGTCCTCTCATGTAAAGGGTCATTTTTTCATCTGCAGATTTTTCACTTTCAAGGAAGTCCAGTGCCCCTAGCCCCAGCAAATGTGGCAGGCCCACTGTACACTGTTTTAAACAACTTCATTTTTATTGATTTTTGTCAGCTGTCAACTGTGCACATGAAGTCTTTTTTAAACCAGCTTCCTTTTTCTTGATTATTTTCTATGAAATTAAACTTTTTTCCTAGAGAATTTGTTAGTGCCCCTGCCATTTGGAGTCCCAAATTGAGGGAAAGGTAGGATATAAATAAGTATAATAATAAAATGTGAATAGTTTTTCCATAATTGTATCCCTCATCGCCTACATCTTTCCTCCTCATTACCTAGATTGAACTTATGCAGTGGTAGATGGCAGCATTATTGCAGCTCTCCTAAATATTAACTATATATAAATAATTGTAGTGATATTCCTGCCAAGCCTGGACATTATAGAATGTGGGAATCTTGGTAGTTTAAACTAATTCCTATTAAACTGATCTGCAGGGTTTATCAGTAAGACAGCAGATGCTTAGATGTTTGACTGTCCTTTCACCAGACCAGCAGAGGGCAGTGGTAGCTGTACATTATACCCAGAGGCCTCCCTAACAGTGGATGTTTCTTGTTTTCCAGCATTAAAACTTATACTTTCAATGTAGAAGAGACTTTTCAGCTAAAGGACATGGATAAAGCCTAAGTGGGAAACATGTAGCCTTTCACATGTTTCTGGACGACAGCTCCTTGACTACAGCTCCCTGACTGAGCTGAAGGGAGCTGATGTTCAATATCTGGAAGATGACATTATCCCAGCACAGGATAACTGAACCAAATGCTATGGATGATCCCACATGCAAAATAGCTGTCAAAAAAGCAGACAAACCAGAACTGCTATGAGTCAAATGGATCCCCAATCTCTAGGCAGCAAATATTAGTTATCACAGCAGATGAGAATCAAATGTAGTCCTCTTGCCGAGTTCTTTGAGCTAAGCTCTTCATCCTATATATATATTGAGATACGTTTCACTACAGTACCTAGAAGTCTGATCTTTTTCTGTGGGGAAAGCAATTTGGACAGTTATAAACTCTGGTTCCTAACCAAGCAAAGATACTGTAAAAGGGAGGTGTCTCCTTTTTGTAGCACCCTGAGCAGCCCACATCTCTCAGGCACAGAATCCTCTGAAAATTTATCATTGGGCTTGGAAAGTTTTTAGTTACTCTTGAGAGTCTCAGGTACATCAAGGCCTGAATGAGTTACCAGTTCACCATCCCAGAGGGCAAAAGCAGGCACCACAGGACCTTTGAATTCAGAAGAAAGGCTGTGGATTAACATATTTTTGCTGATATCTATTAAGCTCAGTTTCTTGTGTTCATAGTCCAAAAGCAAACCCACTCTCTCTGGCTTACCAATGTTATTGATAGGAGTGGTCTCATTGGCAAACATGGCATTCCAGTGCCGATTAGCATAAGCAAAGACCCAGGAGCTTTCATCCATGCCAATGCAAACTTCTCGGGAAATGTCCACATCTGCCACTCCAATGCGGAACTGCTGTGATAGTTTGACAGTCACTTCCCAGTAATGGCAGCCATTAGACACAGTGGTGTCTCCCAGGACTACAGCCCAATCCTTAAAGCGTTCAGGGTTCTGAGGAACTTTAGTGGGGTCAATCCCAAGCATGCGGTAAATGACACCACAGTCCTTTCTGGACAAGTCCAAGGTGCTGTGGGCTGTCTTCTCATCTAGTTTGAAATTGATCTCTACAATTAAACCAAAACAGAAACATTTAAGTTTTTCACTTCTCTGAAAAGAACTTCAGTTTAATAAAAGAGTTTTATTTTGTAATGCCAAGGAGTTTCCCCCTACGTTGTATCTGAACTATGTACTGTTGTACTAAGAGGCAGCTGTTGTGTTTGCTTCAAAGGACACATATGCAACTTACAGAAAGTAAAAATCAAGCAGCAATAAAATCTACAATAAAAGAAAACACAGTGTAGGGGCTGGAAAATTTGGTCCTCCAGTTTATTTGGACTTCAGCTCCCAGGAGTCCCAGTCAATACAGGCTATAATAAAGACTTTATTAAAGTCTTTTCATTGGCTGTGGCTCATGAACACTGATGTCCCTAAAACAGGTGAAGGACCAACATTCCAGTAGGTATATTTGGCTGTCACCCAATTTACAATATCTTGATTGCTAAGTTACATCTGCATCAGGGGACATAAGGATAAAAAAACAGCAGAAACAGGTGAGCAAAAGGAAATACTAAAGGTGCCAACCAAACCATTACTTTTCATTGTCTGGTTAAAAGCTATATGAGAAAAGTTATGCAAAAATGTGGCCACCACAGTGAAGAATAATTTGATATAAATAAGCCATTTTGTTTGATCTTGCAGTCTGGCTGAACACAATTAAGATTTTTGGATGCATGAATAAAAAATTGGATACAGGAAAAATTCTAGTATGGTGGCATCTAGATTTGTTAATACACTCATCTCTCTGCATTTGCTGGGGTTATGGGCACAGGACCCCAGTGAATGTGAAAGACCCGCAAATAACAAAAACACTGTTTTTACCTGAGAGAACACCTCTCTAGGGATCTCTAGGTCCTCCAATGCAACTCTGTGGTCAACATCTGCCAGACATGGACCATAGCATTGTGCTGGAGGAACTACAAATGCCTAATAGAGTGTTCTCTCTAGTATCTCTAGGTCCTTCAGTGTGATGTTTGGTTAAAGTTAACCATAAAGTTGCACTGGAGGACCTAGATATTCCTAGAGAGAACAAATTAATAAAATCGGTAAATAATAAAATCCGCAAAAGTCAAATCCGCAAATGTGGAAGGACGAGTATGGTTTCTATTACACTGGTAGAAAAATACAAATATTATATTACACTGAGATTAAATAACTTAATAATAGTGTTACCTTTAAGCAACTTCACTTGGAATTATATTTCACTGCAATATGGAACGTTTATGAGGAAGTACAATCAAAACCAGGATACATTTTGCAAATATTCTTAAGCTTAGGCGTACATTTATTTATATTTTTGAAAAATTCTCTCAGGGCACAGCTGAACTGAAAAGCTGGGCTCTGCCAAGTCCCTACATTTTCTATTTTTATTTCTCTATTTCTTTGCAAAGCGAAAGAGGAAAGAATTCGATTCAACAGAGGCCCGACATCTTTGCCGTTACCTCTTTCACTTTTTGCTTGCCGCGTACTTAGTTAAACTACAGAAGCCTTTATAAAACGAAGCTAAGCCCTTGGGGAAATGCCTGACACCGGGAAAGGAAGAAACGTCCATGGCAGGGCCGGGGAAGGGGCTGCTTGGGCAGCATTTCCCATCTATTTCCAAGCTCCCTACCTCTCCGGGGCGCCTCCCTTCGGACCCTGGGTCCCGCGCAACGAAGACTCCAGCCACGCCGCCTCGCTCCTCTCAGCATGGGCGCCGCCATCTTAGAACAGTGGACGGGAGTCACGTGATCGGAATCCACCTCAACGCCGCTGCGGCCGCCATCTTGGAGGAGGGCATAACTTCGCCTCGCCCATGCTTTCCGCCATCTTGAAACCAGGAGGGCGGTAGCGAATGCCAGTTGGAAACCGCCATTTTATGGCAGGGGGCGGAGCTTTCTCAAAAGCTCTGACTCCGGAGCCACTCAGTGGTCCCCAAACTGTGCTCTCTAAAGGATTTTGGACTCCAGCTCCCAGAATCCCAGGCTATTAGCCAACATGGCTGAGGCTTCTGGGAGCTGGAGTCCAAAATCGCTTAAAGGGCACAGTTTGGGGAACACTGAGACCTTCACTGTGTTTGTTTTAGGCAGCCTCTGGCTCCCTCTGTACTGCAGTTTGACACCACTTTAACTGCCATGGCTCAATGCTATGGAATTCTGGGATTTGTGGGGACATTTAGCCTTCTCTCAGTGAGCACTCAGAGTAGCGTAGTGGTTTGAGTGTTGGCCTATGACTTTGGAAGCCAGGGTTCAAGTCCCAGGTCAGCCATGAAACCCACTGGGTGACCTTGGGCAAGTCACACTCTCTCAGCCTCAGAGGAAGGCCATGGCAAACTTCCTCTACCTGGCCAAGAAGACCCCATGATAGCATTGTCATAAATCAGAACTTGAAGTTACACAACAACAACAACAACAACAACAACAGAGAGTGTTGGGGCCACAAACTACAAATCCCGGGATTCCACAGCATTGAGCCATAGCAGTTAAAGTGGTGTCAAACTGGATTAATTCTGCAGTGCAGATGAGGCTTCAGAAAGGATTCTGATGGAATTGGGGATTTGGGAGAAGACACTAAGCACTGTGAAGCCAAAGGCTTTCATGGCCGGCATCCATAGTTTTTTGTGGGTTTTTCAGGCTATATGGCCATGTTCTGGAAGAGTTTATTCCTGATCTTTCGCCTGCATCTGTGGCTGGCATTTTCTCTGATGCTGCCGAAACATCAGGAATAAACTTCCAGAACACAGCCACATGGCCCAAAACCCCCACAAAAAACACTAAGCACTCTTGCAAGCAAAACGTACAATATAGCCATGAATGCATGTGCCACCCTTTTCTTACAGACTTAGCCGGCTCCTGTTCAATATACTTCCAATCCTGCTAAGTGCATCCCAATGCTTTGACAATCTTAACATGATGGGTTTCTACCTGCATTTGGACTTTAGAGCCTTCTGATGCCTCCATACATGTGCTTGTCCCTAGAAAACATTCAGGGCTAGAAGCAACAAAACAACAAAATCCACAAAACAGCAATACATTCCCCTTCTTGGCCATGTGAGGACCAGGGACAAAGGGCAGGCAATAAAATTTCAACTCCATTAGCAAC
This sequence comes from Sceloporus undulatus, assembly GCF_019175285.1. Lineage (NCBI taxonomy): Eukaryota > Metazoa > Chordata > Lepidosauria > Squamata > Phrynosomatidae > Sceloporus > Sceloporus undulatus. The sequence goes on from NC_056523.1 coordinate 168,401,606, forward strand.
AGAAAAGTAACTTCTCTTGAAGTCCAGGCTCTCCCTGTCCTTTATGATGCTACTTGCTCCTTCCTTAGGCAGAGAACATTTAATTTCTCAAGAAGTCTATACCATTGCATCTGGAAAAATGTGTAGGTGCTGCACTTTGATTGGCCAATATTGCTGTTTTGTGAATTTTGTACCTAGTACCTGCTTGTACCTAGTTTAGGTTAGTTTAACATATAAAATTGTCCACATCTAACAACACATGTCTTATGACTCCACGTCAATTTTTCAGCCAAGCCAGTGGGATTGAAAACCACAATTTGAACAACCCTAAATTAAGGGTGGAAATTGTGCAGCCTGTCATCCACGTGCAGCCTGTGTGTGTTCCATGTGGCAATTGCCCTCTCTATGCCATAGTCTTTTAAAAATCAGCCCAACAATGTGATTTTCAGTAAAAAGAAAATATTGGGGGGGGGGGGGACTATTTTTCCAACCATTGCAATTTTGAGCATCGCTTGCACCAACAAAGTAAAAGTAAAGGTTTTTTAAAACTGACAAAAGTAGCCATATGTGGCCAAAACATCAAATGGTAAGCATGGGCTGGGTGCACAAAAACGGCTCTCTGTAAGGTTTTCATATTTATAAGGCTATAATGTGCACCTATATTGGTATTTCTTGTTTCATTTTGAAAGGAAACATCCTACAGGTTTTAGGATGAAGTCAAATATTTGCAGCTTCTTCAATATTTTTGGGAGAAGGCAGTGAGTGTGGGCTTGCCTCCTATTTCTGCTGCTCGCTTCAAAATGGCTTCCCCAGTCTTTGGACCTGAAGGATTCCACTGGCATTAATCAAATGTGACAAGTACATATGACTGCTATAGGTTCTAGGGAGGTGGCTATTGTTGCCACCTTTTTATTGACAGGATTGTTCTGGCTCTTTGCAGCAAGTCAGCAAGCGCTGGCCAAAGAAAGGAGAGACAAACAGAAAGAGAGCAAGCATATGCCAGGGAGAGGTCAACATAAGGCCTTGCTTTTGCTGAGCCAGATGCTGACTTGACAAAAATCAGAAGTCAGGCTCTAATGAGTTTTTAACACATGACATCTAATGGATGGATCCTCTAAAATTCCTGTAGATTTTGAAGTGTTCTAATCACTACCTAAAGGCCCAGTCTTCCTTATTTCTCCACTACTAAAAGACATATTTCTGGCTAGAGAAAGAAGAAAGCAGAGCAGAAGTTCCCATGCATCTGAAAGCTGAGACACACTTTTTAATTAGTTAAAACTGGAGGCGTACTTCACTCTTTCCACCTGAACAGACTTGATTTTTAGTAGAGAGGTTCTCATGACTTTTTTTAGGTGAAAAATAAGAGTCCAGAGATCGTTTTAACAATCAACAATAGGGTAATCATTTCATCAGAATTGCTTAGTCCATGTTGCACAAATGTAACTGTAAATGTGCCCCCGCCTCCCAACCTTGTTAATTTGTTTCTCCTATCATTTTCTAGGCAAGCCCTTAGAACCAGAAATAGGCCTGACGTTAAGGAAAAAACAGGCTGATGGACTGGCTCTGGCTGGGAGGAATGTGTAGGTAGGTTAAGCTTTTCTCCTGCTCACCAGTTTCGTTCTACAGTACAAACTCTTTCCTCTATTTCTATGAACTCTGCAAACATGGGTATGACTGAATTGTATGACACATTTTATAAGATAGCAGGAAGCTCTGTTCTAAAGCTTTGTCCTCTCCTGCACTTTGGTTTTAAGGCTCTCATTCTATATAACACCATACGGCTCAACTGTGTTGATAAATTAATTCTTTGCCATCCCACTTTTTAAGCTGCTTTTTAAAAGGCAACTCTTCTATCACTTCCCCTCTTTGTCCTTGGCTTACTTCCGCTTCTGCAAAATGAGGCTGAATCTGCATTGCAAAAGTAAAGCAGTTTGACACTGCTTTAACTGCCATGGCTCAATGCTATGGAATCCTGGGATTTGTAGTTTGTTGTGGCACCAGAGCTCAGTGACAGAGAGGCTAAATTGCTCACAAAACTACAAATCCTAGCATTCGATTGCATTGAGCCATGGCCCATGGAAGTTTATGTGATGTCAAATTAACAATAAAGAATTTGTTGCATTGGGCCCACAGTTCCTTTGCACCTCTCACATTACAAAAAGAAATGAGGATTGTCGCGGCAAGGAGACGCAGAGACGAGAGTGGGGTTCACAAGCCTCCTCACAAGCCTTCCTTCCAGCCAGGTTTCTGGCTGGGCTTTTTATTGTCATCTTGCTTACATTAGTCCGTTGTTTGCCTTACAATCATTTGCTAGGTTACGTGCCCTTTTCTGCAGTGGAAGCGGGAGGTGAAGACCGGCTAAGTCAGCATGGACTTATCTATCTGATTATGGATAAAGCATTGTCATCTCAAGAGAGAGTCACATCTCTGTGGTTTGCCAGCAGAACTGTCACATCTCCATCTTGATGAGCATTGCTATCCTGAGAGAGGGTCGCGACCCCTTGGTTTTGCCCATGGGGTTGCTACAGAGGATCAATAGGATGTAGTCAGAACTCAATCTCACATAGGTAAGAGTACTCACATACACACTCAAATGCTTCCTTCTACACGTGTAAAGGTAGTCCCTTGACATGAATGTCTAGTCGTAACTGACTGTAGGAGGCGGTGCTTATCTCTGTTTCTAAGCCAAAGAGCCAGCGTTGTCTGAGGACTGCTCTGGTGATCATGTGGCCAGCATGACTCCACTGAACAGTGTTACCTTCCCGCCAAAGTGGTACCTATTTATCTACTTGTCTTTGCATGTTTTTGAACTGCTAGGTTGGCAGAAGTGGAACTAGTGACAGGACCTCACCCCATCATGAAGCACTCAGGCCTCGAACTGCCAACCTTCCAACCTTATGATCATCAGAATTGGCGTCTTTAACCACTAGGCCACCGCATCCCAATTTACTTAGAATTAAATTATTGATAAATTAGAATGAAAGCTACCCATATACAGTTAAATAATTTAAAACACTTCTGTGATATTTTTGTACTCAAACACATTAATGGAAAATTTAGCAGCATAGTTAATGCATAATCAACGATTTCCGTCTGTAGAGGCAACCCTACTGCAATCCTGTTATCTACTGCATATGTAAATTTCCTGAAGTTTGTGTGCAATCACCTTTGATCACACAGAAATAAAGTCCATCTTGACCAATGGTAACTGTGGCAACTCCATTCAGATCAGGTCTTAGGTTCAGTTCAAAGGAAACTGTTGCCTTGACATCCTTAGAATTAGCATGGATCATATTCTTCCTCCATCCACAGAATTGTTTCAAAGCTTTTATGTAAAAATGATTCTGGTGGTGATAATGATGATCCCAAGAGATTCTCTCTTCTCCCCAGAGACTCTGGATTGGAAGGAGCAAGGACAATAGCATAGAAGCATAGTTGACTGAACTCAGTCCACGAGTGTCAATGACATTCTAAGAAACTGAGATAAAGTTGATGGCACAGATTATAAATAATAGTCTACTGGGATTTCTTGGGATACTTCCTGAACCCTGACCTCCAATTCTGCTTCTGAGTATTTGACTGTTTTAAGATATTCCTCCCTTTCATCTTCCTCTGAACTGCACCTGCTTCATCTTTAAAAGGATCCAATTCCTAAATGGTGATGTGGGACGATGAGGGAGGGCAAAAAGTAGGGGAAGGATAGGGTATGATAAACCACTTTGATGGCAACAACAACACATCTTCTCTCACTCTGAGTTTGGAAGCCAGGCACCATGGGCATCAAGGAGGTAAGTAAGGACTTCCCTCTTTGAGTCCCACAGGAAGTCAAATAGGATGTTCATTCCCCATCTTCCCATCTTTTTGTAGTTTTTCCACCCGCCTGTTATTTTTGATAATAAGTCCTCCAATTTTCCATTAGTTTGCTCATCTGACCTGTTTTCCGTACTCCTTTTCTATACTCAATTAAATATTCCTTTTTCTGTCTTGCTGGCTATGTTTGTCCTTGTACTTTTGCCTTGTTTTAAACCCTCAACACACTAGTTACCATTATCTTAACCTACAATTAAATGGCCACTTAAAAAATATTCACCAGTGTTTCCAAAATGTCTGTTGCTCTTTTATTGTTTTAAAATCAAATTCATACCTACTGGAAAGAATAATTTTTTTAAAAAAAATAAGTGTTTGTATTTGTGTGTGTATTTTGCTTACCAGTAATTGCTTTCCATGTCAGAGAGGAAAGCAATTGATTGCTTTTTATGGCTACAAACAAGGAAAATATGACACTGCAAAGATGGTGTATTTTGGGTTAATGTGT
>NC_056523.1:168405909-168427497 GCF_019175285.1 Sceloporus undulatus
TCACTGTACTGAGATGTTCAGAATCAGGAATTAAACATTCTGAGTGATTGACAGATACTGTTTCCAAGGGGCAGGCATAGAGTTCTTCCATTTTAAATATAAGTATTAATCCTACCCTAAGGGTTCAACAGCAGTGATATTTTCCTAGAGTTCACTAACTGGATGCAGGATCTAATGCTGGGGTGCACTATCAGTCTGAATTCTTCAGAGGTGTTATCCAAAGACTTTCCCTCCCCTGTGAAGGTTCTTGGTCTGGAACAATGACAATACACAGAAGGCAAGCGATAGTCAAAATTCCATTTTCATTGCAAGTGTAGCTTTTGATTGCCAAATGCTAGAAGCTTAGGATATGAATATTGCTTTTTGCAGGGTGGGTGATCTTCTTTGGGGATCTGTTTGGGATCTAGTAGGAAACATATTCCAGAACTGTGATTAATTTTTCTGACTAAATATACTGAATTTGTCAGTGTCAGAGGGAGGAAAAGTGCAGCCTTTCAGATGCTGTTGGTCTTCCACTCCCAGCTTTTCTCATCATTGGCAGTGCTGGCTAGAGCTGTTGGGATTTGAAGTCAGAAACAAACTCTAGAGGGCTGTATGATTCCCACCCCTGCCCTTGTGGGTTACCTCACAGGATTATGCTGGGAATGAATAAGATAAAGAATATGCTTGAGCACTTTGGAGTTTGAAGGCCTAGTTCAGCTAGTGTCATATCTTCACTCATTTTGCCTCAAGGATAGGATTGGTTGATTTTCTGGTTAATACAGTATTCTTATAGACTTTTTAAAAATTAACAATTCTTCATCCTTGCAGATGTCAGAGTGATGAGATTTTTAAATAATAATAATGGGATGAAATTATGTAATCCTTGCCTAATTTGGGTGCACTGGAGCAACAGGTATCCATCCCTATGTTGTGCGCGGGTAAAACCTGTATACTGAATCTATACAACTAAATCCCCAGTGGATCCATACAGCAAAATCTACACTGACTGTGATTTTATTTTAAACTATAACTTTGAACAGACCAGAGGGCTGCTATAAAACCTGATGAAGAGAATCTACTGTCTCACCTTAACTGAAAGGTTTGATAGTTGCAGTAGCATATCCCAATAAAGTATATGTCTTTTGTGCTATGTTGTTGGTAGGATACACCCCTACCTGTTGACTTTTTGGGGGTGTTCTCACTTACGATTTACAACAATTTAAAAAACCGATTCAAAATAACACGGGTGTTATCCCGTGTTCCAAATCACTTTTTTTCTTCGTTCTCATGTACCAACTGATTCACTATAAATGATCCGCTTTCGTTCCTATTCAAGAATGAATTGGTGTATATATAAACCGGTTTTAGTGTTATTTCGTTTGCACTCACCTTGTTCGGCTGTCAATCAAAGCGACATCATCATGACGTCACAATAAACCGGAGTAACATAAACTGGTTTAGCTGTTTCCTGCGTTTCCATTTATTGACTGTTTGTAATTTGTTTTTAATTTGGCGCTTTTTTTTTTAAATGACCAATAAGAAGGCGCTTAAGCTATTATGTGTCATAAGTGCCCAAGCTTTTAAGAGTCCTCCGGTTGTCTGTTCCCTCCTTCTTTTGCCATTACTGCTTTCCTTACCGACAATCATGGACCCTCACCTGCACCTGGAGCAGATGTTTGTGTTAATATGCATGCTTATAGAGAACTCCCTGAGCTGTCTTTTAAGCCATGAAGCAGGGATATGTCCTGCAAAACCCATCCCATAGTTCCTCTGGAAAGAACCTTGGTTCCCCAAATTTGCTTTGCCTGAACCATGGGGAGAGAATCTTTGGGGAAGATTGCTCCCTGAGCTGTCTTTTAAGCCATGATGCAGGGATATGTCCTGCAAAACCCATCCCATAGTTCCTCTGGAAAGAGCCTCGGTTTCCCAAATTCACTTTGCCTGTCCCATGGGGAGAGAATCTTTGGGGAAGATTGCTCCCTGAACTGTCTTTTAAGCCATGAAGCGGGGATATGTCCTGCAGGAGCAAATAGGAGGTGTTCCTGTTGCTCCTGCTCTCTTATTGCAAGACCTCGGCGGACAAAGGGACAAGGGAGGCAAAGATGGCGACGGACGACGGATGGGAACAAAGAAAGGGTGACTCCCCCGAGCCAGCCCATCGCGCTCCGCTCCTCCCATCCAGTTAACCCAATTCAGAGGCTGAATCGTTCCCTTTAAATATTCCGATTCCTATCCCGAATCAAGGAAAAATAGAAGGGTCGACCTTCTATTTTTTTTACTCCGGTTTATAAACCTCTAACCTGGATTAAATAAAATACATCGATACAGATTCGAATCATAGTGGAAACGATTGCGGGTTAATCTAGAACTGTTCTAGAGTTAAATTGGGTTTCAGTAGGAACGCAACACCTTGAATTCGATTTGAAAACCGGAGTATAAGCCAGTGAGAACAACCCCTTCCTTATTCTTTCTGTTTCAGGAACTGCAGAGCCGTAGGTTCTGGAGCTGCCTCTTGGCAGAAGCAGCTGGCACTCTCATCTTTGTCTGGGTGGTGCTGGGTGCCTCATCCCCAGCTGGTCCTACAGAGGAGCTCCCTTCCCCGCTCCAGCCAGCCCTTGCAGCTGGCATGGTTGCTATCAGCTTGGCTCACTGTTTTGGAGAGATCAGTGGTGCTCAAGTCAATCCAGCACTTACCATGGCCTTCCTGTGCACCCGCAAACTGGATGTTTTGCATGCGGCAACCTATATCTTGGCTCAATGTTTGGGTGCCATCTTAGCATCTGGGTTTTTCTACCTTGTGTTGCCTACCTCAGCCATTGGGCATTTGGTCACAAAGGTGAGTTAACTACCTGATTCCTCTGTCTTCCTTTTCTTCCTCCTCTCTACCTCCCCAACCCACAAGAAGATATCCAAAGAAATCAAAGTTAATTCTGCCTTCCTTAGCCAGCAATAAAAATTAAAATATGTAATTACTGGTTCTCAGAGGGGCTGCATCAGTCATGGTGTGTGGTATGTCATTGACTATAAGCCTAGTGGTTGTGCATCATTACTGAATTCTAGCTAACTGAAGCCAAGGGAATCTTGATCACTAGATTGAGCAAGCAGAATACCTAGTCCTAGCAGTGGCTACCTAAAATAATAGAATCACAGAATCGTAGAGTTGGAAGAGACTACAAGGGCCATCCAGTCCAACCCCTGGCCATGCAGGAAATTTCAATCAAAGCATCCCTGACAGATGGCCATCCAGCCTCTGCTTAAAGACCTCCAAGGAGGGAGACTTCACTACACTCCGAGGGAGTGTGTTCCACTGTCGAACAGCCCTTACTGTCAGGAAGTTCCTCCTAATGTTGAGGTGGAATCTCTTTTCCTGTAGTTTGCATCCATTGTTCCGGGTCCTGTTCTCTGGAGCAGCAGAAAACAAGCTTGTTTCCTCAATATGACATCCCTTCATATATTTAAACAGGGCTATCATATCACCTCTTAACCTTCTCTACCTGTCACTTTTGCTCCCATTGTCCTTTTGCCCTTATTGGCTACTTTAAATATATAGTTGTCCCTCCCTTTTCTGTGGACTTGGAATCTGTGGTCTTGCTCTTCGTGGGAGGGACAAGCAGCCATTAATAAAATAGCAGCATGTGTGCCATTATTTTCTATGGGACGCGAATATGTGCGAGTCTCCATTTTTGCAAGGTGATCTGAAACACATCCCCGCAAATTGGGAGGGGCTACCGTATGCTAATTGGCTGTCCTTTTTCCTCCTGCGGAATACTTGGCTGTATAAATCTCATTCACTAATCTCTGGATAGGGTGGAAATCTCTGGATAGAGTGAAGCAAACACTCTTCTTTTGACCCCCCCCTCAAGAATCTTACTTTTATATTCAGCTAACCTGAAATGGAGATCAAATTGACATTATCTAAATAAATACCCTGAACTTACCAGATCCTGAGCTTGGTAGCTAAGCAGGGCCAGGCCTGGTTTGTACTTGAAAGGGAGACTGCCAGGAAATACCAAGGGGTATTTCAGAGGAAGGCAATGGCAAACCACCTCTGGTACTCCTTGCCTAAGAAAGCCCTGTGAAATTAATGGGGTCTCCACAAGTCAGCAGGCAACTTGCATATAGCAAAGTATACATACTTTACTTTAGAATGACATTAACACAAGGTTACTGTAACATGCGCGCGTGCACACACACACACACACACACACACATATAATTTTTCCTCATACCCCTTGTTTGTAACAATTTTAAATGTTAGCCATATAATTTTTGTAGTGTCATTTAAATATTTCATAATATAGAGAGATAATGAGAATTACTACTTCACATTTGATATCCTAGACATAAATCTTTTTGATTATCCAAAGGTGCAATTAATATAGAATGCCCAAAAATGTATGCGCAAGATTGATTCTAAATACATTAGAAGTCAAGGCTCCTTATAGTTGCTACAGTGTGCATTCAAGTCATTTCTGACTTATGGCACCCCTAAGGCAAAACTGTCATGGGGTTTTCTTGGTAGGATTTGTTTAGAGGGAGTTTGCCTTTGCCTTTTTCTGGGGCTGAGAAAGCATGACTTGTCCAAAGTCACCCAGTGGGTTCCCATGGCTGAGTGGGGATCTGAACTCTGGTCTTCATAATCATAGTCCAGCACTCAAAGCATTACACCATGCTGGTGATCCTGTACAGATGTATGTAAAAGTCACCTGGCACTAATATCTCTCTCACACAGTACCCATGCTCAACTATTCCTCTTCTCCATTGTATCTCTTGTTTATCTCTGTTTCAGGTCAGCACTGAGAGAAATGCTGGGCAGGCTTTAGGGATGGAGGTTTTTTCCACCTTCCAGCTGGCTCTCACCATCTTTGCTGTCGAAGACCATCGGAGGCGTGAAATGGGCGAGCCTGGGATCCTGGCCATTGGCTTCTCTGTGATAGCAGGAGCCTTAGCTGCAGTAAGCGCCTCCTTAGTCAAGCATGATGTCCCTTTAATGCAAGGGGTGGGGGAGGGACACTTGCCCCACTCTCCAGGGTGAAATTCCAATTTGGGAGGGCTCTTGGAGACCACATTCTAGCAGTATGTAGGGTGAATGAAGCCAAATGTAATTCTCACTGTTTGGGGACATTTTCTCAACAAGCATGTGAAGCAGAGTTCCAGTCTATTCACTTCTACTCAGCATTAAATCTGAGTACAGTAACTTCCTGGGATTTAAATAGACTCTTAAAAGCTATTGTTGATCCATGTTGATGTTGAACTATGTTGTATGACCAGGTACCTTCTGAATTAGAAAGGTGGAATCACCATCAGTGTTATAGAATCATAGAATCATAGAGTAGGAAGAGACCGCAAAGGCCATCCAGTCCAATCCCCTGCCATGCAGGAAATCCAAATCAAAGCATCCCTGACAGATGGCCATCCAGCCTCTGTTTTAAGACCTCCAAGGAAGGAGACTCCACTACACTCCAAGGGAGTTTGTTCCACTGTCAGACAGTCCTTACTATCAGGAAGTTCTTCCTAATGTTGAGGTGGAATCTCTTTTCCTGTAGTTTGCATCAATTGTTCCGTGTTCTAGTCTCTGGAGCAGCAGAAAACAAGCTTGCTTCCTTCTCAACATGACATACCTTCAAATTTGAACAGGGCTATCATATCACCTCTTAAGCTTCTCTTCTCCAGGCTAAACATCCCCAGCTCCCTGAGTCGTTCCTCATAGGGCAAGGTTTCCAGACCTTTCACCATTTTAGTCGCCCTCCTTTGGACATGCTCCAGTTTCTCAACATCCTTTTTGAATTGTGGTGCCCAGAATTGGACACAGTATTCCAGGTGGAGCCTGACCAGAGCAGAATAGAGTGGCACTATTACTTTCCTTGATTTAGACAATATACTTCTATTGATGCAGCCTAAAATCGCATTGGCCTTGTTAGCTGCCGCATCACACTGTTCACTCATGTTCAATTTGTGGTCTACATGGACTCCCAGATCCTTTTCACACGTAGTTTCATTCAGCCAGGTGTCCCCCATAATCCTATATCTGTGCATTTCATTTTTCCGCCCTAAATTCAGTACCTTACATTTCTCCGTGTTGAAATTCATTTTGTTAGCTTTGGCCCAGCTTTCCAATCTATCAAGGTAATTTTCAATCTTGATCCTGTCCTCTGAGGTATTAGCTACTCCTCCTAATTTGGTGTATTCTGCAAATTTGATAAGTATGCCCGCAATTCTGTTATCCAAGTCATTGATAAAGATGTTGAATAGCACTGGACCCAGGACAGAACCCTGTGGGACCCCATTGGTCACTTCTCTCCAGGATGAAAAGGAGCCATTGTTGAGCACCCTTTGGGTTCGGCCAGTCAACCAATTACAAATCCATGTAACAGTTACCTTGTCTAGCCCACATTCGACAAGCTTGTTTGCAAGAATATCATGGGGAACTTTGTCAAAGGCCTTACTGAAATCAAGATATACTGTATCCACAGCATTCCCTTCATCTAACAAGCTGGTAATTTTTATTAAAAAAAAGAGATCAGGTTTGTCTGGTATGACTTCTTTCTCTGAAACCCATGTTGACTTTTTGTGATTATGGCATTGCTTTCTAGATGTTCACAGACTCTCTGTTTAATGAACTGCTCTAGAATCTTTCCTGGTATAGATGTCAGACTAACTGGACGATAATTGTTAGGATCCTCCTTTTTTCCCTTTTTGAAGATGGGGACAATGTTTGCCCTCCTCCAGTCTGCTGGGATCTCTCCTGTTTTCCAGGAGTTCTCAAAGATTATTGCCAATGGTTCCGATAGTGTAGTGTCATTGTCATTATCATCATCAGTGTTGTTGGTGTTGTTTCATTGTTTCAATGGAGTAATCCCCTTCTAAGATCAGGCATCAAGCAGGGGAGAGATTTTACACCTGCATGGGCTTAGAAGAGGATTACTCCATTGAAATAATGAAACAACAGTGACAACACTGATGATGATAATGACAATGACGCCACAGTACCTGGAACATCCCACATTATCCAATGACATTTAACTGAGACTTAAGGTGTGTGACAGGACTGGACCTTCTTTAAGAACTAGGCTGATTCCACCTCTCTAATTCAGAAGGTACTTGGTTATTCTGTATGAAATACATAGTTCCTCTTTGTGGAATCAACCTAGGTCTTAAAGAAGGTACCATCACATCACACACCTTAAGTTTCAGTTTTGAAATCAGTTAAATGTCATTGGATAATGTGGGATGTTCCAAGTATTATGGTGTCATTGTCATTATCATCATGAGTGGAGGAGTGTACCAGAGAAACTATGCATTTGCATACAGAATAATTTTATAAGGAAATGTATGTATTTGCATGATTTCTGCATAGCACAGAACTGGGAGGTTCTGCCTGCAGAATCTGGATTTTTGTTGCTTGGGTTTTCTTTGGCACACAAACCAACATTTTACATATACAACATTAAATTATCTGCAAGCTGAATTGTTTAAATACCAAGAGATAGGCATGTGTTACTTTCCTATCTCTCAATCTCTGTGCAGTACCTAGTCCAGCTAGGTTGCTTTAAGAATGACAAATGATAAACACCAGTTAAAAAGACAAGAGTTTTTTGGGTTTTTTAAAAAGAAAGACTGACTGCAAACCAGTTCCTGGAACAAAGGAAGACAATGGTACATGACCATCACTGACTGTGCCAATATGATGCTTTTACAGGGCACATTCTCTGGAGGCAGTATGAATCCGGCCCGATCACTGGGACCTGCAGTAGTGACAGGAATCTGGGAGCATCACTGGGTGAGCAGATGCTTGTTGGAATTCTGTTCAGAGATGAATAACATACTACCTTGTCTCTGGTACTATGTATTTAAGTAGTTCTCCATTCCCTGAATTTTATAATTGAGGAGCTGAGCCTGAAGTCTGCATACATGAAGGAAGTGCTGTGAATGTAGTTTTCTTTCAGATGTGGTTGCCATCAGTACCTCCTCTGGATACTCTAGTTTTGTGGATACTCTAGATTTACTTAGGCCCTCCTAAGGCAATGCTTGCTTGTCTCTCTTGATGCCCCATCAAGGTGGTTCAACTGCAATGTAAAATGGCCACCTTACCAATCTCAATTACTTTTGTGCCATCTTCTCTCCCCCTCACCCCTTTCCTCTGGATTACCTGTTGCTTTCAAACCTACTTTGTGCTCTCTCTTACCCAGCCTCTCCCTTTTTGTTTCTCTCCCAGGTGTACTGGCTTGGCCCCACACTGGGCGCTGTTCTTGCTGGAGTATCCTACGAATTTTTCTTGGCTCACAGTGCTTCACGGGAAAAGCTAGTTGCCTGCCTGTCCTGCCGTGACATTGAAATTGTGGAGGCAGCCAGTATGTCTCATTCTTCACTCTCTGCTCCTGCTCCTGCCAAGCCACCTTGCAAGGGGGAACACGGCACTGAGTAGGAATCCACAGCAATGACTACTGGCCATCCTCTTAACTGTGCTGTTATGCCACCCTTATTAACACTTCCTTGCCATGTCACTCACTTCTGTTATCTCCCATGCATATGACTATCTTGGCCCTGGCACTAAAGTGGATTAGGGATGTGAAGCCCTTTAAGGAACACTGCAGTGCCAGTCCTGGCATGAGGCAGAGCTCTATTTCAGGGGGCAGACCTTGTGAGGTAGGAGTGGCAGCAGAGTGAAAGATGGAAAGGGCTCCTGTCTCTTTAATGGCTGTGTAGAAGAGAAAATTTCAGCAGGTGTTGCTTGTCACACAGCCATTAAAGGGACAGGAACCCTTTCCAGTTTTTACTCTGGCAATCCTACTAGCAATAGCAACAGCAATAGCAAGTACATTTCTATATCTCTTACTGATGTACTAAGTGGTTTACAAAGTGTAAGCTACTACTGGAAGACAGAGCTGTGTGTCCCACACAATCTATCCTGACCCCATTATGCCAGTCTGCGACCATATCATGAAGTTTACTTGGCATCATTTCGTGTTGTTGTTTTTGATTATTGTATTTTGTATTCTTTGTTGTGTACCACTTTGATCAGTTTTGGAAAAGTGGTATATAAATAAATTATTATTATTATTATTATTATTATTATTATTTGTTCAGAAGGGGTTTTGTCAGTGCCTCCCTCTGAGGCTGAGAGAATGTGACTTGCCTAAGATCATCCAGTGGGTTTCCATGGCCAAGATCTAGTCTCCAAGGTCATATTCCAGCACTCAAATCACTATACCATGCTGGCATATTCCCTGTTCCACATTTCCTGACCTAGCTGTCCATTTCTGGGGAAAGTATGCTTAGAAACTGCTCCAAGGTCATCTGTCTCTGCAAAACTATGGGGAATCTATTCCCCTGCTTAGAGAACATGAGGGACTTTGATGGGCTAACACAGGGAGAAAGGCTGGAAGCCAGAATTTTTGTGTTCTCTTAATCCCTGGAGATAAGCAGGAGGAACTAGGAACCAGGTTATTTTTGGTGACTACAAAGGTGGAACTGGAAAGTAGGCCACCTAGGTTTCATTTCACTGACACTGTTTTTATCATATGACCACTGGCAAATCTGTTCCCCTTCATCTCATTCCCCCCACCACTGTGTAGCAACACTCAGAGAACATCTCAAAAAGACCCAGTGCACCTCTTTGTTCTGTTTGCCACATGGGTGGAGTTCAACAACAGGCATAAGCCAACCCCTTCTGTAAACTTGATGCACAATAAAATGGGAGGCTGCAACAGTGTGTGTGTGCTGCATACATTTTGATTCCCTCTCCATGCGCCTGGAACAAGCTGGGCCTGGTAAAATGCTGAGTCCAGCAAGTCCTATTGTCCCGGTTGCTTTCAGGTCTGGCGGTTTTTGTCCTGCCTGCCCAATCACTGAGCAGGCTAATAAATCCTCTGGAGCATTGGAGTCTCTTAAACAGCTCTGACTAAACCTCTGCTCCAAAATGCTGTGGTGACAAATATCCCAGAAGCCTCGTTTTGAGCATGGTATATGTGTGTGCCTCTAGTTTTATCCTCATCCTTTTTGCTGAGCCGTTATTCTCAGATACTCCAGTCCGAGAAGGCCTGGTTTATGCCTTGGTTGCAAGGCTGGCCATTCTATTAGGTAGCCACAAAAGGATATCAAATCACTAGTTATTCAGTTTGTCATTTGGGGGCTCTTGTCTGCTCTAAACAAGTGAAAGCTCTTACAATCTACTGAGTTATGCTGCTGTTATCGCCTCTGCATCTATTCATTTCACTCTTTTGGGGAGAGCTGTTTATAATGATTTACTGAATCTGCACTAAGGTTCTTCCAATGTTTTGTTTTGTTTTTAGAAACTGGAACATGGTTTTCTGAAGTAATTTCATGATTCAAATGGAAAATTTCCTCCTTAAAAAAACCCTGAAGAATTACTTAAGTGCAAAAATGCTACTTAATTGGTTCACTATAGCACTGTAACTCTACAAATATGTTTTTACAAAAGAAGCAAGAAAGAGAAGAGAAGGGACTGTATTATTCTACAGTACTGTAATATGTATTTAAATGAAAAAGAAACCCACTCAGAGGTGGGAATAAAATTCTCACCAGGTGCTGGGAATTGCCAGAAGTAGATAGCTTAATATACAGAGAAATCCACAGTATTGTTCACCACGGCAGTTGTGTATCCAGGCGTGGCAAAAGAGTCTTCTGTCAGTGTGAAGGTAATTGTTGATAAAGAAGGCAGTGGAATTATGACTGTAGTTTCCATGATCAATTTCAGATGGGTCATACTTCTTTGGTCAGGGGGAAATCCATGTCCTGATTTTGCTACTGTTTGTAGCTACACTCTTAAGCCTCTTGTGTTAGTGCTGATGGGTGGGCATCTTCTTTCCCAACATCATTGATCAATTCTAGGCACAATGATACCAACCCATTTTACACAGCCTCTAGAGTACACTGTATTCTGAAACCCTTGGGGTTGATAGGGTTTTACTGCTTGCCCAGGTGCCAGGGAAGAGTGCTACTAATGTTGCTTATGGGTCATGCTCTGTTTTTTATTTTTGTTTCAGATAACAGAAATGTTCAGATTTCACATCCAAGTACAGGATTGTATGGTATGTAGAAATCACACATATGTACACCCAGAGGATAAGTCCCCTGAGTATGGGTAGCCTTGGGGTTGAAAATTATCCAAGTCATGCTGGTGCTTGGGGCAGATGCTCTAAATGACATTCCAGTACAATAAACAGGTACCAACTAATAACTTTCTAATAGTACTACCAGATCTTGATGTCAGGGATTATGCACTACCTTGCCAAACGATAAGGCTGGGCCTGGTACATTTTAAGGCTGCATCCACATTGCATAAATAATCCAATTTGACACCACTGTAACTATCATGGCTCAATGCTGTCCAATTCTGGTAATTTTAGTTTGTTGTGGCCCCAGAACAGAATGGAGCTCTGCTCTGGTGCCACAATAAACTACAGTGCCCAGAATTTCATAGCATTGAGCCTTCACAGTGAAAGTGGTGTCAAACTGGATTATTTATGGAGTGTGGATGCAGGTTTAGAGAGCAACTATGGAACTGGCCTCGAAATTTGGCATAATTGGGGGGGGGGAGCTGTCCTAGAAATAAAGTAAAGGGTCTCCCAGTCCATCCATTACAGATTATTGTAGAACCTTGGACCATGAATGGACTAAATTTCAATTTGAAGATCATTATTAGAAGTAGGAGGAACACTTTTGCCCAGGAAATAGTGTGCTACATCATGATTAGGCATATTGAGTGATCAAACATGCCTTGTCGCCTGATCAAATGTTGCCACCTTGAGTCCCTATATTGGGAGAATGGCGGGATATAAAATAATAATAATAAATAATAAATAATAATAGTTCTGATAACTCAGTCTCTTCCTCATACATGGAAGTGAAGACAGATTCTTTTAACTATTGTCAACATACTGAAGCAATGATACTACCATTATCTCCCAATTATGCAAATCATATTAAAAATGTGAATGCCCCTGATCTTAGCAATGTAGTGCTGTGCAAATGACTTTAGAAGATGCTGACAAGGACTGATGTGAGATGCAGTTCTACAACATCTTGCACAATTCACACCCCTAGCTTATTCAGTGCTACAGCCAGGTACACCCTTGTGGAAAGGGTCTTTGGATGAGTCTCAAAAATGATGATGTATCAGGTGTGCTCCACTGGTGTACTTTGTAGTGTGCCACTGTGCATCTGTGTGTGGCAAGGAGAAGCATGCATTACATTCTACTAGCAAAGTTTTTATCCTAAATTTTCCCTGGACTTTATATTTCTAGTACAAGAATACATCCTTAGCCAGTTAAAATAAATATGCCAATCCAATAAATAAATATTTACAATAGTTAAAGAAAAAATAATCATCAGTTTCTGATGATTAAATATTAACAAAGATTTTGTTGCCTGGAAGATCATCCCACATGTTTTACTTGAAGGTGGAAAAATATGAGGTGTATTTGAGCCAAGTAAGGCATTTTGAAGTCATATTTATCTCCTTAATAAGCAAGTCAAGTTTGTGCTTAAATCTACCCACACTGAAGTCAATTGAATTTTTTAAATGCTTGGAATGAATTATGTGTAATACTTGTGACGTGAACCTATAAGAAGTTAGCTTTTTAAAATTCAGTCTTCAAAATATGTTAACAAAACAGCCGACCCTTAGAATAAGTCCAAGTTAAAATTAAGAGCAAGGGTGGAGAGACTTTAGACTCTTTAGGCTGCATCTGCACTGCAGAATTTATGCAGTTTGACACCACTTTAATGTTGTTGTTGTTGTTATTATTATTATTATTATTATAGTTTATTTCTATAGCGCTGTAAATGTACACAGCGCTGTACATACAAATGATCAAATCAATAAAAATAAAACCTGTCAATGGTGTACAATCTACAAAATACGTATAAAACAATAGGTAATAATATAAAATAGAGTTGGCTAAAATAAGCAAGCAACAATTAAAAACAACAACATCTGCTATCCTTTAATGGTCATGGCTCCATCCTATGCAGTCCTGGGATTTGTAGCTTGATGTGCCACCAGAGCTCTCTGACAGAGAAGGTTAAATATCTAACAAAACTACAGATCCCAGAATTCCATAGCATTCAGCCATGGCAGTTAAAGTGGTGTCAACTTGCATTAATTCTGCAGTGCAGACACAGCCTTAGAGGTTCTACATTTTGTTTCTAGAACCCCAAGAACAAGCTATTGACCTATCATAAAAGATGTGCACTTAAAACTAAGTAATTCTAAACCCAGAAATTTGTTTTGAATACCAGAATTGAAAGGAGCTCAACGCCCTTCACACAAATTTTTGTTCCTCTTTATAACCCTCAGCATTAAATATAATTTAGGGTTCATGCTGTTATTATCATTAAACAAAGGTGCATTAGATATACTTGCCAATCTACTGCAAATAAGCCAGAGAGCTATTGCTGGATTCTGATCTACTTTCTGCCCTCCCTCCCACTCATATACCAAATCCTACTCACTTTCCAAGGGGTGTTTCTTACCTACAGTAGAAAGCTCCAGAATTCCTGTTGTAGGAGGAAAAAATTCAGTCTGGGAACATCATCTGGAGGTTTTGCTCTGGAAATCTTCAGTCTCATTAATAATGAGGGTTGGTACTCATGTAGCAGTTTGAACAGATAATATACTACAGACTTATGCCTGTGGCAATTGGTTCCATTTAGCCCAGTGGAGCATTCCTGTGATGTGCACATGCACATATATGCAGTTCAAAAAGTCTAATTTTAGTAGGAATACAGGAGAACTCTGCAAGAAGTATCTGCTGGAATATTTTGCAATGCACACCACACTATCAGATCCAGACACCACCACATCTAAAGCAGAACCCCTGAAATCAATAAGACAAGTTAGTTGTGACTTGTGAATATCTTAGCTACCCTTGACTGCAAAGGCTTTGGAATGGAACCATCAACCTCTATGGAGTTTATTAATAGGATATTGCTAGCCTCTCTCTTACCAGCTTGATTTGTCTCCAGTTGTTGAATTAATAGCGCAAGGCCTCAAACTATCTCTTGCAGATAATACCTTCTTTGGAGTCTGGGCACCTTGAGGAGGTGAGAGGTCAAGATCAGTCTAAAGCTCATCATTTGTATTCTCAAACCATATCCAACTGCCTAGGCATTTCTAACTAGAGCTCAGACAACTTGTTTTGAACTACAACTTCATGAATTCCTCAGCCAGCATAATCAGTGTCTGTGCTGAGTAAGATTTTGGTATAACCAAACCCCCCACTTTAGGGTATAAGAATAGGCTTATTATACCTGAAAGGCACCAAATATTATCTGATCTTGGAAGCTAAAACGAGTCAGCCCTGGTTAGTACTGGGATGAGAAGCTACCAAGGAATATTAGGTGATCTAGACTATCTTTCAGAGGAAGGAACTGGCAAAACCACCTCACGATTCCTTATCTAAGAAAATGCTATGAAATTCATGGGGTTTCCATAGCCAATAGGCGACTTGGAAACACATACACACAGTCTAAAAGAGTAATTAAAAGAGCCCTGAGCTTGATTTGTAACCCTTAAAACAATACAATTGCATTCATGCAACACATCAGGCTCCCACCCTCTGTCCCACACTCAGTCCAGAAAACTTGTTGCAGTGCAGACATTGTGTCTATTCCATTCTTTTTTCAGCAGACGGTAACAGCACTGAATAAAGGGAGCTTCAGATGCATCTCCACAGAGTCGTAGGACCATTTGCAGTTTGTACTAGTCCCTTTATGAAATTCTCTCGGTACAGAGAACAGGATGGAGGTTCCCTTCCCTACAAGAAACCTGTTAACAACACACGTACTTCAGAGAACAAAGGACACCTGATGCATCCAACCAACACTTACAAACAAGGAACCCTAGAATGAAGCCTCTTCACTGAGAGATGACCCCAGCTTCTGGGAAAGCTGAATTGCAGGAAGGGGGTGAATCTATTGGGGATCAATGCTTGGATGGCAGTAGAAGATTCTGGGAACCCTCATACATCTTCAGCCTTTTATAAGGGCATTACAGCTTCCCCATCTGGTCAGTGAAGAGTTAAGAGAGCTCAGTTAGTTGAGCTAAGTTCCCACCTCCAGGGCTGGCATAGCCTAGGGAGCCTTATAAAAGTCACAGCCCCAACAGAAAGTGGTGGGTTTGGGTCTGTGTATGGAGCAGCAGTAAGATTGAGGACTGTCCTGCTGCCACTTCAAACCAACCTCTCCTGCCCTGTCATGTGGGAGGCACGCTCGTCCTCCTTTTGGAGGGCTGTCTTTGCCGAGTTCTTTGGCACCATGATCTATGTACTTTTTGGCCTGGGGGCCTCATTGCGTTGGGTCATTGGCCCTATTAACGTTCTGCAGGTGGCCTTGGCCTTTGGTTTGGTGGCAGCCACCATGGTGCAGTCTCTAGGCCATGTGAGTGGTGCCCACATCAATCCGGCTGTTACCGTAGCCTTCCTGCTGGGCTCTCAGCTTTCCTTCTTCCGCGCTATCTTCTACGTGGTTGCCCAGGTCCTGGGAGGAGTGGCTGGTGCGGCTGTGCTTTATGGAATTACACCAGCAGCGCTGAGGGGTAACTTGGCTCTTAACACGGTAACTGGATCAGGCAGACCTATTGGGGAGTGTGGTGTTTTCTTTCTTTCCCTCCTTCCTTCCGTCTTTCTTTTGGTTGTCTTAGTTTTGAGTAGAGTGGCAACCCTTGCAGCTAAGAAGTGATATGACATAGCATTTGCTGTATGCAGGAAATCCACTAAAGGACTACAAGGAGTGATTGGTAAAATTTGGGTGATTAGACTGTCCCAGAAGTGACAGCAGAAGAGGGAGTTGTGTTGTTTTTAACATCTCTTATCAGGATATGTCTTTAATCCCAAGATTGCTAGATAAACTGCCCAGCCTAAAACCTGGAGTAGGTAAGATCTATGTGCTTACATAGGAGATGCAAAAATGCATCTGTCCCAGCTATTTTGTAGGACTGATAGCGGTTTAAGAACATGGTGTTGGCTTTGTAAGCAAGAAATGTCAGTGTCTCCCAAACTTTGGTCTTCCAGAAGTTTTGGGGGGTATTCCCACTATGATTTAAAACGAATCGCTGATTGGGTTATATGACCGTCATTCCCATTTGATACCGGTTCCAATCCCACTTTGATCAATTTCTGTCATGATAAAGTGAGACAAACGCAACCCCCCCCTGGTTTTTCCAGACATTCGTTTTTTAATGGTTCTTTTGAAAAAAATCAATTCCAAAGTGTGTTCAACAAGTGGGAATGACGGATCTGTATCACATCATTCTAGATGCAAGGGACTAATGGCAGAGGGGTGTTTACCATCCCTCCTCAGTTTTTGGTAGATCCACCATCCCACCCCCCACCCCAGTGCTGCCTTTGTGCTTGTGGTGCGACCTATGGGTGCATGATTTTAAAAAAGTAATTGATTGACTGGTTTTGCAGTTACTTGCAATGAGGCAGGTAGTTGGAAAACCAATGAATCAAATGTTCTATATTGTTTTTTAGTATTTGCAAAATCAATCAATCGAATCTTCTATCAACACACACACACACACAGTTCCCAAGCTGGACTGCCCAGGCTGCCGCTTATGTCACTGATGACACATAGATGAATGACATGCATTTTGAAGTGGTGCAAACTAGTGGGGATGACAATCATGTCAAAAAAGAAGCGATTACAAGGACATAATGAAAAGATCTGCTTTCATAGTGGGAATGATGGACCTTTTGGAATCGATTTACCAAGACAGAGTGAAGGTGAATCGCACACTGGTTTAAATGTAAGTGGGAATGAGCCCTTGGGCTCCAGATTCTAGAATTTCTGATTGCTGGCCAAACTGATTAGGACTTCTGGGATTTGAAGGAGATTATCACACCATGGTGTTCAAGAGATGTTAATATGTACTCCTCCCGATATAGTGGTCCAAAACACCTGGAGGACCAACGTTTGGGAAATGCTGGTTGACAATTACTTTGTTGTTGTTTCTACCATGCCTATGTGAATGTGTACTGGGAGGGGGAGAGCGAGAGGACAAATAAATAGGAAAGCAAAACAAATCACACACACACACACACACAGCCCAGATCTGAAAGAAAAAGAAGTCAGATAATCTCTCATGTGGGGTTATCAAAGGTATTTATGAAATAATTGTGCTGTCATTTTGATTACTTCAACCTATTTCATAATCCTATTGAAATTTAAAAGAACCCTCCTTTTCAGGCAGGATTTTGCTGTGTAAGAGATTTTTCACAAATAAAAACCTCTGAAGCGCCTGCCTGCCAGTTGAACAATGTCTGAAAGCATTGTTATTGTCAGACATAATGCAAAACGGCAGGCCTTAATCCCATAGCAACTAGGGATGAGGGACCAGAAAGGCTGCTGGGGTGGCCTGTGGTCCACGCTTCCATTGTCCCAGTAATAGCTAATTGTGATTTTAGATTACAGACAGATTTAAGGAAATACCAAATTAACCTTCTTTGTGTGTGTGAAAATCCCTTCCCTTTCTTGATGTAAGCCCACACATGATGTGTTGGCTTCACAGCTGTGCCTCTCTTTCAAAATCAGGAGTATGGCTGAGCTTACTGCTAGGCTGCCTTCCGGTAGGATGCCTTGTAAATTCCACTTCTCTAACAGTGCAGTCCTAGATTTATTGCAAAGTAGGTCTCCCTGAGTCAAACGAGATTTACCTGTACCATGTATACGTGTGCTCTTATGCATACGTTACCATGGATAGGATCACATTTGAACGTTTGCTCTGTATTCTAAAAACTGAAACAAAAAGTATCTGTTATTAGAAAACCATTCTTTTCAGAGTTGGTACTAAACTTGCATTATGTGTTGATATCTGTGTTCTACTTAAGGAAACTAGTTGTTGTTGTTGTTGTTGTTGTTGTTGTTGTGTGCCTTCAAGTAATTTCTGATCTATGGCGACCTATCATGGGATTTCCTGGCAGGTTTCTTCAGAGGGGATTTGCCATTGCCATCCTCTGAGGCTGAGAGAGTGTGACTTGCCCAAGCTCACCCAGTGGGTTTCATGGCCAGCTGGGAATTGAACCCTGATCTCCAGCGTTGTAGTCCAAGATTCAAACCACTACACCATGCCAACTGTTTCTAGTTTCACTAGTAGCTATATTTATCAGCAAGCAAAATTCCCCTCCTAGATTGACTATTAATGATACTAGTACCTGACCTAATTGGATTTAAATCATCCTCTCACTTTTGGGTCAACAGAATGGGAGGATTTTTGTGTTATACCCACTGGTAGCCATGGAGGGCTCAGAGAAACCAACTTCAACATATGTTAATTGGTGGAAGAGGTGGAGATACACTTAGGTTGCAAGCCCAAATATGTTCACAGCTCTGAGCCTAAATTGTTAGTCCCAACTAAAGTAGACCTACTGAATCAATGTGATTTACATATGTATTGATGCAACATTCAACATCAGATTCAACGGTTTTACTCTAGTTGGGACTAACCAGTAGGCTTCAGATCCTAGTTTTATTCCTGAAGAAAGGACAATAAAAAACACACTCAGCTTGTCAGATGTACTGAAAAGACATTAAATTATACATATTGAATTTGCAAATCTTAAGTTTGAGCTTGATATTTAAAATATTTCAATATCAGTTATCTGGTTAAAAATTCTAATTTTAAAGGCAATATAAATATATACTAAAATTTTGAATGCAAACATAGGTTTGAATTCCCTAATTTCCTAATTTTGTGGGTAGAATTCAGATTGGAGTCTGCGGTATCAGTCTGCAAAGGGATCTTGTAGCACCTTTGAGACTACAGCAGTTTTCACTCAGGAGTTTATCACACTGGGGCTAATTTCGGCATTAAAGAGAGATTAAAGCGCATTTAAAGCATCCTGCAAATAAAGTGAAAAATGGCGGGTAATTGCACGGATGATTATCACATGCAGTTACCCAAATAAAGTGATATCGAAATGCATTGTCACCCAAATCCTGAAAGTAACCACTTTAATGGTTTTGTGCGACGTTGTGTGGAATCGTTTCAAGTAATTACGCGATTTTTCCAGGATATTCACGGAATAAACTCCCAATCTCCTTCGTATGATAAACTCCATAAATAGATTAAAAGATGTTACAAAATCTCTTTGCATCCCTAATTTTGTGTGTGCCTTACAGCTCTTCTATTTAACTAAATTCAGATATATTACATTTGAAGATCTGATTTGATAGCCATGTCTGATAGATGGCTGTGCCTGTTGGTGGGTTTTAGAATTCCTGAGCAGTATCTCTTGGTGATGCCTATGCAGTGCTGTTCCAGAGAGACTGAAATTGCCTGGTCTCAGATGTATCTCAGAAGGTGTTTGAATACTTCTTAGGGATTTTGGGCTCTGTTTTATACCGTACAAAAGACTGCTCTTACAGAGCAGCAACTAGTATACAGTATTGGGTTTTGAATGGGTAGTTTTTGTTGTGTGCCTTCGGGTTGCTTCTGACTTAATGGCAACTCTTTCCTGGGGTTTTGCTTGCAGAATTTGTTCAGAGGGGGTTTGCCCTCTAAACTGAGACTTAGAGCTTGTTCCCACTTAGGATTTGATACGAATTAAAATAAAACGCTTTTAATAAAATCGAATTAAAATAACACAGTTGTTATCCCGCTTTCAGAATCGCTTTTTTCATCGTTCCCATCTGCTTGTTTAATTCGGATTTTTTACCTGCAAGCGTTCAGTAAGCGTTCTCACTTGGCATGAAATCGGTGTTTAAATAAAGCGATTCTTCTCCTCCATACCTTATTTGGAGTTGTCAATCAATACTACGTCAGAATGACGTAACGTTAACCCGCATTATTCGGAATCGATGTATCTGTGACATCGTTTCCATCTCTGTGACCGTTTCTGATTCGATTTATTTTTTGGCGGTTTTTTTTTTAAATGAACCAATCAAGGCGCTTAAACGATCACACGTCATAAGCGCTGTCTGCCTTATTATATACATTTTCCCTCCGAATTTAGTAGGAAACCAAAGCTCTCTCCAGAGGAACTATGGGATAGGTTTTCCAGGGCAGCATCCCCGCTTCATGTCTCCTCAGACAGCCAGGGAGAATCCCTTCAGAGAGCCCACAGAGATCAATGAAGGAGGCTGCTGGCAATGCGAATTTAATAGGAAACCAAAGCTCTCTCCAGAGGAACTATGGGATAGGTTTTCCAGGGCGCTGTCAGCCTTATATACATTTTCCCTCCGAATTTAGTAGGAAACCCAAGCTCTTTCCAGAGGAACTATGGGATAGGTTTTCTTCATGTCTCCCACCAAGACAGTCAGGCAGAATCCCTTGACAGAGCCCAGAGATGAAAGGGGGAAGCTTGTGGCAAAGCGAATTTATTAGTAGGAAACCGAAGCTCTTTCCAGAGGAACTATGGGATAGGTTTTGTTCATGTCTCACACCAAGACAGCCAGGGAGAATCCCTTGACAGAGCCCTCAGATGAATGGGGGAGGCTTCTGGCAAAACAGGGAGGGAGCACTCTTCCCAAAGATTCCCTTTCTAGGGTAGGAGGAGAAGGCAGATTCCGTTTGAGAAAGAGAGGAAGAAAGGCTCTATCCCCCCCCCCCATTGATTAGGGCGAGACTCCCTTTGATTAGGAAACTCCCTTTGATTAGGGAGTTCCTGCATGGCAGAAGGAGGCAGAGAAGGGGGACCCTAGTTCCAAGCTAAAACAGAGGCTGGGTGGATAGACCTTAGAATCTAAGAGTTGGAAGGACCCCAGGAAGAGCCTTCTAGTCCAACCCCCCCTTCTGCCACGCAGGAACTCTCTGTCAAAGCATCCCCAATGACACATGCCCACCCAGCCTCTGCTTGAGCCCTTTGATTAGGGAGTTCCTGCATGGCAGAAGGAAGCAGAGAAAGGGGCCGCTACCTCCAAGCTAAAACAGAGGCTGGGTGGATATACCTTAGAATCTGAGAGTTGGAAGGGACCCCAGGAAGAGCCTTCTAGTCCAATCCCCCCTTCTGCCACACAGGAACTCTCTGTCAAAGCATCCCCAATGACACATGCCCACCCAGCCTCTGCTTGAGCCCTTTGATTAGGGAGTTCCTGCATGGCAGAAGGAGGCAGAGAAAGGGGACCCTAGTTCCAAGCTAAAACAGAGGCTAGGTGGATAGACCTTAGAATCTGAGAGTTGGGCGAGATCAGATGCCTCCTCGTGAGGAGCCTTCCCTTCCCTGCCTGGGCGAGATCAGAGCCCAAGCGGGCAGGGAATGCCTCTTAGCCTTCCCTTCTTGCCTCTCCTCCGTTAGAAATGGGCTCTCCCCACACAGAGGGAAGGTTGCAATCCACCGGGAGAAGCCTTGTAGTCCTTTGCAGATGCAGGCGCTTGAGCAGCCGAGACTTCAGGCGCTTAAAGCGCTGAAGAGATTAAGCGCCTGTAAACCATTAAAATAAAAAATAAAAATAATCCTTATCTCTTATTGAAAGACCACAGCGGACAAAGGGGTGAGGGAAGAAAAAATGGCGACAGCCACGACGGATGGGGACAGAAAGGGCAACTCCCCCAAGGACAGTCCCCATCGCAGTCAGCTCCTCCCATCCTTCTAGCCCGATTGAAACGATATCGTTCCCATCTAAATAATCCGGTTCCTAACGCGA
>NC_056523.1:168427522-168436761 GCF_019175285.1 Sceloporus undulatus
ATAATCGGTTTTCCTAACGCGAATCCAGGGGAAAACCACTAGCAGGACCTGTTTTTTTTAACACGCGTTAAATGAGGAAAACGGGATTTGATTTTAAAACCCGCTTCTGGATTCGATTTAGTGGAACGATTCGGGTTTCTAGAACTGTCTAGATTTAAAACGAATCCAATGGGCACGCTGCCTATTGAATCATTCAGAACGCGTGTATCCCTAGTGGGAACAAGCTAGAATGATGTGATTGCCAAGGTCACCCAGTGGGTTCCAGGCTAAGTGGAGATTCAGACTTGGTTTCATATTCTAGGGCATTCACACTTTTTAGCACAAAGCTGGGAACTTCTACTATGCTTCATGTTTTTAATCACATATGGAACGTATCTTTGCCATCTTGGGAGTTCCGCGCTCAACTGCAGCATTAATAGATGGAGTTGAGAGCAAATGTTTTGAGCACATTCAGGCACAGAGTTTTTCGGGTCTATAGCTTGCTTTTCCACAGCAACACTGGGATTTGCATTCCCATTATTATTGGAGTGAAGAACCAGGGAGAGACAAGCACTGTTATCAGTCTTGTTCTACTTACATAATGAAGTGTTTCCAAATGTGGACAATATATTTGCTAAGTGATAAATGCCTAGAGGTTGAAGCATTTTCTTGGAGTATTTGAATTTAGCTCTGATGGAAAATATTTTGAATGCGTGTGTCATCTAGTGGTTGGC
Organism: Sceloporus undulatus; assembly: GCF_019175285.1. Taxonomy (NCBI): domain Eukaryota; kingdom Metazoa; phylum Chordata; class Lepidosauria; order Squamata; family Phrynosomatidae; genus Sceloporus; species Sceloporus undulatus. The sequence continues at coordinate 168,428,236 of NC_056523.1, forward strand.
TCAACATAGCTTTAATTCCCTGAACGGGGTCGCTCCGGAAGGACCTGCGCGTTTGGGGGTGCTTCTTGATTCGTCGCTTATCGACGCTCAGGTGAATGCGACGGTCAGGTGAATGTCAGGGAATCGACGCTCAGGTGATGCGACGGCAGAGCACTGTTACAGCTCCGGCTGATTCGCCAGTGCGCCCATACTGACCGGAGGGACCTAAAACTGTGGTACACGCTCTGGTAACTCGAGACTGGACTTCTGCATGACTTACATGGGCAACCCTTATACAAACTGAAGTCAATGGTACAGAATATGGAGCCCGGTGGCACTGGGTATCCAGGACCAGCACATAACACTGTACTAAGACCTTACTGTGCCATCCGCTTCCAGCTAATATAGGCGTGGTTATACCTACAAACCCTAAATGGCTGGGCCAGGTACCTAAAGGCCGCTCCCTACAATCCGCCTGCACCCTCAGACATTGGCAGCAATTCTGAAGGTGCCTGGCTAGTTGCTTCACTTTAGAGCCTTTTCACAGTGCCCCACCTTTGGAAACGCTGCCCACCGATCCGCTCATTAACCCGGCATAGAAGGTTCAAGACTCTATTTAGCAGGCATTCCATTAAGATCCTGGGGCCCCCTCCCTTCGTGCCATGAGGACGGCTATGGGCTTTTTTGCTTTTTTATTTTGTATATTGATGTTTATGCGCTTTTACTTTGTTTTGTATGCACCTTGCATGTTGTAAGCCCCCTGATCTCTTGGAAGGGCGGGATAGAATAAGGATTTTATTTATTTATTTTATTTATATGCATCAGTATTAAGATGTTGCCCTCATGCTTCCATAGCGCCGCAAAGGAAGAGGCTGTAAATATATTTTGTCCGGGCAAAAGTGATTTGCACTCTAACTGCATATTGAAGGTCCCCGGAATCGTCTTAAAAAGACATGATGTCAAAAGGATTCTGTAAGCTCAGAAATCTACTAAACCATAAACAAGGCCCCAAGCTTTGTGACAGCTCTGCTGTGACCTTTTTGGGATAATTGAAGGCGGGGTGGGGAGATTGTGGCTAAAATTAGAAGCGAGGTGGGTTGTGGCCCTTGTACTTCCCCTTAATGAATCAAGGACTGCACAAGTATGCAAGATAGTGAAGTATTTGGTCCAGGTAGAAGAGAATAGTAGCTGTGGTGACACATGCTTGCATACTTGCTGAGAATTCAGAGGAGGGTCATATGCTCTAGTTAATCATGGACTAATTCGGGACTGGGTTCAAATATTAATATCTGAGGGTGAATGGGATCTAGGTGTTACGACGGGCTTTGAGGCGCACCATCATTGCAGGGTGGCTGGGGACCTGCGTCCACTGACTCACCCTAGCACATGACGGGGGGAATAATGGCAGCGCCCTATACACACAGGCGCGCCTATACGTGTCGGGGCGCCGCGGGAAGAAGTGCCATTTTGGGGCTCTTTTTGTCCTGGGAGCTGCGTGTTTTGACTGCTGGGCTCCTTGCAGGCAACGCAGCGCCGCAGACCCCGCTTTTAGGCGTCTGTAAACTCCTAGCCTTAGGAAAAGCCCAGAGTGGATTGCTTGGTATTTTAGAGGGAATATATTCCATCTAAAATACGAGGGGTCACATTTACAACAATGGGTCTCTTGCTTAAGGCAAACCAAAGGCAACTGGTCAATTACACAAGAGGATTCACCAACTTTAGAAACTGTTGTAGAGAGATCACACTGCTTCTGAAGGTGTGGACTTCTTGCTGAAATTTAAAGTAGTTTCAATGGACAGCTATTGAAAAGGCTGTAGTCACGTTTCCCAACTGGCAGAAACATTTCTAGGCTCCAATCTACTCTTGATTGTGTCAGAGTTGAGAGTGAAAGGCTTTGGGTTAATAGGGAGGTCAGGTAGCTCACATTTTTCATGCCTACAACTGAATGACTCCCAGAGGACTTTTCGCAACGCTCCCACTTTATGGAATGGCCTGCGGATGAGACGTCAACTACCAACTAGAGAGCTTCAAGAAAGCTGTCAAGACGGGTCCTCGGCAGGCCTTCCGGAATAGAATCGGCCATGTAACACTCCCCCACAGACATATATAAGTGAGACTCGGCCACAGTTATTATTATTGTACTATTTAAATTATTGTCTGTAATTTTAATAAAATTGTTTACTTTTTTAGGGGGCAGATATATATATTTATTTTTTAAGGTTGTAACTCTTTGATGGGCAACAAAAAGCAGATTAATAAAGTTTTTTTTTGTTGTTTTTTCCTCTCTGGCTATTAAATTCACCAGAAATACAAATAATGCTAATTAAGATTATACCTCGATTATAATGTCAACCGCAGCTATAAATCACCATTTGGTTATGACCCAGAAATTGGAGTCAGGACCAGACACAACCCCTATTTTGACCTGAAGAAGGTTCCCAACCTTTCTATGTCTACACTCTAGGATGTTGATTAACATTCACACACCTGCAAAAAGTATATACATTTTAAGATGAGAAGTAATTTCCTTTTTGGACCTCAGACGAACCCTGCAATACTGTGGGGAAGAAATTAACTTAAAAAAAGCTTTACTCAGAAATAAAATGCACATCTAAATTGAGCAATTAGATTCAATTTATTCGAAAAATTGGGATGACCTAACTCTACACAAGCCACTTTTTTGCCTCCCTAATTCCGTTTGCACCCCAGGTGGGAAGCGTGCTATATAACTTCATCCCATGATTCGTCCCTGGCTTAGACCATGATTTACAAGTGAGGAATTTCCATTGATGAAAATAAAGGGAGCCAGAATGCATCACATGAATGCGCTAAGCAATTTAGGAATGGAATGCGTTCGAACTGGCTTCCATGCCAAAAATGCATGCATTGCCCAAATTTGCGTGTGGTAGTTATCTGCATAACGTGAACCCCATGATGCGCGGACTGACTTCCCATGCCCAAATTTGCGTATCGCATCATCACGCAATAACATGAAACCCCATGTTGCATTCGGATTGCCATTGATTTACTTCCAATTTCCTGTCTGATAACCCCTGTTTTAACCTTTCTTCCAGGTCCCCCTTAAATTGTTGCGGGACCCCCAACTTAACAATTTATTTAAACTGTAAATAATAATAATATAGTAAGAAGTAATAGTAATAATAATAATATAATTGCTGAGCACTGAACCATTACATGCACCATCATAACCTTCCCGGGTGGAGGGAGATTTTCAGCTTTTCTCACGGGTTTGCAGCTGGAGGATTGAATGCAATATGCAGGCCAGGTGGCTTTTACTTTAGCTCGTGTCATGTGTACTCTGCTGTGGGGGGGGTGGCTGAGCAACCTTCAGCCTTCACAATCCCTGTGAGGAGATTGTGGCTTCTGGAGTCCATGTCCACAGGTAAGAACCCGGCTTAGACCATGTGCAGACTGAGCTGGACCTTTATAGAGAAGATAAAAAAGAACCAGAATTGGAGCTGAATAGATCGGCCACAACAATAATGCCGCAGCCAATTGGCTTTCCCGCGCAAAGGGCGCAAAAAGCAGCTCTTTTTGCACCGTGGAAAGGCCCATAGCATTGGTGCTGTGGCTTTTGTACTCTTTTGGCGCTGTTCTCTGGGCATGTCCACGCCCCCACTCCACCCCCCAGCCTTTCTCACTATTCGTTGAGGCTCCAGAGTGAAACTGCCTGATTCTTTACCCTAAGCATATAGGGTGTCTTCTCTCTGGTGCTTTGTACTCCTTCTCTTCTTTGCCTTTCTGCTGTACCTTGCCCAGGAAGGCTTTTAAGGAGAAAGGAGGGGAGAAAGAAAAAATGAAGTGTTTTTAGAAAGAGATAATATTGCTTGAGGCACAAGATGGAGGCCATGTGGTGTAGTGGTTTGACGTTGATATTATCTAGAGCCGGTTTGATCCTTGCTAGCCGTGGAAATGCACTGGGTGACCTGTGCAAGTTGCACATTTCAGCCCCCAGGAAACCATGAAGGTTGCTTTAGGATTGCATATCAGAACGAGTGAAGGCACACAGCAATAAACAAAGACAACTGGTACCTCTCCTGGCCGTGCTTGTATAAGAATCTATCTGGTCTGACAATCTCACATCAGTTGCAGAGGAATTGCTGCGTAACAAGCAACACCTGCTGAATTCCCTCTTTGCACAGCTATTAAGGTATAGTAGGCCCTTCCAGTTTTTTTTGTGCTGCCAGCTAATACATGAAGTAACACCTTCACCATCTGAAGGCAGAAGTGGACAAAACAAAAAAAAAAAGTGTGTAGCTAAAGTGGGGGGAAAGGCTTCAATCCTGTAATTGACATCTTTATGGTGGCACATCAGTTTGTCCTCCAGGAGAGAATGGCTGGTGAGCTCAGGAGAAACATCGGGAAATACAGCTGCACCCCAAATCCTTCCTACGGAATGCCAGCTTGCACAGCCTCCAATTCTTTTTTAAATAAATGATTAGATGAAAACACAATTACAACATAACATACATAGCATTACTTCCAAAATCTTCAAAAACACCAGTCTCTACAGCTAAGAAAAAACGAAGACAGACCGGCTCGCACAGCCTAATCAAGTGAAAAACGTGATTAAAGGGCCTTGGTATGTGATGGGGTTTGTTCCTGGACCTCCTGGAACTAAAATCCGTGTCAACCCATAGATGAATGACATAGTAAAGGTGTCCCTTAACAACAACACAATCAAGGTTTGCTTTCCAATATAAATCTGGATGGTTAATCTGTGGCTGTAGATCTATGTAAGAGGCCAATTGTATTAAATATTACCAAATCCCCCATTTAAGTTGAATCAGCTCCAGAACCTGCTAATAATGAATAACTACTTTCAACTGCCTTCAACCGTGCTGACAAGGTGAAACGGTAAGATCATATGTAAGTGAGGCTTTGAGGAGATGAAATTGAAATGTTGGCTTCTGTTGTTCCCTCACAGTTTTGTCCTTTGTGTGTCTCCTGGCTAAGATGCCCCGTGTAAAGTAGGCCGGCTACCATGTGGAGATTCCGACCTACATTGTCCTCTGCCTTCGACCTAGACGAGAGGACGTAAGGAGCTGGGATCTGTGGCATGGGGGGGACTTCCCGCACTTGACACCTTTTGGGTAAATGGATTCAGTTTAAGAAATGTCCTGCCCTTGGCGGCATGGCACAGTATATACATCGCAGGCTAACACTCTATACATCTGCCCCAATTCTACCTGCTTTGAGGATCAGCTCACACAGCATTACTCCATACATTTAACACTAACTTACCTGCTATTCTTCATTTTTTTTGCAAACAACAAACCATTCAGTTCTTTTGCAAAGGGTTGAAACTCTTTTGAATAGTGCATGGGATAAAACACAGAAGAGCAAGTGAAGCTCTACAGAATTAGAATGTCAATTTATATTCTACAGCCCTCCATGTGGCTGCAGTTTGCAAGGTTGCTAGGATCAAGAGTCTAAATGGAGAAATGTGGTTTCCCACACATCCCCGTCTTGTTAAGGGGGCCGATGTCCAGGGAGAAAGACTTTGTCAACAACCCTATCTCTTGCAGATGCCTCACTGGAGCTGGCATAATCCGCTCGTTCCTTTGCACCAGCATCATCACCCGAACTTTGTCCCCTGGGTAGGAGGAGGTTTAGGGGGAAGAGGCGACACCATTGTGTAACAAATGTCAAGCTGAACATGTTGGAAAACACAAGCTGATCTACCTAATCACCAAGCGTATGCCTATGTTCTAAGGAGTCCCTTCAAAACAGAAAGCAAAATCCAATATGACTCTGCCATAACTGACACAGTGGACCACTGGCAGATTTCTGCATAGAAAAAGTCCTCTGAAATTGTTAATATATGCCTGCTTTAGGAATCATTAGAACTTGTGTATGAAACACCTTCGTCTCTATTACCACAGATAAATATGATGCATAACATCGAAGACCTGACAGGAGAACAACTGGAAATATAATTTGAGCACAGCAATAGAATAGAATGCCATTTCTATCCACTAGTGTAGCCAAGGATCGTTTAGGGGAATTTTTATTGTAGTTTAGCTCAAATTGCAAGGGAGGGCCTGCTCGCGCCCCTTGCGAATCGTCTCCGAATGTATACGGGTAGCAGGGTGTCCCAATAATGGAGCTGAACGACTTTAGAATTAAAACCATTTATTATAAGAGGAAAAACCATACATTCACTAGCAACACACACACTACATAGGCCAAAAGCTAGGTTAGCATGGATGATTTTAGGCTCACTGGGGTGTACTACAGAATGTAGACTCCCTCCTGAATCCAATGGAATTGATGGGAGGCATGAGGCTCAGCCATGGAATGCTGGCCGGCAGGAGCCAGAGCCAGGTCGGTTCAGGGACAGAGCTTCCCCTAGTCCGCTGGCCCAGTGAACAGCAATCTGAGATATTTATAGGCAAATCTTGCTTCGGCAAGGTGCTGATGGAGAACAGGTGTTTAACATTCTTTTCAACTGGATGTCCTGTCTGATGTCTGTGGTCTTAAGCTGCGGAAACAACCCGGGAGGGGGCAAAGCTCAGGCAAGCAAACATTTGCTCTTCCTGTCATATATAATCCCTTTGCGACTTCCCCGATATGATAATGTGGTTTGCCCTCAGGGGTGTTGTACATGTCCTCGCCTGCTGGCAATGGGACAGGCACTAGTTCATCGGGGTCATTGGGTTATCATTATACCAAAATTTATATGAAACCAGTTGGGTTAACAATCAGTGCACTTAAGCACTCCTTAGTTTACAGTGTGTAACTATTGCACCAACAGTGGGAGTCGGATCATTTTAGTGCCTCAGAAGATCAGCTGAGTGAGCCTGACCCAGCTGGATAAACTCACTCTTGGCTGTGATGCTGAATACGACGTTTAACACGTGCCACAGGGCTTCTTTTGACAAAGCTGCTGGACAAACAAATAAAAACCATGGCTGCTTTCTCATTCTGTGTTGACTAGATAGATTAATTAGAATTATTCGAGTTGAAGAGCTCCCAAGGACCCATTCAGTCAAACCCACAACAATGCCGTGGGACACAGTTCAAAGCATTCCTGACAGATGGCACCAAGCCTTGTTTGAAAACCACCAAAGACGGAGAGGCTGCCAACATGCCAAATCATAATTCCACTGCCTAAACGTTCTTACAGCGGACCATCTTGCTAATGTTATGTGGAATCTCTTTTCTGGGTTTTGAACCACTGATCTGTGGCTCCTGGTCGCACGAGCAGCAGAAACAAGCTTGTTCTTCTTCCATGTGACATCCGTTCCACATATTTAATGTGATGTTGTACCCCTTAACCTTGTCTTCCCATGCCAAACATATCCAGCTCTTAATCCACCTGGCATAGGTATAGATTTCCAGACCTTTCTCATTTTGGTCCCCCTTTTCTGGACCTGCTCAAGTCTTAATATTGCTCTGATTGTTGTGCCCAGAATTGGACACAGTTGAAAGATACAGCTCTCTTTCACTGGATCTCTTTCATATTGCACCAATTATCTCACTTTGTTACCTCTTAACCTCCATGGTCTCTCTAGGCATCTTGTACTTTGCTGAGCATAGTTAGAATTTAGTGTCGATTTTAGCGCCTTCACCAAATTACAACTACCCAGATTGCACATGATGAGACATGGCAGTTTCAGTTTTTTTTAAGTGGTATCAAAGTGCTATAGAACTGGCGTATGGAAAAATACTATATATACACAAAAGCTAGATTACAATCCAACGCCACAGGCGTGCTGGCGAAAATGTCGGAATAACTCTTCTAGACCATGGCACATAAGCCTAACTACAAACACAAAAAACTAGGCTGTTGGCCCTGAACGCCTTGACCTAGATTACAATCTTTTCCCTCCACAACAATTTGCTGTGTAGGACTGTGTACCAGCTAACTTTTCATCCTCCTCATCATCATCATCATCATCATCATCATCATCATTCATCATTCACTACTACTGTTTATTTACTTTTGTATCCCCCTTCGCCCCATTACAGCTCAGAGCGGCCACAATTTAAAAAGAACGCAGCGTACAATTAAAAAAACATACAAAACTGAAAGCATAAATAGAATTTTAAATTCTAATAATTTAATTAATGTTTATGTGCCCAAAATATCCCAAGCAGGGGATTGCATCCCCATTCAGACTTGGAAGAAGTTTCTCATGTAATGGCTGATGGGAATACATCCTTCCCTTACCCTGGAACACTTGTAGGAAGTAATTTTTCTTTGTTTTTTTACATTTTCAAAAGTTTGTGGGGGCTCCCAACACAGAAATTACATCGACAGTTTCCCTCAAGAGACGGCACCCTAGTGTTTTTTTAACACGCGTTAAATGAGGAAAACGCGGATTTGAATTTTAACCCGCTTCTGGATTCGATTTCTAGTGGGAACGATTCCGGGTTGGTCTAGAACTGTTCTAGATTTAAACCGAATCCTAATGGGCACGCTGCCTATTGAAATCGATTCAGAACGCGGTGTATCCCCTAGTGGGAACAAGCTCTTAGAGAGTGTGATTTGCCCAAGGTCACCCAGTGGGTTTCCATGGC
>NC_056523.1:168436771-168512677 GCF_019175285.1 Sceloporus undulatus
TAAGTGGAGATTCAGACTCTGGTTTCTCAGTATGCTAGGGGTCATTCACACTTTTTTTAGCACAAAGCTGGGAACCTTCTCACTCATGCATTCCATGTTTGTTAATCACATATGGAACTGTATCTTTGCTCATCTTGGTGAGTTCCGCTGCTCACACGTGCCAGCACTTAAATAAAGATGGAGTTGATGATGCAAATGTATTTGAAGCACATTCAAGGCATGCAGAGTTTTATCCTGGGTCTATTAGCATTGCTTATTCATACAGCTAACAATGCGAGATTTGCACTTCCCATTATTATTGGAGTGAAGAACAGGGGAGAGAGACAAAGCACTGTTATCAGTCCTTGTTCTACTTAACATGAATGAAGTGTTTCCAAAATGTGGCACAATATATTTTGCTAAAAGCTGATAAATGCTCTGAGAGTTATGAAGCAGTTTCTTGAAGACACTGTGGTTCATTTGGAGATATCTGAATTTAGCTCTGATTGGAAATATATTTTGAAATGCTGTGTGTCACTCTAGGTGGTTGGCTCTAACATAGCCATTTTAATTTCTCATGATGCATCAGTATTGATAAGATTGTTGCCCTCCACTGCTTCCAGGTAAGCTGCCAGCAAAGGAAAGAGGCTTGTAATAATATATTTTGTCCAGGGCAAAAGTGGAATTGTAGCACTCTAACTGCATAGTTTGAAAGGTCCCCTGGAATCATCTGTAAAAAGACATGAATGTCAAAAGGATTTCTTGTAAGGCTTCCAGAAAATCTACTAAGACGTGACAATAAACCAAGGCCCCAATGCTTTTTGTGACAGCTCTTGCTGTGACCTTTTTTGGGATAGCAATTGAAGGCGGGGGGTGGGGGAGGATTGTGGCTAAAATTAGTGAAAGCCAGAGGGTGGGATTGTGGCCCCTTGTACCATTCCCCTTAATGAATTCAAGGACTGCCACAAGGTATGGCAAGATGAGTGAGATGTATTCTGGTCCAGGTAAGAAGAGAAATAGTATGCTGTGGTGACACATTGCTTGCATACTTGCTAGAGTAATTTCAGAGGGAGGGTCCATATAGCTCAGTAGTTAATCATGGACTAGGATTCAGGAGACCTGGGTTCAAATATTAATTCTATCATGAGGGTGATTCTGGAGAGATCTAGGCCTGTTACAGACGGGCTCTTGAGGCGCACCCATCATGTGCTAGGGGTTGGCTGGGGACCTAGCGTCCACACTGACCTCACCCCTAGCACATGACGGGGGCGTAATAATGGCAGCGCCCTATACACACAGGCGCCGCCATTATTACGTGTCGGACGCGCCGCGGGAAGAAGCGCCATTTTGGGGCTTCTTTTTTGCTCCACGTGGGAGCTGCGTGGTTTGGCTGCTACGGCTCCCTTGCGGAGCAACCAGCAGCGCCGGCAGACCACCGCTTTTAGGCGGTCTGTAACACGCCCTAGCCTTTTAAGGAAAAGCCACAGGAGCTGGATTTGCTTAGTGTATGTGTTCAGAGGGAATATGATTGCCATCTTAAAATATCTGAAGGAGGGTCACATTTACAACAATGGTTGTCTCTTGCTTAAGGCTAAATCCAAAGGCAACTGGTTCAAATTTACACAAGAAGGGATTTCACCAAACTTTAGAAACTGCTTGTATGAGATGAGATCACACTGCTTCTGAAGGTAGTGGACTATCTTTGGCTGGAAATTTAAAGTAGATTTCAAATGGACAGCTATTAGAAAGGCTGTAGTCACAGTTTTCCCCAACTGGCAGAAGACATTTGTAGGGGCTTCCAACATATCTACTCTTGATTGTGTCAGAGTTGCACTGAGTGAAAGGCTTCTGGGTTAATATGGGAGGTCAGAGTAGCTCACATTTTTCATGCCTACCAACTGAATCCGACCTCCCAGAGGACTTTTTCCGCAACCGCTCCCACTTTATGGAATGGCCTGCCGGATGAGATCCGTCAACTTACCAACCTAGAGAGCTTCAAGAAAGCTGTCAAGACGGGTCTCTTCTGGCAGGCCTTCCCGGAATAGAATCCGGCCATGTAACACTCCCCCCACAGACATATATAAGTGAAGACTCTGGCCACAGTTATTCTATTATTGTACTATTGTTTTAAGATTTTATTGTCTGTAATTTTAATGAATAAAATTGTTTAATCTTTTTTTAAGGGGGGCAGAAATTATATATATTGTATTTTTTAAAGGTTGTACACTGCTTTGATTGTGGCAACAAAAAGCAGGATATAAATTAAAGTTTTATTTATTTGTTTGTTTGTTTAATCTCTGGATATAAATATACACAGACATATACAAATAATGCCTACATCTACATCAGGATTATTCATATAACTCCTGAAGCTTGAAGGCAAGTTGGTATTAAATCATTTTTGAGCAACTGAATTAGTAAGTGTCATAAATTAGTATATATACTCGATTATAAGTCAACCTCATCTATAAATCACCCATTTGGGTGATGACCCATGAAAATTGGAGAGTCAGGACCAGAGACACAACAGCCCATATTCTTGATCCCTGTAAAGAAGTGGTTCCCAACCTTTTCTATGTCCTACACCACTAGGAAATGTTTGATTAACATTCACACACCCTGCAAAAGTAATATAACATTTTAAGATGAAGAAGTCTAATTTCCAATTTTTGGACCTCAGACTGAACCACATGCAATACTGTGGGTGAAGAAATTTAACTTAAAAAAAAAAGCTTTTAGCTCAGTACATAAAATGCACATCTAAATTGAGCAATTAGATTCTAATTTATTCTGAAAAAATTGATGGATGACTCATAACTCTACACAAGCCACTTTTGTTGCACTCCCTCAAATTCCGTCTTGCACCCCAGGTTGGGAAGCGTTGCTATATAGACTTTCAGATCCCATGTATTCAGTCCACTGGCTTAGACCATGGACTTTATCAAACGTGAGGAATTTCTCTTAATTTTGAATGAAAATAAAGTGGAGCCAGAATGCATTCACATGAATTCGCTAGTTTAGCAAATTTACGTGAATGCGAATTGCGTTCGAACTGGCTTCCCATTGCCCAAAAATAGCATGCTATTGCCCGAATTTGCGTGTGGTAGTCTATCATGCAATAACGTGAAACCCCATGATTGCGCTCGGACTGACTTCCCATTGCCCAAATTTGCGTATCGCAGTCTATCACGCAATAACGTGAAACCCCATGATTGCATTCGGATTGCCATTGGATTATACTGTACTTCCAATTTCCCTTGTCTGATAAACTCCCTGTTCTTAACCTTTTCTTTACCAGGGTCCCCCTTAAATTTGTTGCTGTGGACCCCCAAGACTTAACTAATTTATTTAAAACTGTAAATAATAATAATAGTAGTAATAGTAATAGTAATAATAATAATTGCTGAGCACTGAACCATTCACAATTGCATCATCCATTCAACCTTCCCTCAGAGGTGCTGGAGGGGAAGACTTTTCTCCTGCTTTTTCTCACCGGTTTGCAGCTGGATTGGATTGAATGGCAATATGCAGGCCCAGGTGGCTTTTACTTTGGCTCGTGTCATGTGGTCACTCTGCTGTTGGGAGGGGGTGGTCTGAGCAACCTTCAAGCCTTCACAGATCCCCTGTGAGGACATTGTGGCTTCCTGGGAGTCCATGGTCCACAGGGTAAGAACCACTGGCTTAGACCAATGTGCAAGACTGAGCTGGAAGCCTTTATAAGAGAAGAGAAGAAATAAGAACCAGACAACTTGGGAGCTGAATAGATCAGGGCCACAACAACTACATGCCGCAGCCCCAATCTGGCCTTTCCGCAGCGCAAAAAGGAGCAGCAAAAAGCAGCTCCTTTTTGCACCGTGGAAAGGGCGCCATAGCCATTGGTGCTGTGGCTTTTTGGTACTCCTTTGGCGCTGTGTCATCTGGGCATGTGCCACGCCCCCACTCCACCCCCACGCCAGCCTTTCTCACTAGTCTGTTGAGGCTCCAGGAGCTGAAACTGCCTGATATCTTTAGCCTCTAAGCATACTAGGGACTGTCTCTATCTCTGGTGCTTTGTACTCAACTCCTTCTCTTCTTTGCCTTTCTGCTGTACCTTGCCCAAGGAAGGCCTTTTTAAAAGGAGAGAAAGGAAGGGGAAGAAAAAAAAAATGAAGGTGTTTTTAGAAAGAGATATATTATTGCTTGAGGCTACAAGATGAGAGAGCCAGTGTGGTGTAGTGGTTTGATCGTTGGACTATTAGTCTAGAGACCGGGGTTTGATTCCTTGCTTAGCCGTGGAAATGCACTGGGTGACCTTGTGCAAGTTGCACATTCTCAGCCCCAGGAAACCCATGATAGGTTTGCTTTAGGATTGCCATAAGTCAGAACCGAGATGAAGGCACACAGCAATAAACAAAGACAAGCTGGTACCTCTCCTGGCCTGTGCTTCGTATAGAGAATCTATCTGGTCTGACAAATCTCACTTCAGGGTTGCCAGAGTGAATTTCTGCTGGTAACAAGCAACACCTGCTGAAATTCCCTCTTTGCACAGCTATTAAAGGTATAGTAGGCCCTTCCAGTTTTTGTTTTTGTGCTGGCCAGTCTAATTACAATGAAGTAACACCTTCCACCATATCTTGAAGGCAGCAGTGGACAAAACAAAAAAAAAAAAGATGTGTAGCTAAAGATGGGGGAAAGGCTTCCAGATCTCTGTAAATTTGACATCTCTTATGTGGCACAATGCAGTCTGTCCTCCAAAGGAAGAGAATGGCTGGTGAGCTCAGGAGGAACAGTCGGGGAATACAGCTGCACCCCAACATCCTCTACTACTGGAGATGCTGTCTAAGAGTAGGAATGGCCCTAGCTTTGCACAGCCTCTAATTCTTTTTTTAAAATAAATTTTATTAGATTAAAACAACAATTACAACATAACATACATAGCATTACTATTCCAAAATCATTCAAAAACATCCATTTCTTCTACAGCTTAAGAAAAAACAGAAGACAGATACTCTGGTTTCTCGCACAGCCTCTAATTCTAAGTGACAAACGTTGATCTAAAGGGCCCTTGGTATGTGATGGGGTTTGGTTCCTGGACCTCCCATGGATACTAAAATCCAAGGATGCTCAAATCCCATTATATTGAATGACATAGTAAAATGGTGTCCCTTATATACAACAACACAATCAAGGTTTGCTTTTCCAATTAATAAAATCCATGGATGGTTCAATCTGTGGCTGTAGAATCTATGGATAAGAAGGCCAATTGTAGTTAAATATTTTACCCAAATCTCCCCATTTAAGTTTGAATCAGCTCCAGAAACATCTGCTAATAATGGAATAACTACTTTCAACATTGCCTTCAACAGCTGTGCTGACAAGGTGAAACTGTGTACAGATCAGTATGTAAGTGAGGCTGTTCTGATGGAGATGAAATGAAATGTTGGCTTCTGTTGTTCCCTCACAGTTCTGTCCTTGTGTGTGTCTCCTTGGCTACAGATGCATCCCAGTGTAAATGTAGGCCAGGCTACCATTGTGGAGATCTTCCTGACCCTACAATTTGTCCTCTGCATCTTCGCTACCTATGACGAGAGACGTAATGGACGCATGGGATCTGTGGCACTGGCTGTGGGACTCTCCCTCACTCTTGGACACCTTTTTGGGGTAATGGATTCAGTTTATAAGAAATATCCCTGCCCTTGGCAGGCATGGCACCAGTATAATACATCTGCAAGGCTAAACAATCTCTATACATACTGCCCCAATTCTACCTTGCTTTGAGGATCAGCTCCACACAGCATTACCTTCCATACATTTAACACTAACGTACCTGGCTATTCTTCATTTTTTTTGCAAAACAACAAACACATTCAGTTCTTTTGCAAAAGGGGTTGAAACTTACCTTTTGAAATAGCTGCATCTGGGAATAAAACACAGAAGAGCAATGGTGAAGCTCATACAGTGAATTAGAATTGTCAATTTATATGTCTACAGCCCCTCCATGTGGCTGCAGATTTGCAAAGGGTTGCTTAGGATGCAAGAGTTCTAAATGGAGAAATGTTGGTGTGTCCCACACATCCCACCATGTCTTTAGTAAGGGGTGCCTGATGTCCAGGGAGAAAGACTTTGTCCAACCTAACCCTATTCTCTTGCAGATGCACTACACTGGAGCTGGCATGAATCCCGCTCGTTCCTTTGCACCAGCAATCATCACCCGCAACTTTGTCAACCACTGGGTAAGGAGGAGGTTTTTAGGGGTAAGAAAGTAGGCTGACACAATCAGGTGTGTAACAAAATGTCAAGCTGAACATTGTTGGAGAAAGCACCAAGCTGATCTAGCCTGAATCCACCAAGGCAGTATGCCATATGTTCTGAGGAAGTCCCTTCAAACACAGAAAGCAAGGAATCCAATATGACTCTGCCCAATTTAACTGACACAGTGCTGGACAAAACAGCTGGCAGATTTCTGCATAGAAAAAGTTCAGTCTCTGACAAGTTGTTAAATTATAATGCCTGCTTTAAGGAATCATTTAGAACTTTGATGATATGAAAGCACCTTACAGTTCTCTATTACCACAGATAAAATAGTGATAGCATTAACAGATCAGAAGACCTGACAGGAGAACAGACTGGGAAATTAATAATTTTGAGCAACAGCAATAGCAATAGAATGCACATTTCTATACCACTTATCAGTGTAGCCAAGGATCCGTTTAGGGGAATTTTATTATTGTAGTTTAGCTCAAATATTGCAAGAGGAGGGCCTGCTACGACGGCCCTTGCAGAATCGTCTCCCGATATGTATACGGAGTAGACCAGGGTGTCCCAATAAATGGAGCTGAGACAGACTTCTAGAATTAATAACCAATTTATTTATAAGAGGAAAAACACATACAATTCACTAGCATACACACACACATACAAGGCTCAGGAAAAGCATAGGTTAGCATGGAATAGGATTTTAGGCATCACTGGGGTGATACGTACCAGAATGTAGACTCCCTCCAGGAATCCAAATGGAATATGATGAGGATGGCATGAGGCTCAGCCATGGAATGACTGGCCAGGAATCAGGAGCCAGGAGCCAGGTCAGGGTTCAAGGGGACAGAGCTTCCCCCTGAAGTCCAGACTGGCCCAGTGAACAGGCAAATCTGATGATATTTATAGGCAAAATCTTGCTTCTGGCAAAGGTGCTTGATGGTGAGAACAAAGGTGTTTAACTACTTTCTTTTCAACTGGATGTCCCTGTCTGATTGTCTTAGTGGTCTTAAGCTGCTCGGACAACAGACCCTGGGAGGGGGCAAGAGCCTCAGGCAAGGCAAACATTTGCTCTTCCTGGTCATATGATAATCCTCTTATGCGACTTCCCCAGATATGATAATGTGGTTGCCCCTCAGGGGTGTGTGTACATGTCCTCATGCCTTGCTGGCAATGGTGGACAGGCTACTAGAGTTCATCTAGGGGTCATTAAGGGTTATCATTTATACCAAAATTTATATGAAACAGTATGGGTAACAATCAGTGCACTTAAGCACTCCTTAAGCAGTTTACAGTGTGTAAGCTAATTGCACCCAACAAGCTGGGGAGTCGGGACTCATTTTAGTGACCTACAGAAGGATGCAAGGCTGAGTGAGCCCTGGAGCCCCAGCCTGGGATCAAACTCACAATCTTGTGGCTGTGAATGGCTGAAATACTGGCGTTTAACCACTGTGCCACCAGGGCTTCTTTTTGAACAAAGCTGCTGGCACAAACATAATAAAAAAAGCCATAGGCTGACTGTTCTCATTCTGTGTTGACTAGATAGATTCATAGAATTATAGAGTTGGAAGAGATCCCAAGGACAATTCAGTTCAACCCACAACAATGCAGGATGACACAGTCAAAGCATCCCTGACAGATGGCCGTCCAGCCTCTGTTTGAAAACCACCAAAGATGGAGAGGCTGCCATATGCCAAATCAGTATATTCCACTGCCTAACAGTTCTTACAGTCAGGAACATCTTGCTAATGTTTATGTGGAATCTCTTTTTCTGTGTTTTGAACCCACTGATCTGTGTCCTGGTCTCACGAGCAGCAGAAAACAAGCTTGCTTCTTCTTCCATTTGACATCCTTTCACATATTTAAACATGGCTATCGTGTACCCCTTAAACTTGTCTTCCCCATGCCAAACATATCCAGCTCTTTAAGCCACCTGGCATAGAATATAGATTCCAGACCTTTCATCATTTTGGTCACCCTCTTCTGGACATGCTCCAACTTCTTAATATTGCTCTTGAATTGTGGTGCCCAGAATTGGACACAGTGAAAGATACAGCTATCTTTCATGGATCTCTTTCATATTGCACAATTATCTCACTTTGTTACCTCTTTAACCTCCATGGCTCTTCTCTATGGAATCTTGTACTTTTGTGAGATAGTTAGAATTTAGTGTCAGAGTTTTAGTGCCTCTCACCAAATTACAAATACCCAGATTGCACATGATGCAGACATGGCAGTTAAAGTGGTATCAAAGTGCTATAACTGTGCAGTATGGAAAAATACTATATATAACAAAGCAGATTACAATCCAAAGCCACAGATGCTGGCGAAATGTCAGGAATAAACTCTTCTAGAACATGGCCACATAGCCTAAAAAAAACACAAAAAACTATGGATGTTGGCCATGAAAGCCTTTGACATCAGATTACAATCTCTCCACAACCATTTGCTGTGTGGACTGTGTACAGCTACCTTTTCATCATCATCATCATCATCATCATCATCATCACTACTACTGTTTATTTATTTGTATCCCCCTTTCCGCCCAAAATTAAGACTCAGAGCGGCCAACAATTTAAAAGAACAGTACAATTAAAAACATACAAAACTGATGCATTAAAATAGAATTAAATTCTAATTAAATTTAATTAATGTTCTATGTGCCAAAATATCCCAAAGCAGGGGATGCATCCCCCATTCAGACTTGGGAAGAAGTTTCTCATGGAATGCTTAATGGGAATACATTCCTTCCCTACCCTGGAACACTTAGTAGGAAGTAATTTTTCTTTGTCTTTTTACATTTTCAAAATGTTGTCCCACACAGAAATTACATGAACCTTCTAAGACAGAGAAGAGTGTACTGAAAAGGAAGAAAAAGCAGCAATATTGGTGCAAAACACATCCCTTGGATGGTGACAGACAGTAACTTTTAAAAGAGATTAGAGAAGATTTATACATATGAAGACACATTTTTTTCCATACCAATGCTCAAGCATTGTAGACTTTTGAAACAATTTTTAAAACCCTACAGAATCTGTTTACCAATGGTGAATACAATATGCACATCACAAAAAGGATATTTCCAGAGGGAGGGCTACTCACAGAAGCAATTAGAAAACACCATGTGGCAATACAAGTGGAGACTTTCATCAGTGATTATTTCAATTGCTCTCTTTGTTCAGGGCCCAGTGTAGAACCAACCTGGCTGGTAGAATGCTGGTTACAGACACTACAAAATCAAATACAAAAGGCTTGCTTTATGTAGTAAAGTAGCACAGCAGGGAGAGGTCTGTGCTGAACCTCTCTCTTTACTGTGCTAAATTACTTCCACATGAGATTTTTACTGTGCAATTGCCCTAGCTGAGACACAGTATTTATCAAGGATGCAGACAATGCTCTCCTCCATTTGGGACCACTCCAGCTTTTCCCATCACTTTTTCTATCAGTTTTCTTACCACAGGGAGAGAAAAATTGGGAATGGCTGTCTGATGCCCACTGACAGGTAGCACTAGGAGCTGTCCATCTCTAAAAGCCTACAGTTGTTTTTCCAGGTTCATTTCCTGAAGTCCAGAGCAGTGCTGACTAATCTTAATTCTGCCAATTCACTACTTTTGTAATTTAAAAACAAATGTGATTCTGAAACGTTGTGTGTGCAGTACTATTTCTAAGACCTGCTCACCCAACAGTATCTCACTGCTTCACTCATGTGCTTCTTTCTCTCCTTTCTAGGTGTACTGGGTCGGACCAGTCATTGGTGGTGTGCTGGGTGGCTTCTTGTATGACTTCATCCTCTTCCCCCGGATGCGTGGGGTCTCAGAGCGCTTGTCTATCCTCAAAGGTGAACAGCCAGTTGAAACCAGTGTGCCCCCAGAACCTCCTGGAGAACCTGTTGAGCTGACAACACAAGCGCTATAAACACTGGCCTCTGAGTGACAAAAACCACAGGATACACATGCCCTTTCTTTGGGGAAAGAAGGGGCAGAAACAACTGGCCCAGTATACAGACTGTTATTGCTCCTGACCGGTAGGCAGTGGTCTCTTAGGAGACACAGATTTGAAGGGACAGTTTGTCATTCAGTCTGTCTCTCTCTCCAAAAACAAAAGCAAGAAAAAATCCTACAACAAACATGGGACAAAAGATGGGGGAGAATGGATGGGGTGGGTAGTGGAGGGAAATGATGTTATTGCCTGAATTTTTAAGTAATTTCTTTTGCAGTGAGAAATCTTGGACACAGTTTTATGGAGGGGACGTTGTAATAATTCCACCTGATCTTCCCATTTAAATCCCTGGGAAACTTTGGAGCTCTGCCTCTGTGTGTAATTATACATGTAAAGTCCTTGGCAGTTAGTTAGGTGGTGTGTGCGTGTGCATGCATGCACACGTATGCACATGTCTGTAAATTTTACATTGTAAAGGAAGCCTTTGGACAGCTTCCTGTATTCCCTTCCTCTCACCTACCACTGTCATCTGTTGCATCTCAGTGATCTACAACCTGCTCATGACTGACATTGTGTTCTGCTACTAATGTTGGAGGCATTATTTTATTTAGGACAGGACTGGAAGACCAAATCAGACTCCTCCATAGTTTGTCAATGGTCTCTTCTTTCTCTCTGTTGCTCCTAATCATCCAGCCCCATCTCTGTGGGCTGTGCTAGCAAGGTAGATAGAAGCTTGACTCACAGGTGGGCTGGGGGCAACTGGATGGGGAGGAACAGCAGTGGTGAAAAGATTGCATGGCCCTTTCCTAGCCACTCTCAATAGAGAATCTTCCTCCTTGGAGGAGTGTAGAAACAGACAGGTATACATGTTCATGGGTGGCAGAGGAGGGAGACAAGGGGCTCTTTGTCCACATGTGAGAATAGTGTTTGTATACTTGCATATCTGTTGTGTGTATGTAAATGAGAGAATTATTGGGATGAGGAGGAGGTCAGCTACAAGGGCCAGCTACTAATGCCTACACTGAATTCCCCTTCATTTTTTCATTTGCCCTTATCTTGAGGATCATGGCATAGCTAGCTGTAGCCATCATTTTAATTTTCTACCATGCCCCAATGTAATGTTGCTCTAGTGTGTTGTCGGATATCAAACTGGTGGCTCAGTGACCCAACCGCCCAGCATTGTTCCTGTCATGGAGTTAGCCCCTCAGGGCCTACAGAGAGTGGAGAGGACCCATTTAAAAGAATCATAGAGTAGCAGAAGCGCTATCCAGTTTAACCACCTGCCCTGCAGGATACACAATCAAAGCACCCGTGACAAATGCCCATCTGGCCTTTGTTTAAAAACCTCTAAGAAGGAGACCTTACCACCCTTTGAAGCAGCATGTTCCATTGTCCAACAGCTTTTACTGTCAGGAAGTTCTTCCTAATGTTTACATAGAATTTATTTTCCTGTACCTGGAATCGATTCCTCTGTGTGCTATTCTCTGGAGCTGCAGAAAACAAGCTTGCTCCATCCTTAATATGTAATCCCTTCAAATATTTAAAGAGGGCTATCGTGCGCCCCTTAACCTTCTCTTCTCCAGGCAAAACATAACCAGCTCCCTAAGCCATTCCTCATAGGGCATGGGTTCCAGACCTTTCACCATTTTGGTTGCCCCCTTCTAGCTTCAACATATTTTGCCCACAGCTCCACCATATCTTGATCTGGCCCAGGGAAGAGGGAAACATTTGCAGGTACAGTATGGCCATTTTTAAAATGTAGGCTGAAGTAGGCTTCCAGTTTTTTAAAAAAATCATTTTTGATTTATAGACTAGAGCTAGGAGTCAAAGTCCAGTGGC
The DNA here is from genome assembly GCF_019175285.1 of Sceloporus undulatus. Lineage (NCBI taxonomy): Eukaryota > Metazoa > Chordata > Lepidosauria > Squamata > Phrynosomatidae > Sceloporus > Sceloporus undulatus. The sequence goes on from NC_056523.1 coordinate 168,448,763, forward strand.
TCTAAGTAAAATGTAAGGATGGGAGCAAGTGCCAACAGTCCTAAGAAACAGCACTACTAAGCTCTGCTCTAAACTGTTTTTTAAAAAACTATTATTATATTTATTTATATCCCACCTTTTTCCCCAGCCTTGAGACTCAACGTGGTTTACAAAAGTTAAAAAAATGTTTTATTTTTAACATCTATATCCTGCATCTTCAGTGCCATTTGGCTGTCCCAATGAGAGCTACGGTCACCTTCTTTCTTTTGCATCCTCAGTGCTAGAGGAGTCCAATATTATGTTTTGTGAGGTCCCAGGCTTGGGAAGCCTTTATTGCATGACAATTTGGTGGCCAACGTATATGACCTAGACTGGTGTCAGGCTTCAGTGGGCCCTTGACAAAGAGCCAGTACCCTCAAAACAATACCATTACTGGACAGACATGTTCAAGATGAGTGACCAATGATTTCATGGTGACCAACTGGTACAAGGCATTAGTAGCAGTGCTGGACAGCGGGTGAGGAGGAGTCCTGATGGCGGGGGTGCAGGCAGCAGAGGTGTCATCTTGGCAGAATGTATTTGTACACAAAAACTCTGGCAGCTGCCTGAGTCTATTGGATGCTGATACTGGGCCCGCTAGTAATACCAAACCTGGCCCTCCTGGAGTAGGCAAATGAAATGGGGAATGTCTTACTATGGTACATTTTCCTCAGCGCCCTGGAACTTTGGGCACTCTGGGATATTGTCAGAGATTTAAAATGGCAGCTGGAGACCAACCATGACAAAGATTTCCTCATTAAGTGAGCCTCAGAGCCATTTCTGGTTCTTCGGAATAATAGTTCTTGACTTTGTATTAATGTATTTATGTATCTAATTTGTGTGTGTTGTCTTTCTTCTATGAGATATTCTTTTATCTCCTTCACTCACCCTAATAACCTGACCCAGTGCTCAAAGTGGGATGAGATGATGTTAGGATGATATCTGAATTCTGGGCCAGGCTTAAAACCTCCCTACTTTTCAACATATTTCAAATTTGCCTTTTTCTTATCTACCCAGATCCAGCAACTAAAAACATTACGTCCCCATTTGAAATATCTGAAATGTGAATTTTGGTCCTCTAACAAAATTTGCATCTAGTCAGTAAAATGGGCCCCCTTACCAAAGCATACTTTTATATCAAGTAGATCAATTTCTTTCTCTTTTGCCAGAAGCTGGAAAAGTTCTTGGCTGGCCTTCTAATTCACTACTGCTTTCATAAGCTGGTTGAAGCCAGGCATTCCAGGAAAAAGTGGGGATAAAAGAGCCTGAAAAACTATAGGTTTATTAGCCTAATTTAGGATTGTTGGCTCTTGCTCCCATCCTTGCATTTTATTTAGAACCACTGTGTTTTGGTTCCTAGCCTAATTTAGGCTAATAGACAAATTATTTGAAAACATTAAACTACTAGAATGGTCAGTTATAGAGAAGAATCAGCAAGGCTTTTACAAAGTTAAATCTTGCCTCATCATATTAGAATTCTTTAAGAGTATCAAAACAAGTGCAGATAAGACAAATCTGAAGATAAAATCTTGTGGTAGGATAAAGGCTCTTTAGTAAATTTAACAGTTTGAGATAAGGTGATATTATTCTATTATAGAACAGGAACCAGAAGGTAGAAATAAATGAGAAATTCCCTTATATAAATCCATCATGAAACCATATACTCAAACAGGATACAAAAAGAGCTGAAGCATATTCTCAGCAAACAATATCTAAATCTTGGGACATTTTAGAAAAAAGGATTAACAAAATAATGATATAGCAGTTTTCTCCAAGCTGGTACTTTTCATCAATCCTCGCCACCATGGTACCAGCCTCCTAGCCACCTTGCCCATGACTGATGTAGATTTACTCACACAAAGAGCACCAGAATGGAAGAGGCTGATGAATCGTGTGGGGGAAATGCACAGAAAGAAAATGTATCTTCCTTGTAATGCCATAACCTGGGGTCATACAATGAAACTAGAGACTAGTAGATTCAGGACAGACAAAAATCCTTCAGACAATTTAATTAAAGGGATTTAGTACCACAAAAATGATTCTGATGATGGTTTTAAAATAAGGTTGGGCACATTCCCAGAGATGGAATAACTCAATGGAACTGCCATCTTTGGAGAGGAAGCATGTCTCTGAACATCTGCTTTTATGGTGAAGGAGTGATACCTTTGTGCCTTGCTTATGGATTTCCCAGAAGCTAACTAGACCGATGCATTTTGGAAACATAAAACTGATGGCACAAACCCTTCAGTTAACCCAGCAAAGCTTTTGTCATTTTTTTTTTGGGGGGGGGGGGTAAATGGACCTTTGGTTTTACTCAGTGTGGCAGTACTTATGCTCTGTAGTCATCTTATGCTCTGTAGTCATAGAGACTAGTCTATTAGACAAAAGGTTCCCAGTGGAACTGTACTTTGTAAGGTCTGCCCAGATAAGAACTACTGGGACTGGGAGTGAGAACTGGTGATGATTTCAAAAGACAGAGGGAAATAGTAATAGTGAGCAGTGGGATTGTAGGTTTTTCTACCTGAACCAATATTTGGAGCATGTTTATTTCTGCAGTGTTGACATATTTAGGGGTGGATCATTTTTCTTCAGATATATGATGTGAATTTATTTTTGAAGCCTCACTTCTGTTATAGTAAAAACTAGTGGAAATTCAAAGCCCCATCATTGGATTCACAGCATGGAGTCACGCTACCAAGATCCACTATATCCATCATGAGTCCAGATGGGTTATAAACCAACATTATTTCACTTATGCCTCTAGACTCTCTCCTTTACAATAGGCTTGTTTCTTTTGGTCTAGTAGAGGTCTAACTAATTTGAAACTGGAGTCACTCTGATTCAGTGGGCTACATTTGGTGCTAAAATAACTGAAACTGGATGAAGCCAATGTTATGATTAGAAGGATCAATGACCACTGCTACAAAACTAGTGTGAATCCAGTTGTCAGTTGACTAGACCCAATGGGATGATACTAGATCACCCTGCTAACTTTCCTGGATTCACACTGAAATAAAAAAAAAAATAGACCCATCCAGATTGTGCATGAGATGCCAATTATTTCCTTCTTGCTCCTTGTTATTAATTTTTCTGCAGGATAATAGCAGGATGGGTTGGCCTTTTCAATGAACGGTTTAACTTTCTCTTTCACAGGTATAAAGAACTTCTTTTGATTTTGTGTTGGAATTTCTTTCTTTGATTAAATCCTACAATTTATTTTTGGTAACAACTCTGTCTGGGAAATCTTATAGCTTGACATGGTTACAAAAATGCTTTTACATGGATGAGATATGTTGTGAGATTAATGGGATACTGAAAGAAAATAATCCTGGATTTTGTATATTCAGTCTTCAGTCACACAAGCATTGATCTGCCTAAAGAACGAATGCCACCTGCCAATTGAACTTTAGGACTGCAAGATTGAGAGAACAGTGTTTTCAAGATAATATTTTCAACATAATAATACATCAACATAATAATACATCAGATTGCACTAGGGATGTAATTTCCCCAGTAATTTCATTCTTGAAGGAAGCAATGAATAATTGTAGTAGTTTTCTTCCCACTATGAGAAAGTATTTGAAAACTGAAGTTTTTGAACATTATTCATAATTGTGGACTTTTAATGTGCAAAATCCACATGTCTGTGCATGCACACACATGCATACACAGAGACTGAAAACAGTATTGCACAAAAATAATATTTTCAATGCAAAAAGGTGATGTTTTCTGCACAAAAAAAGTGCAAATTTCATGGAGAATAAGTCCTGAACTGTAAAGAACTTCATTATGCAAGCATTCTTGACAATTGAGAAAGTTGTTTTTGACCACTTTTCAAATATCCTTTCCATCCCTAAATTGCGCTACTATAGCATTTTCAGGAGCCTATACAATTAGCTGGGAGTAAGCTCCAATGACTTCTGAACAGATACATACATTATTATGCTGTATCTATCAACAGCTATATGCTGCCTCTAGGTTCCAGAGACATTATGCCTATCAGTAGCAATTGCAGCAGTTAGAGGAGAATGTTGCCTTTACATCTTACCTTTCAGCTTCCCAGAAGCATCCACTTGGCAATTGTAGGACACAGAAGAGCATATTAGTCTTATTCTACAGAGGGTTTCCCCTCCTGATAATCGTCATGATGGGGAGGCAGAGTTAAAAGGCACCGTTAAAACAAGGTATTGAAGTCAAAAGTATTTTCACAAGGGACACATAGATAAATCCCAGTCCAGACTGCATGAATATCACTAATAAAAGAACAGAATTCAAGACAGCCATGTTAGTCTGCACCAGTATGCAAAAGGATATCCTGAGTGTACAAAAGCTTATGCTACAAATTTATTTCTCTCAGTCTCTAAGGTACTAACAGTAACCCTTTGCACAGAGAACAGGATGGGAAAAGGAAGCCACTTTGACTTGGATGTACTGTATATTCAAATGTAATGTAGACTTTTCATTTGATTGACAAATGAAATCAAAACCTCAAATGCAAAGCCTGAAACTGTAGGTCAAACCCTGAGATCCAAGAACTCATTCTACACATGCCTAACAATTATGGCAAAAACCAAGTAACTGAAAACATTACTTCCATTCTCGTGTCCTCAAATAGGAACTCTACGTATTTCTATTAGCCAATTGCTTTGTCAGTTATGATTATTTCCTGGACTACAGAACATCTTAGTGCCCTTTTCACATTTGTTGCTTGGATTCAAGTTGTTTCTGACTTATGGCAACCATATAATGGGGTTTTCCTGACAAGATTTATTCGGAGGAGGTTTGCCTTCTCTGAGGCTGAGAGAATGTCACTTGCCCAAGGTTACCCAGAAGGTTTCCATGGCCAAGCAGGGACTGAAACCCTGGTCTCCAGGATTCTACTCCAAAATCCTAACCACTACACCACCCTGGCTTTCTTACTGCTGGAAAGGCTGTAAAAATACTGAATGTAACAGATCACCATGTCGTAATGTTGTACACTTTTCTTGAAAGCATGACAAAACCTTAGTTTCTTCTTAATCATTATACCATAAAGTATCCCCCCCCCCAATATTTTTCTGCTCATGGTTACTGTCACCGTGATAAGTGGTGTGGATGGGCCTATATTTTGTTGTGTTTGATTCTTGTTGAGATTCATACATGGCTTCAAAAGCCAGAGGACCCGCACCTTCCCCATTAAATGTCAGATCCCACTCAGAGAACAACAACGTGCCTTTATTTTAATGTCTCATCCATAGGGTCGCCATAAGTCTGTGTTGACCTGAGGGCAGTTAACAACAACCAAAGTCTATTCAACCTTACCTTACTCCTCCTGCCTATTTCCAAAGTGGTTCTAGATCCATTGCTCCCTTGTCCTGAAGTAGTTTTCACTTTTCAGGGTGAGCTATCAGCCTCCAAACTACATTTCTCTTTAGCTTCACAAAACTTAATTTTCTAAGATCTACTAGAGGAAGCTGCAAGTAGAAAATAGGTTTTCTGTTTATTGTATGCTCCACGTTTGCAGCTTTGACTTTTGTGGATTTGATTATTTATGGATTTGATTAATATGTTCTCTCTAGCAATCTCTAGGTCTGCCAGTGTGACTCTGGCCAATTTTTGCCAATAGTTGTGCTAGATGACCTAGAAATTCCTAGAGAAAACACTTCTCTAAGCATTTCTTCCTTCCAAAGAATGTGGAGGTCTTGAGTGTTATTATCACAAGACCCCTTCTGTGATGCTTAAAGTGTGTGTATACACTGGAGACGAATGCAACAGGCCTCACCACTGACCTATGTTAAGTATTTGAAGGGCAGCCTGTCTCCATAGGTACCTCTCAGTACATTACAGTCTCCAGTGGACATGGGCAGAGAAGTAGCTAGCTACCAGAAAGAGGACTTTCCTTGCTTATGGCACCTCAAGTGGTTTACCTGGTACCTGTCTTACTGTCTTTTTGATCCAGGAAAAGAGCTCTGAATGCACCAAGATTTTAAATACAATTTTACCATATATACTCAACATAAGTTGACCTCATATATAAATCAAGGGGCCAGAATTATAGATTTTGATACGACCTGTGGATAAATCAAGGGTAAAACTTAGGGACATGTAACAAAGAATGTAAAGGATAAAGCAAAAGAATATGATCCCAAAGAGCTTACAAAATTCCATCAGGCATAACTGTTTGGGCTCACACTAAAGACTAGATGGATGAGAGAGCAGAGGCAGGGTCAGTGCTTCCAGGACAGTTTACACTCTTCACTTTCACCAGGGAATGATACCTTTTAAAAAACAGTTAAAGTACAGTACATACATTGACCCATGGATAAGTCAATTTGGTTGTTTTGGGGTCAGTTGTTTTATTAAAATTTCTAGACTTATACATGAGTATGCACAGTAATCCTGCCAACTCTTTTCAACAATTTTTGCATCTGCATTTTCATGGAGGAACAAACCACTTTGGGATATGATTGAAGAAGAGGAAATATCAACAATGTACCCTAGACTGGCTATACAATCCATCCACTGTGAAAGCAGCATTCCCTGTTGTGTACTGGAGCGAACATTTGCATAGTTTGTATGTGAATAGGCATGTCGGTCATAGTCCAAAGACTCTTCCATGCCCACATCCTCAATGTGTAAATTCACAATATATGCTATAAAACATGAAGAAACACCTACTGTTTTCCATCCAAGGATGCTTAATTTAGCCTCACCAATAGAATTTTGTGTCTTCAGAACATTATTTAATGATAGCGTGAAGACCATATGACTATGTCTATGGCTGCATTGCCAATGGAAGGGATGACAAATGTTCCATTTCAACGTGTGATGGCCCACATGTTCCCCACCTTTCTTCTATGGTCCAAAACACACTGCAGAAATAATCCAGCTTGAGACCGCTTTAACTGCCCTGGCTCAATGCTAGTGAATTCTGGGAACTGTAGTTTTGTGAAACATTTAGCCTTCTCTGCCAGAGAGCTCTGGGGCCACAATAAACTACAATTCTCAGGATTCTCTAGCACTGAGCCAGGGCAATTAAAGCAGTCTCAAACTGGATTATTTCTGCAGTGTGTTCTGGACCTAAGATTATGTACAGCCTAGTTTGCCTGTTCTGTTCATCAGTCTGTGAATTCCAGCTGTGGACCTCCTCTCCTAGAGTTTATCACACAAGAGGAATTTCTCTTAGAACTTTATCGCACTGCGTTCCTTCCACCCGTTCTGAGAACGAAACGGAAGGAGCAGGGCCGAGTGCGGAACGAGTGGGGGACGGATTTTACCGCACGCATCCGTCCCTCATTCGTTCCGTTCCCCCTCTCTTCCGTTCTTAATCGGTTCCAGAGGGGGAAATTTTTGAGAACTGTTCTGAACAGTTCTCAAAAAGCGTCCCCTCTGGAACGGAAGGGGCAGGGAAGAGAGGGGGAACGGAATGAGTGAGGGACGGGTGTGTGCAGTAAAATCCGTCCCCCACTCATTTCCGTTTCCTGCTGGGCCGGGCCGAGAACCCAGTGCGATAAACTTCTTAATTTCAAATGAAAAGAAAGTGGGGCCAGAATGCATTCACATGAATTCGCTAGTTCAGAGAATTTACGTGAATGCGAATTGCGTTCAAACTGGCACCTCATTGCCCAAAAATAGCTTGAATTGCCCAAAATTGCTACATAATGGAACACTTATTCCCACATTTAAGATCACTATATAATAAGGTTGTCAGGTTACCCTTGTTGTAAGGGATGTCTTTTGAAGGGCAGAAAGTGTGTCCCTTACAGGGCTGGTAGCTGTTCCTTATTATAAGTGTGGTCTTCTATGTGAGGGTTAGAAAGATTTTCCTTTTATATACAATAAGATGCCCCCAAATCTAATGTTTTGGGGAGTGTGCTCTTCATAAAGAAAGAAAAATGTACATCATGCAATTTATGAATGTGAATAATATGCTAATTTTACAGAGAGACACCTGGCTGGGTTAATTGAAATCAGTATAGATATATCATGAAGTAGATATGTTCCTGGGCATTACTTCTTTAACAGACGATTTGGTACCTAAAACAGAAATGACATGGAAAGAATAGGGGCAGGTTCCTACACCAACAGGTTACAGCAACTTTTTTATCCAAAACTAACATGATACACAGATAAAATGAAACAATCAGGTCAGGTAAGCCTCTCATAAGGAAATAAACACATTTTGAACCTTCTAAGGATTACAATGAAGACTTCTTACAAAATGCATCCAGGAATGACAGTTTCTTTCATGGTCTCCAGTTTTCTTACAACTTCCATTTTGGTGGTGAAACTTATAGATCCATGTGTTTTTTGGATTTTTTAAAAACATGCTGGAGGTAGAGATGGTGAGGCAACTTTATCTGCTCACCCCTTTGCTGTTCATATATACTCAATAAGGGGTTCTGGAAGCAGTTGCTGTTTACCTTGCCTGTTGCAGGCAAGTATCCTGAACTGCAGAACAATCAGAATCCCATTATTTCCAACTCAAGCTTTACTGTACTGTTTACTGCAGACATACTTAGAATCATAGAATCATAGAGTTGAAAGCGACCACAAGGGCCATCCAGTCCAATCCCCCTGCCATGCAGGAACTCTCAATCAAAACATCCCTGACAGATGGCCATCCAGCTTCCGTTTAAAGACCTCCAAGGAAGGAGACTCCACGCTCTGAGGGAGTGTGTTCCACTGTCAAACAGCTCTGGAAGTTTGTCAGGAAGTTCCTCCTAATGTTGAGGTGGAATCTCTTTTCCTGTAGCTTGCATCCATTGCTCTGGGTCCCATTCTCTGGAGCAACAGAAAACAAGCATGCTCCATCCCCTATATGACATCCCTTCAAATATTTAAATAGGGCTATCATATCACCTGTCTCTTTGCCAGGCTAAACATACTCAGTTCCCTAAATCATTCTTCATAGGGCATGGTTTTCAGACCCTTCACCATTTTAGTGGATTCAAAAATCTGTGTTTCTCCAGCCCTTCTTCACCATCCTTCCAATTCCAATGCTGCTGAAAAAATTCCAGCTAGACAGAAAACAATGAAGAAAAAAGGGTTCCTGGATGAGTGTAAAAAAGATTTCCTTAAAAGAAGATGCTTTGTCAGAGGTTTTCTTAACTGAAGCTGCTGCCATTGCCACACTGCAGAAATGAAGCAGTTTGACACAACTTTAACTGCCGTGACTCACTTCTATGGAATTTCAAGATCTGTAGTTTTGTGAGCTATTTAGCCTTCCCTATTGGACAGGTCTGATGCCACAACAAACTATAGTTTCCAGAACTCCATCACATTGAGTCCTGGATGTTAAAGAGGTGTCAAACTGCTTTATTTTTGCAGTGTGGCAGCAGCCGTGAGGTATGCCTGTATTTTCATTTGGTATTTAAGTAAAACACAGACTTGTGAATAGCTGCTTCCTTGTCATGAATTTCAGCTGTTCTTTATTGCTTTTTTGATAGCCTAGCATCCTCTGTGGCTTTTGTCCATGTGCCTCTCTTTCTCCCGTTGGAGGGCTGATAACAACACAAAACTTTCCATGTAGAGATCTTGTAGCACCTTTGAGACCAACTAAAGAAAGAAGTTGGCAACAGGAGCTTTCCTAGACTAAAGTCTACTTCCTCAGGTGCATTTACCATTTAAACTCGACTATAAGTCTACCTCATGTATAAGTCGAGGGAAGGTTTTGGGGCCAAAATTATGGATTTTGATATGACATGTGGATAAATCTAGGATAAAACTTAGGGGCATGTAATTAAGGAACCTAAAATGCTTTCAAAGGACAATGGCAACAAAAATGGCGGTGCATATATACTCGGAAATATACATCTGATTGCTCCTCTCTTTAAAGAGTCCATGAAATTCATGGGGTCATTATAAGTCTACAGGTGAGTTGAGGGCACATGCGCACGCGTGTCCTCTGACTGTGCATAGGCCTGTATCGACCTGCTGCCGCAAAGCCAGAAGTTGTGCCCCTGCCCGCTGTAAGACGATCACCAGAACTGGCGTCTTAACCACTAAGCCACTGCATTCCATAGAGATAGAAATTATTGAGCGAATCGCGGGCTGCAGTTTCCTGTCTCCTTTGGGGGATCTGTGGCAAATTGAGCAAAAACGGTAGAAACACAACAACTCAACAAGGGTCTTTAGCCTTGTTTTTCATTCGCTTTCTGTGTCTGTCTGAGTGCAACAAGCCCACTTTGCAGCACTGGGGGATCCCACTGTATTTATGTATCCATCCATTCAATTTATACCTTAATGGTGCGTCCACACCGCATAATTAAAGCGGTTTGACCCCTCTTTAACTGCCACAATGACCCTATCCTACACAGTCCTGGCATTTGTAGTTGGTGGGGGGGGGGGGGGGGAGAGAGAGAGAGAGAGAGATTTTGGACATCAGCTCCCAGAATCCCAGACTGTTGGCCAATACGGCTGAGGCTTCTGGGAGTTGAAGCCCAAAAACCTGGAGGACCAGAGGACCAGAGTTTGGAAATCACAGTGGACCCCAAACTGTGCCCTTCAAGGGACTTGGGACTTCAGCTCCCAGAATCCTACACTATTATCCAACATGGCTGAGGCTTCTGGGAACTGAAGTCCAAAATCTCTTAAAGGGCACAGTTTGGAATAATAAAATGAAAACTATACAGCTATAAAACAAATTATTTAGGTAGTAAACAACAACAACAACACCCCCCATACATACACACATTATAATACAATATAAAACAGATAAACTGAGCAAAAGAAGTTGTAGTGCCAGTTTATTATGGGAAAGCTTATACTTCCATCTTCTTTTGCTAATTTTCAATGCAATATAAAAGAAACAATCGGACAGAGGCAATAAAACAACTACCGGTATACAGGATTATTTATTATTTATTATTATTTATTTATTTATTGTTTAATATACAGGATTATTCATTATTTATTTAATATTATTTATTCTTATTTATTTAATATACAGGATTATTTATTATTTATTGTTTATTATATATTATTGTTTATTTATTTACTATTTAATATATAGGATTATTTATTTATTTATTTATTTATTTATTCTTATTTATTTAATATACAGGATTACTTATTAGGGAACAATATTAAATTGAAGTTCCAGATGCTTAGAGTCTCAGCAGCGGTCCCCAAACTGTGTGCCCTACAAGAGATTTTTTTGGACTTCAGCTCCCAGAAGCCTCAGCCATGTTGGCCAATAGGTTGAGATTCTGGGAGTTGAAGTCCCAAAAAAATCCTTTAAAAGAGCACACTGTTTGGTTCGGGGGGACCACTGCTTTAGAGCTTTCGAAGTAAAGCCTACCTTCGGGGGCCGTGGCCCTTTTAAGGAGCTGAGGGGGCGGGGCTTGGGCGCCATTTTGATTTCAAGAGGCGCGAAAAAGCTACTCTGGTTCTGTTGCTGACTGAGTCCAAAGGGAGGCAAGATGGCTGGGGTGCGTACAAACTGGGGCTCAGCAGCTGCGGTTTAAGGGTCTTTATTCCGGAGTAAAGGACTCCATGGGGATTGTTGTTGTTGTTGATATTATTATTACTATTATTAGTAGCTTTGTGAGCTGAGCTCTTTTGAAAAGGTTCAAGGGTTGTGTCTGCAGTTAATTGAAGATTAATAGGTTGTTTTCTCTTTTTCCAACTCTGTCATTCTAAAGCTTTGTTGTTGTTGTTGTTGTTGTTGTTGTGTGCCTTCAAGTCATTTCTGCCCAATAATAATAACAACTATAAAATTTATTTATATCCCGCCTCTCTCCAATGGGATTGAGGCGCCTTACAACAATAAACATACATTAAAAAACCAAATAACGATTGATATCACAAAAAGCCTCACAATCTCCTGGAAAATGGCCGTGTTGTGTTGTGATGCTTGTTTCTGCTGAGGTTTCTGACTTACAGAGTCACAGGCTGCATCCGCACTGCGGAAGTAACTCAGTGTGGCACTGCTCTAACTGCCCTGGCTCCATGCTATGGAATTCTGGGATCTGTAGTTTTGTGGGACGTCTGTCAGAGGGCTCTGGTGCCACAGCAAACTGCAAATCCCAGGATCCTGTAGCATGGAGCCATGGCAGTTAAAGCTGTGTCACACTGGATTGTTTCTGCAATGCGGAGGCTATCCCAGTCCATGCAACAATCAATCCTGCCTTGATTGTGGAAGCTAAGCAGGGCTTGGCTTGGTTAGTTCTCCAGGGTGCATCTACAGTACACTGTAGAAATAATGCAGCTTGACACCATTTTAAACCACCATGGCTCCACTGTACAGAATCCTGGGATTTGTAGTTTTGTAAAGAGGCACCAGCAGCACTCTTTGACAAGGAAGGCTAGAGACATTGCAAAACTACTAATCCAAGGCATCCGTAAGATGGGCCTACAGCACTTAAAGTGGTGTCAAACTGCACTATTGCCACAGTGTTAATGCGCCAGAAAGGAGACTGCCAGGGAATACTAGGTGCTGTAGGCCATCTTGAGAGGCAGGAGTGTGGTTTGAATGTTGCGCCACGACTCTGGAGACCAGGTTTGATTCCCAGCTGGGTCATGAAACCACTTGGGCAAGTCACACTTTCTCAGCCTCGGAGGCAATGGCAAACCTCCCCCAAACAACTCTTGCCAAGAAAACCCCATGATAGGGTCGCCATAGGTCTGAAATGACTTGAAGGCACAAAACTACAAACAACAAGTAAGCTATGGTTCAGAGAGAGGCAGTGAAAACATTTCCCAGGATTCCTTGCCTTTAAAACGCCCTCTGAAATTCATGGGGTGGCCATAAACTGACAGGTGGAGGCACACACTTACAAGCCCCATTGCTCTCAGTGCGGCACCATATGATGGCATCAATGGTGTGGCACTTTAAGCAGATCATGGAGTGCAGCTTTTTAATACAGTACCTCCCTCTGCATAGGGGAACAGGAATGGGGGAGAATGGGGAAAAGAAGTGGGCTGCCCAAAGAAGATGCATTTTCCCACTTCCACCAGTGATCCTACAAACCCCTTTGTATGGGAGAGAACACTGAATTTCTTAAGAAGGCCTTCATGTTTTTACAATAGTAAACATTTTTTAGATGCTGTTTTGGTAAAGCAGGCCAAATGTAGTCCAAATTTTTAGTGTGGCCTAGTGGCTCGAGCATTGGACTATGACTCTGGGGACTAGGGTTCCATCTCAGCCTCAGAGGAAGGCCATGGTAAACCTCCTCTGAACAAATCTTGCCCCATGATAGGTTCTTAGGGTTGCCGTAAGTTGGAAACGACTTGATAGTACACAACAACAAGGCTACCCTGTCACAGGGTTTTCTTGGTAGAATTTGTTCAGGATGTGTGGGTGCACACCATTGCCCTTCCCTGAGGCTGAGAGAGTGTGACTTGCACAAGGTCACCCACCCAGTAGCTTTCCATCACTAAGCAGGGATTCCAACCCTGGTCTCCAGAGTTGTAGTCCAGTGCTCAAACCACTGCATTTATGCTGACTGGTTAGCATCCTAGTCTCTTGCAAAATGTTCTTGTGCGCAGACTGTTCTGAAAGGTGTTTTGTAGGGGGATATTTTGCCCAGGTTGCCACTGCCAGGTGTGCTCATAACTACAAAGGAGGACAAGCCACCACAAAATATAGGCTATTAAAGAAAAATGTAGATGCTTCCAAATAAAAACTAAAACACTAATGTAAAAACGTAAATTCATGCTTCTTATGCTCAGAGTGGAGGACCTTTGGGGATTCCTCTTGGACAGAGGTCTGAAATGTAGGACAGGTCCTGGGAAAGGAGAACATTTGGTTACCTTGCCTCTGGAGTTCCTCCATCGCAGAGTGATATTTTCCCTCACTGCAAAGGAGGACAAGGCACAGCAGAATGTGAGACTTCCAAGAAAAATGGAAGACAAGACCAACTAAAAGCTAAAAACATTCGGAGGACATTTTGAGATTCCTTCAGGACAGAAGGCTGAAATGTAGGACAGGTCCTGGAGGAAAAGGTGGACATGTCTGGTCTCCCTAGCTGCTGCTGAACCCACCACTTCATTTATGTGCCAGATGGTTTGCAAAGCACAGCTTGGGGCCGAATGACCAGGCGTCCTCCTTTCCCCAGACATGTCCTCCATTTCACCCATCTGTCCAGGAGGAGGAATTCCAAAAAGGTCCTCCCTTTTGAGCATAACCAAGAAGAATGAATGGACATTCCTATTAGTGGTTTTTTTAAAGCTGTTGTTTTGTCCTCCATTTCTCTTGCATGCCCTCCATGTTGTGGTGCCTTGACCTCCAGCTTCAGGTATCCCTGGGGCTCTTTTCTCCCTCTGGTACCAGGATTTTCTCCCGCCCTCCTTTCCTCCTTGGCTCCTCCTGTTCAGCCTCTGAGCCTGGCTTGCATTCCTTATGCTGTCATTTGCCGGTGGGTCCTTCCTGCATTGAGATCAAGGACAGACTTGCGTTGAAAACAGAGACACTGTATGTGCAGAGATTTCCTGCTTTGCTGGTTTCCTTTGAACCATAGCAAGGTAATTTCAGGTAAGGAGAGCAACATCCCCACCTCACTCCCAGTTCTTGCAAAACCTGTTTGTTGCTTTGGTTGTTGTGCTGCACCTGATAAGAAAGAGCAGTTCGGTTGTAGCTGTTGTGATTCAAGTGGCAGACAAAAGCTCCCCCCCCCCCCCCACCTTTACATGCTTTTTTTTGGTTTCAACAGCTGTGCAAACACTGACTGAGCACAACCTTCAGGTCTCAGGTATAAATCCATAAATGCACAGTCAGATGCAGTGGGTGAAGCAGCCTGACAGTTGTCCTCTTCTCTTTCCCCATTTCAATCTGATCTCACCCCCACAACTATGCATCTATATCTGAAATGGTTGTTTGGAGGATATTGAGACTATGCTGGAGGATTGTTGCTATGTTGTTGTTTTGAGAGTGTGCTGGAGGATTGTTTTCCTCCAGCAGTATATTTGAAAAAGTGTATTGTAATCTATGGATACAAAGGCTAAATTCTTAATCTTTAAGGTACCACAAGACCCTTTTTTTCTTCTCACTTCCTTTCTTTTTATAATGAAAACTGACTACAATAACTGTCTCTTTGAATATTATTTATAATTAGACTGACTAGCATAATTAACTCTTTAGATATTACTTAATTTAATGTATCTCTGTGGCCCATTTTTAAAGGAATATTTCAATAACATTATCAGTATCATTTTAAAAAATAGGTTTCCCAGTTGCTTATTTGTTTCAGGGGATTTAAATGTATTTTACCTCCCTTCTATGTACTGTTTCATTGAATTTTTCCAAAGTCATGTGTATTGTGTTTAGTTCTGGGAAAATAATTAGATATACTGAGTGGACTCATTAGAAATAATGAATGGACTAGTTATAGGCATGTTGATGGCATCCACTGGTAGTAGTTTGTACTACTGTTGTGTATTTTGTTTATATGTTAGTTTGAAGGCCTTTGAGAAATAAAAAAGAAAGAAATAAGAAACAGACACCTCCCATTCTTGAACAAGTATATCTGTGCTTTAAAAAATATTTTAAAATATGATTTTAGTTTTCTTCCTGTGCATGTTAAATGGTCCCTAGTTGTGTTATTTAATTGTAAAACTACATCCTTTCTACTACCAGTTTGTTGCTTTGGCATGAATATCTTGCCATTTCAATGCTCTGAAAGCCATTTCATGGCTCTTCTCAACATAATGCTATATCTATCTTCTTACTCATTAGTTTGAAGTATGCTGAGAACTACAGTCTTTATAGAGTTGGCCCTCCGTATCCAGGGATTTTGCATCCAGGGATTCAGCCATCCATGGCTTGAAAATATTTTGTTTTTAATTTGAAAAGCAAACCTTGGATTTGTTATTTTACATAAGGGACACTATTTTATCATGCCATTGTATAAAATGGGACTTGTGCATCCCTGGATCCCAAACCCCAGGAGATATTAATGGCTCACTGTAGTCTTGTGAAAATTTTGTTCCTCCCTCCAGTACTGGAGCTGCTCTGGTTGTTCTAGAAAGTTTGAAATGACTGGTTGTCTTCACCCCTTCCCCTCCTCTTGGCCACTAAGCCGATTGTACAGTATTTCCATCACTGGGAGACAGGCAATAGCAGTGTTGCTTAATTAATTAAATGTATATCTCACCTTTACCTTCCCAAAGTGGTGTTCAGCACAACTAGCAATAAAAAATATACTTTGGAAGTCAATTTAATTTAAAAATAAAATAAAGGCAAGTCAGTTAGAACAACAGTTGCTTTACTTATGTAACTGTTACTACTACTGCTAATCAAAGTTATTATAAGGCAAAGGAAAAATGTTTAATTTATAAAACTGTTGTCTAGACAGCACTCTTCCCTTCCTTGTCTTGGTTACAATTTAGGTCTAGATAATCTTTTTAAATGTCCTGTGTTTCTTCCAAGGAGCTCATGGTGATCTGTATGCATCCCCATTAAGATAATTTGACTGAAAGATGGTAACTGGTCACCAGATATGCTGACTGGCTAAAGTGGGAGTTTGAACCTGAATCTTTCCAATCCTAGTCAAATAATCAAATCAATACACAGGCATTCAGAATATAGACATTAGCAAAAGCTGTGCTAACAAATGCAGTTCCTCCTAGTGTAGAAGTGGTTTGGTTTTCTGGAAGGGCTACAAATCTCTTGCTTGTTAATTGTCCTACATCTGGGCCTATAATAAATTACAATTCCCAGGATTCCCTAGCACTAAGCCAGGTAGTTAAAGCAGTCTCAAACTGGATTATTTCTGCAGTGTGTTTGGACCATAGTCTCAAAGGGGCTGTAAGATCTCGCTACATACTGATTCCACAGACTAACACGGCTATATCTTTTAATTCTACTACTGTTTCCAGGATTTCCTAGGATTGAGCCAAGGCAGTTAAAGCTACCTCAAACTGGATTATTTCTGCAGTGTGTTTGGACCGAAGAAGCAGGAATTTATGAGTGTGCCCAGCTTTTATTTGGTGACATCCTCCATTTTCTTCTGCAGTCTCCTCTGTTTTGTGGTGCCCTCTCCTTGCTGAGTAATGAGGACACCCCTGGTCTACCTGCTCCCATCAGCAGCAGCCTTAGCCACCTTCTTCCAGTGCTGTATTGTGGACTCTCCAGGAAGAAGCTTGGCCTTCCTGGCTTTGCAGAGGCAGCCTTGGCCTCAGTCGTCCCCTTGATCACGTTGCCTCTCCAGCTGCTGGGGATGCTCCACATCCCCACGTGGGGCAGCCAGCTGATTGTGCAGGTAGCCCACGTGGAGGAGGGTGGATGATGGGCTCCTCTCCCTTTGCAAGCCTGGCCTCTCCACGTGGGCTGGATCTAGCCTGACAGTCAGCCTGCCTGCCTGACAGCCGCCTGACAGCCCATGTGGCTGGACATGGGAGGGGGGAGAAACCAGACATGTCCTCCTTTTCCCAGACTTGTCCTCTATTCTAGCCTTCTGCCTGTGTTGTGTGTGTGCGCGTGCATGTGCGCGCGCACACCTTCAAAGTCGTGTGTCAACATTCGGCAACCCTATGGATGTCCTAGGATTTTCTTAGGCATGGAAGACTCGGAGGAGGTTTTTGCCAGCTCCCTTCTCTAGCAAATGTGAGGGAGTGGTTAAAATGGGTACATTTAGCATTTAAATGTTATGTTATTCATAACAGAATTCCGCAAGCATCCAGGACAGGACATGGATCTGAGCTTCTAGCAAATAAGCAGGATACGTTGGTAAAGTAAAAAAATAAGACTTACTTTATTGTGACATTTAGGTTCTAGAAAAATAACTAATCAGTAGGGAAAAGCTACACTATGGTAGAGAGATCCCTAAAAGCTGATCTCCATGTGTGTAAGCTCCAAAACGTTCCACAGCAATAATCCAGTTTGAGACCACTTTAATTGCCCTGGCTCAGTGCTAGGGAATCGTGGGAATTGTACTTTTGTGAGACATTGAGTGTTCTCTGTCAGAGCTCTGGTGCCACAACAAACTACAGTTCCCAGGATTCCCTAGCACTGAGCCAGGGCAGTTAAAACAGTCTCAAACTGGATTATTTCTGCAGTGTGTTTTGGACCAAAGTAAGAAGAAAAGCATCCTAAGAAGAGAGCTTTTTAGATAGTCCATGCTGGTTTTAAGATGGAGAGAAACAGAGGCAACTAAACAAAGGGTTGTAAGTCTCCCAACTTCTGGCGGAATGGGAGGGAGATAGGAAGTGACCTCTTCACACAGTCACACTGACCAAATGACCATAGAGATAATCAATGTGGCTGTGATGATGATGACCCGTCCTTTCTCCCAGCTGTAACTACAAGCAATTGCTACAAGCATTAATGCTATTTTCTCAAACAAAATAGCCTATGGCACCTAGTCTTCATTGCTGATCTCCCACCCTAGTACTAATGGCTCAACAACGCTTGTGGGGAATTCTGGGGTTGTAATTTGTTGTGGCACCAGAGCTGCTCTTGCAGGGAAGGCTAAATATCTCACAAAACTACACATCCCCAGATGGCATTCTTGGCTTTGGGGAGTGAAGTACTAACTAGGGCTGACTGGGCTTAGCTTCCAATTACAGACAAGATCTAGTGTCTTTATTTAGGTAAATAAGGTTTTCTTAGGCAAGGAATGGCTCAAAGGTGGTTTTGCCAGTTCCTTCCCTCAGAAGGGAGCCCCCCAGCACCTGGCATGTTGCTGGTGGTCTCCATCCAAGTACTACCAAGGGTTGACCCTGTTTAGGTTCCAAGATCAATGGGATCTGGGCTAGGTCTGAGGGAGGCTGTTGCCACACTGCAGAAATAAAGCAGTTTCACACAACTTTAACAGGCATGGCTCAACGCTGTGGAATTCTGGGGTTTGTAATTTGTTGTGGCACCAGAGCTGCTCTTGACAGGGAAGGCTAAATATCCACAACTACACATCCCAGATGGCATTCTTGGCTTTTGGGAGTGAAGTGTAACATTTGCAGCTGAATCATCCTACAAGTGTTTCCTCACCACACATACAGGTCCCAGGTCATGAGCAGGAGCAATGATCACGAAAGATTCCTGCTAACAGTTGCGTGTTCCTCACCTGTCCACTTCACTCCATCTCCAAACCAGCTTGTCTTTAAGACTATAGTGTTAACCAGAGAAGGAGATATTGCTGTTTATGAATGTTTGTTGTTGGGTTTTAGAATGTAGGTCTCTTTAGATTCAAGTCAAAAATAAAAGGGAAATGGACAAATATGTAGAGTTGGTGATATAAGACTAGGACTTAAAAGGGCAGCTATGAAGGAACGAGGCAAGATTCGTAAGTGTAAAGACATATCTTTGAATACTAAAATTAGGATTTTTTTGTGCCTTCGTATTTCCCATTTCTATATGTGGTTGTGAGCACAAGACAGTGAAGAAAGCAAATAGCAAGAAAATCAATTCATAGGAAATGTCCTGTAAATGAGTTCTATGGATACTGTGGATGGCTAAAAAGACAAATAAATGGGTCCTAGAGCAAATCAAGCCTGGACTCTCCCTAGAAACTGAGATGGCTAAACTGAGACTGTTTATTTTGGCCATATCATGGGAATACATGACTCACTATAAGATACATCAGTACTTGGTAAGGTAGAAGGCAGTAGGAAAAAAGAAAAGCCACATTACAGAAGGATGGACTGCCAGGAAAGCCATGTCCCTGAGTCTGCAACATGTGAGCAGGGTATGTAGGGGAAGTTGGAGGTCTCATTCATAGGGTTGCCATAAGTCAAAGTCACTTGATGTAGTTAACATAAATAAATAAATAAGATTACAAAAACAACAGTCTTGTGGCACCATTGCATCAGAATCATCAAGTGAGTCCTTATGATATATATCTCTTTGTCATTCATGTGCCAAAAGATTTTGTGTTTTGCAGTACCAGACTTAACATGTCTAACCTTCTGGAGTGTGAAATTGGTTTTCCTGTGACTTGTATGATGAGTAGTTTTTATCTGTCTTTGTATCTTGCTTATTAATAGCAAGATGCTGCTTGCTTATTTTCATGATTTTTTTTAATAGTATTGCTTCTCATGTGTTTGCAACTCACTGTAACCATGCTGTTGGTTTTATCGCCTTCAAATTTCTCTGTTTGAGTTTGTGTGGAATATTGGCTGCTACTTAGTCATTGCCATGACTTCCATTCGGCACAGGATATATTTGCAGTTTGGTTAGCCATACAAAGTTTGTGCTTTCCATTATTTTATGGCCATTCATCTTGGGTGAGGTATGCTCCTTCCCCTTTCCAAGAAGATCAAATAAAATGTGGCTGGGCTGGAGAATGCGTTTTAGGGTGAAAGTAAGTTCCTTAAGTATGTTTGCTTTTCCCAAAGGTCTGTTTCTGTGTGGTAGGTGTGTGAGAGGGGGAAAAAGTGCTACAATAATAGAACAGTGAAAAGGTGTAGATTTTTTTGCAGCTGTCTTGTGTGGGTTATACTGTAAAATGATATGCCTCTGCTTGTCAGTCAATGAAGGCTCCCAGAGTGGTGTCCAAAGATAAGAAATAACAAAGTTCTGGTTCTCTGACAAGCAATTTAAAAGACACAAACAACACTGAGAAACGCTTGGGAGGAGAGAAAAGAGCTGATTTTTTTCATTAGTGTTCTTAACTGAAATTTTGTATTCTACTTACTCCAACCGGAATAGAAATGCTTACAGGAGAGGAGCAAAGCCAATGGAGTGATCTTGCTTCCATTCTCTTTGTAGGGTGGACTGACCACATTAAAAGTGTGTCAGGAGGGGGAGCATACTGGGTAGTTCCTGTACCATCAATGATTATGTGGAAGAAGATGTTTTAGCAAGCATAGGTTGTCATGCACACACTTCATCTCCTGTAATTACCTCTTCATTCATGGTTTTGTGCCTCCAAGTCATTTTTTTATTTATGGAGACCCTAAGGCAAACCTATCATGGGGTTTTCTTGGCAGCTTTCATCAGAGGAGGGTTGCCATTGCCATCTTCTGAATCTGAGAGAGTGTGACTTACCCAAGGTCATCCAGTATTGTAGCTTGTCATGGCCGAGCGAGGAATCTAACCCTGATCTTCAGAGTCGTAGTCCAATACAGTACTCAAACCACTACACCATGCTGACTCTTGTAATTACCTCTGTTATTGAACATAAAGGAGGCTTCTCTTTCTCTTACTCCTTTTAAAAAAATATAGCCATCCAATCTTATCCTATTCCTACACTGCTATTACCAATTACCTCTTGCACATCTCCATTTGATTATGCACTTGTGCAAGTAATCGCTCTGTGTCACACTTGGTGCAATCTTGCTATACAGATTGAGTTTCCCTTATCTGGAATTCCAAAATACTCCAGAATTGTCCACATGGGTGGCTGAGATAATGACACCTTTCCTTTCTGATGATTCAATGTACACAAACTTTGTTTAATGCACAGAATTATTAAAAATAGTGTGTATTGTGCATAAAATTTCCTTTGGACAGGGTATATAAGGTGTATATGGAAATAAATTTTGTATTTAGACTCTATCTCCAAGATATTTTGAGTTGAATGACAATTTGCATGTGATTCTAGTTCTGCTTCTCTCATGCTTTCTGCCCTTGGATGATAATGTCCTTCCATCAAAGGATGATCAGCTCATCAGTTGGGGGGGAGGGGTAAAGCGTTCTCTCAAGCAGAAGGATATTAGTGGACTTGGTATCATCTGAATTATGGAATTGTTTCAGTAAGGAATGTGTTGTGCAAATGAAAAAAAAACCAGTTTTTTTTAAAGTCAGTGGGTAAGTGATCATTCATATCCAAGTCTAGGTTATTACTGTGGGCTAACATTTGAATGTAGAGAGCACAGATTCTGTTGGTGTCTGGGCTTGTCATATTTCACACACATTCTCTTCAACAGTTCAGTGGGATATTTCTTTTGCAAGTACTATTAGTACATTGATCTTTCTCAGTGTATGCATATATCTATGGGAGGTTCTGCAGGTCTTAATGCCTTCAACATCTTGCTGAAAACTGTCCTCTAGAAAGGCATTCACTCATCTGTATTTGCAAATTAATCTTGCAGCATTTTTTCTTAACATTTGAATGACTGAATGAGATCAGTACCGTCAGTACTATGTGCAGGGGGAGGGTGTACATTGTACAGGAGAAAGTAGTATGTTGGTCATTTAAAATTTGCAAATCTAAATTGAATATCTGTTCTGGAACCACTGGGAAGATGAACTGCAGCAATAGCAATTGACCATCCCCTCAGTGCTGATGCTGCTAAAATCCTTCCAGCTAGATAGAACAAGGTAGAAAGGCAATCTGTGTGGGCATGAAAAGACTTTGTAAAAAGGAACTTCTTTGTCAGAGGCATTGTTAACTGATGTATTCCTATATAGCCTTACCTCTCATACCAATATGAATTTGCTGTTTAGTTTTCAAGCATAGATTAGTGAGCATATAACTCTGACTTCATTTTAATATTAGTATTCCCAAACTAGCAAAGCCTTCTTTTGGTTACAGATCTAATGTAGTGGTGTTTTTAATACATCCATGGTGCATCATAGATTCTGTAGTGAAAAAGCAGCATAAAACAGTTCCTTATCAGTAACAGATTGTTTGATGCAAAACAGTTTAAAGCCTGTAGAGTACAGTATTTTGAAAGTGCAGCTACTGTGAGAATATCTTATGCTTTTTTGATGCAAGTGTGACTTGTAAGCTGATTAGGTAGAGTAAAATCTGGGAAAGACTGTCCAAATTTTATTAAACAGAAGTGACAGAAGAGGAATTTCTGTCTGGTTTGAATTTTGGCAGCAGACTGTATTTAAACTGCCTTTTGAAAAAAGTAAAATGGGTTATGTTTAGAATGCTACTTTGACATCTATGAGGCAGATGTCTAGATGTTTGATTACTTTGTAAATACTAACAGAGTCAAAAGTGTCAGTGTCTTTCTTACATTTCTTAAATGTTTCTTTTTCTTAATATAAAACAAATATCTCCAGTTAATTTACCATAAAATTTACATTATCAAAAACAACGTATATAAAAATATGTAGTCCCCCCCCCCCAGTAATCAATATATGTAATCTAGCTTTGAGCACATGTATTATAAATCTTCTTTCTTGTACATGTGTATAACTAGTTTTGATATCATCAGTGTAACTTAGGCTGCGTCTGCACAGCAGGAATAATCCAGTTTGACAGCACTTTAACTACCATGGCTCAGTGATATGGAATTCTGGGAATTGTAGTTTGTTGTGGTGCCAGAGCTCTCTGACAAGGGAAGGCTAAATGTCTTCTCATCAACAAAACCACAGTTTTCATCAACAAAATTTTTGTGTTCAGCAAAACTACACTCCCAAGAATTCCATATCATTGAGCCATTGCAGTTAAACTGGTGGCAGAACAGGATTATTGCTGCTGTGTGGATGTAGCCTCAGTTTATTGTTCAGCAGACTTAAGCAGTATTGAAAGTTTGCATTTTTGTGCAACATTCTTCCGGGAGAAATTATATATGACATCAACTTGGTGTGTCAAAAGTGTATTTACAATAAGATCAATAAAGCTCTCAAAGGTGCCAAAGAGTGACATTCATTTTGTTGTTCTTGTGTGCCTTCAAGTCATTTATGACTTATGGTGAACCTAAGACCTTGTCATGGGGTTTTCTTGGGAATATTTGGCCCGTTACAAACAGGCATAAAGTACGGACTGGGTCCGTATTAGGGTTAGAAAGGGGTGTCCCTTCCGGACACCCCTAACCTTAATATGGACCCAGTCCGTACAAAATGGCAGCGCCCGTTCCACACGGGGGCCACCATCTTTATGTAGCGGATGCGCTGCGTTCGGGCGGCGCATATGATGCTGCGAGTGGGCCATTGGCGTCGCGTGGCGCATATGATGCTGCGAGTGCGCCATTGGCGCCTCGTGGCATAACTGCACCGCAAAGAGAAGCGCCATTTTGGTGCTTCTTCTTTGCAGCGTGGAGGAGTCACGCGGTTTGGCTGCTGCGACTCCTCTGCACTGCAACCGGCAACGGCGCGAGACGCCCCTTTTGGGCGGTCTGTAAAGAGCCTTTGTTTGGAGGAGGTTTGCCATTGCCTTCTGAGGTTGAAAGCATGTGACTTGCCCAAGGTTACCCAGTGGGTTTTGTGTCCGAGCTGGGAATTGAACCCTTGTCTCGAGAGTCATAGTCCAACAATCAAACCACTGCACTACACTGGGTCCCATGACCTCTTCAGTATCCATATTGGCATTTCTTTAAAATTTATCTTCCCTTTTTACATAACTGCCCCCTATAAAAATACATTCCTCCCCCCCCCCTTGTTTTTTTAGATTCTTGTCTTGTAAAGACATAACATTCTCAATGCCATTTCATGTTAAGCACAAGGGACTAGTATGCCGGAGATTGTGTGGGAGGAACTGCTCTGCTCTGTTGACCATTCAAAATAAACCTTGTACAGTATGTGTCTAGAAGAGAAAAGGTAAGTTTATATTAAATATGTTTAAGATGTAACTCATAATATAAACACAGGAGTTAACAAAACATTTGCAAATGAGAGAGATCCAAGATGCCACAGTAGTGAATCTACCACACTGTTCTGAACAACAAAAGGGAGCACTTTTGACCACTTACAAGGAAGTTGATGCACCTTGGTCTTTTTCTTCAAAGACCTTGTGCTGATTTTTAAGTATAGCAGGGAGCTTGCTCTGACCCATTTCTTTGCATTTACCTGCTTTTGTTCTCATACAGCAGCATGGTTTGTGGTCAAGAAAGAGGTCTGTTATGCAACTCACATATGCTTCTTCTGATAGGCTCTTGCCTGGCTTATTCATTGGCAGGTGACCTGTTCCATGGTTGCCTAAGGAGTTTGAATGAAATTGGGCCCCAGTCACCTGTGGTGCAAGGAGGCACATGGATCTTGGTGCCATAGAGTGATGCACACAGGGACATGGAGCAAGAACAGCTGAGAGATGAAAGCCATTTTGCTAGCCTATTTCTTTTTCCTGCCACATTAACATTAAAACAAGCTTCAGTGCATAATTCCTATTCTCTGTGATTTCACACTTTTTCTTAACATTACACCATGATAACGATCTAGTGTGGTGTAATGGTTTGAGTGTTGTACTATGATTCTAGAGACCAGGGTTCAAATTCTGGCTCAGCCATGTAAACCGACTGGGTGACCTTGGGCAAGCCACACTCTCATAGTCTTAGAGGATGGCAATGGCAAATCTTTGAAGTAACATGCCAAGAAAAACACATTATAGGTTTGCCTTAGGATTGCCATAAGTTGGGAACTACTTTAAGCTACATAACAATGAGAAGTTGTCTCTTGCCTAGTATTGCAATTACCCAGTTGTAGTATTGTTAGCAATTTTTAATTATTTTGTAAATACTACTGCTAATATAAATTATTATATGAAATTAATAGTATTAATAAGAATATAATCACAATACAGGTTGAGTCTTCCTTATCCAAAATGCTTGGGACCAGAATTGTTTTGGATTATTTATTTATTTATTTAGGGAAAGCTCTACATTATTTCCATATATGTACATAATGAGATATTTTGGAGATTGGACCAAAGTCTAAACACAAAATTCATTTATGCCCTGTGTACACCTTATACACATAGCCTGAAGGTAATTTTATACAATATTTTAAATAATTTTGAGCATGAAACAAAGTTTGAGTGCATTGAATGATGAGAAAGCAAAGGTGTCACTGTCTTAATCACCCAAGAAAAAGGTTTTTGTTTTGGAGGATTTTAGAATTCTGGATAAAGGAAACTCAACCTGTACACCATTATGTAGCATCTGAGAGGGTTTGTAGTTCTTCCCAACACAGTGTAATTCTTACAGAAACCCGCAAAGCAAGGCAGTGTTTTCACCATATTGGAGGCTGGCATAGTGGATAGCACCAAGACAATAGTTTACTAAAAGACAATTTTGAGGGAATAACTTTTACTGGTTCCCATTGTGTCTCTTAGACCGGTGCTACTCCAAATGATGGTTTCTGGACCAGTGGTGGCCAACAAGTCATTTGCTCCTGGGCCATGGAGAGCTTCCAGGAAAGAAAGAAACAGTTGTAGTGAAAGGGCACAAATATGGTACTGGGGTGTGTGTGTGTGCTTCTGGTCCCCCACATCAAACAGACTTTGAAGCACACTTTCTTAGCCAATGAATTACATTGTAAGGGGCAGAATATCCCTTGCCCTTATGGAGGCAGGACCAACATCTATTTATTTTTAATTTTTATCCCACCTTTCTCCCAGATGGGACCCAGAATGGCTCACAAAAATCAGTAATAAATGAAAGGAAGATCACTAATAAAATAGTTAACAGATGTGCCTAAAGTCTAATATGTATGTGAAGGAGATAGAACCATATTGTTTGGTGAAGCTGTTGCTACCCAGTAGACTAGCATGCTGAACTGGTTGTTCATGCTTATGCAGTATGCTCTTGGTGGCTTGCATTACCTAAGAGACACATGATACCTGAGGTGAACTGCTGTGCATGATCACTTTGCTATCAAGAACAGCTGCCTGTAGTAAAAAGCAGCTTAAAGTGGCCCCTATCTGTCTCAATTGTATTGGCCTTTGATTTTGAAACAGAAGAGTGTGTTTCAAACAGAAGAGGCAGTGAGTATCAAGCCAGCTTGCAAGCCGTGCTTCCTAATCCTAGCTGTGTTTCAGCTCAGTATGATTGCTCATTAGTGAACAAAATGTACTCAGTTATTACTTCCCTTTTGGCATGCTCTCACATCTTTCTTACTTTCACATGAAGTCAAATGGATTCAAAATAGGTTCTGAGGCTGAGCCCTAGTTCAAACATTGGGCTTTGATGTATATTGCTGTTTCTAGGACAAACTCTAGGAAGAACTGTGAGTGTGAGCAAACAGCAATTCTTCAGGAATAATTGCAGAAACTTGTAATGAATTCAAAGTGTTCCACAGCCAAGTACAAGGAAAGCAAACTGACTTTTAAACTTCCTTCACCTGAGTAGTCACCCTCCAGATGTGGTGAACTGCAACACCTATTATCCTCAGTCACTGTACAGCTAGTGGTAACTGTAGTGCAATACATCTGGAAGATGCCAGGTTAAGGAGAAATCCATGACTTCTTAATATTGTCAGGAAACTAGCCTGCAAGAAGGGATATAGTGGGATGGGAGGCAATGTGCCAGCATTCAGTGCAGTGACAGAGTGAAGTAGTGGGGAATTGAAAATAATTATTTACAGAAGAAATGGCACAAACGGGAGTAGCTAGCAGAGTAGAAGGTACAGGGTTCACATAAGTGTTCCGTTAACAACTCTGGCCAGGTTTTGCAGAAAATATGTCCATTGTACCCCTGTGAATTAGCCTCCAGCTATGGAATGGCAACCTGTCCAGTTTCTTATTTAAAAGTATAAGAAAAATAAAAGGGATGGCAAACAGGCAGGTACCCGTATTTTCCGGCGTATAAGACGACTGGGCGTATAAGACGACCCCCAACTTTTCCAGTTAAAATATAGAGTTCGGAATATACTCACCGTATAAGACTACCCCTCTTTCAACACACACCAAATTAAAATTAAAAAAAAAAACCATCAGATTTGATTTCAATATGATAATTTTGGTACTTAGCAGGAAATCTCATTGTATACAAAGCCTGCTTGGATTGGTCAGCTCTCCCTGCCTGCCCAGCCTTTCCTGTCTCCAAGAGTATCAGAGCAGTAGCTGCTTTCATATGATTGTCACATACGGTGGGGATGTGGCCACAGCCGTTTTTGAGCTCCCCCCACCATATGCGGCGACCGCAGATTCTCCAGTCCAGCTTGGAAGTTTCAGCACCTGCCCTATAATATGACACCCGGCATATAAGACAACCCCCGACTTTTGAGAAGATTTTCCTGGGTTAAAAAGTAGTCTTATATGCCAGAAAATACAGTATTTCCTCCCCAAAGGGATGAGGAGAGAGGAGGAACTGACTCATCTGATTTCTTTGTCCACAACAGATATGTCTCTAATCTTTGGATTTCAAATGTTACCTTGGAGAAAAATAGTTGCTTCCATTCCAAAATTATTGTTGTCAGAGGCATGCACTTGTAGGAATGCCTCTCTCCCCACATTTTTTTACTTATACACACAACACACACTGACTCACTGTAGACAAGCTGTGCAATATTTCTTTGGCGATACAAGAAGGAATTGAAAAGGTACAAGAAACTTGGCTCTACTACATCTTGGCTGTTAACATCTTGCTAAGGGAGAATGACTGCTTGCATTCATAAGGTGTTAAAAACCTTCATGGGCGAAGAAGTAATGCCTGATGTGAAGGAGGTAGCAGTTGCTGGATCACTCCTGAAGAAGTCATTGTGGCAAATGCAGGCTGGGTAACATAATCTCTCCTCATTCAGCAAGGTAGTTGTCAACTGTGGCAACTCAGCCAGCAAATCTGAGATCTCAATTCTCAAATTATCTTGATCGGTTTTTGCCTAATTTGAGTACTGAAATTAATTTGGTTGTGCTGACATACAGTTTATGAAGACCAGGGAGTGCAACACCACTGATTATTTGTCTGTCTTTGGGTGGTTCTCACCCTTTTTGACAGATGGGTTATGGGAGGTGATGTTGCTGAATTCCTTCTCTGCTCCATGATGCTCACACTGCAAAGTACCAGGGAGTCCTACCTGGGTCCCCCCCCCCACTCTCTTATTTTAATGTATGTATGTGTGTATTTAAAACTGTCTGTTGCTTCTTCAATTGTTCTCCTCACAGTGAAGTCTTCCTTTCTAGAGAGTAGAACCTCCTCTATGGAGACTCCAGATGAACCAGAGCACTAGAAAATCAGCAGAACCAGTAGAGTGGCATTAGTACACTTCTCCCTTCAAGTGTTTTTGTTTTACATATATAAGGTTTGAATAGAAATAGTATCTACATGAAGCTGTTTGAAGAGGCTATCCAGTCATTTGGGGTAAGGTAGCACCAGTATGTTGATACTCCCTCCCCAGAAATGTCCATTAGGTTCACACGAGGCATTGGATAAGCCTGGGTTTAATAACTGGCAGGTTGAGGGCTAGAACTTAAACCCAAGCAAAACAAAATTGTGTGGAAGTGTGTGTCACTAACCAGGGAAGTGGAGTTAAGCCTTCCTCTTAATGCAACTCCAGTCACTCTAAGCAGGGGTGAGCAATTTACAATGCTCCAGAGTTTGTGGAATTGCAGTTTCCATCATCCCCCATCGTTGGCTATGCCAGCTGTGGCTTATAAAAGTTGTAGTTCACCAATACCTGGAGGACTACAAGCTGCCCACCCTTGCCCTTAAGTTCCCATGTGGGATAACTAATTCTGGCCTTGAGCATGGGTGCTCAAGAAGCATCTGTGGCACGAACAGTCATGTATTTTTTGCTGCTTATTGTGGCCTGTGGCAACATTACCAGGGTAAAAGAGTGGTGGCATTGCCCTCTATGTAAATGGTCACTCTTTTCAGTTTGCTGTTGTTCTTGCCATTTTGCCTTGAGAAGAATGGTCATGAGTGGCATGTGAGTCTCCATTGTCAGGAAGACTGTCACCTACAACATGCAGGGAAGAATGGACCTGCCTGCAGCCAGGCTGCTCTAGCTATGTGCCCAGTTCACTATTTGTCTTTCTGTCTTAGGGCTCCTTTGTGTATACTCACATTTTCTGTGTCTGTACTTTCAAATACAGTATGATGTATAAATTAGACAAAATATAATTTGGAGGGACATACATCTTATAGGTGTCTTCATCAGAGAGTCAGGATTAGCTGCCTGCCATGGGGACAGCCTTTGGCTAACCTATGTTTTCTAACTGTTAATGTGCAAATGGACCTTATAGGGGGTGAGTGTACAGTTAACAGGGTACTACGGCATGTCTATGATTTTTTTATGCGCATATCTAGGCATTACGTTTATCAGAAGAGGCAGTATTGAGAATGTTGTGAACTATGGAGGCACCCATCATGCATATGCAAGAAAGGGGATCACAGATGAGAAAATGTATTCTTTGTACTAAAAGAAAAGGGTCCCTTCAGAAATATAATAAGTTCTTACTCACTGCTTTTACAAAAAATGTGAAGACCCAACTTTTCAAACCAGCCTTGATCTGCCTTCATATTAGCTCCCTTTCTTTTGATAGAAAGATGAGATTAAACATGCATTTAATACTCGCCACAGTTTATGTTATAATGCCAAAGTAGAAGACTGCATGAGAGCCAGCATAGTGTAGTGATATGAGTGTTGGATTATGACTTTAGAGGCCAAACATTCAAATCCCTGCTCAATCATAGAAACCCACTGTGTGAACTTGGGCAAGTTACACTTTCTCAGCTCAGCAGATGGCAAAGGCAAATTCCCTCCAACAAATCTCGACAAGAAAACTCTGTGATAGGGTTGGCATAAATCAGGACAACAACAGCTATAAAGAATCAGAATCAAAAGAGTTGGTAGACACCACAAGGGCCATCCAGTCCAACCCCCTGCCATGCAGGAATACATGATCAAAGCACTCCCTACAGATGGCCATCCAAACTCTGTTTAAAAACCTCCAAAGGAGAAGACTCTAACATACTCAGAGGCAGTGTGTTCCTTCTTCTTAGTTTTAAGTGGATTCTCTTTTCCTTTAACTTGAATCCATTGCTCTGTCTCAGTGTCTGCAGCAGCAGAAAACAAACTTATTTCATCCTCAATGTGACATCCCTTCAAATATTTAAACATAGCTATCATGTCACTTCTTAACCTTCTCTTCTCCAGGCTAAACATGCCTAGATCCCTAAGTCTCTCCTCACAGGGCATGATTTCCAGACCTTTCACCATTTTGGTCACCCTCCTCTGGACACCTTCCAGCTTGACAACATCCTGCACAGTGATTTGCAGTAGTCTTCACAATCATGCTGCACAGTGATTTGAATTTACATCTTGGTGGAACTTTTCCTGATGCAGAATGTAGTATAAAACTGCATCCAGTGTTGTTGTTTTTTAAAATATTATTATTACAAAAAAACAAAAACAAACCTCTGTGACTCATCAGATATTACATAAATGAACTCATGATACTGCTACTGTATTTGAGCAAGATATGAGATTGCAGAGTAGATTGGACCTCCTAAGTATAAACTCCTGCCTTCCTCTTTGTTTCCCCACCCCTTCCTCAGCTGCATGGTGACCTAGCTTATCATAACCTCCTAGACTGCTAGAAAGTAGGTTAGACCCCTACAGCAGACTGGGTAAGTAGGCTAGTTGCATAAACCAGGTTATGTGATCTTTGATTCTGTATGAAGTAATTGTGAGGAGGGGGCAGTCTTGTCAAGGATTGGTTGGAGAAAGCAAGTTCCCTTCTTTTTTAGGTGTCAGGTTTTGCTGTACCTCACAAACCTGTTAGTCTCTAGCCCTACTTAGCTTTCTGTCTGTCACAGCAGTCAGAGCTTTTAGGAGGATTCCAGATGCACATGTATATGAGGAGTTTGCTGTGCATGCATGAAGGTCGCTGGAGCTCAAAGTTTTAGCTGATAAAAGACAACCCGTGGTACTGTATTGAACACATAGTGTGTGGTGATTTAAGGGGCCCCTCTATTTTCTTTTCTGTAGTGCAAGAAATATATCTTCTATGCTATCTTGTGTGTACTTTTTTTGTCTGCAAGGATGGTTCTTGATTCTATAGTGTACTGGCTTCAGGTTTAACACCTTACCTGGATTAAAGCCTTTAAAAGGTGTCTTTATGCAAGTTTTCTGTGATCTGTGTGGAAATCCTAGCCTACTGATCTTCCTATTTGCTCTCTGCAGTGTTTATGGACAAGAAGCTGAATGAACCCTTCATCCTAGGGGAGCAGGCAAGAAATTCCTGTGGACCAGGGGTCCTATGAAAGATTCTGCCTATTGTATTTCACCAATCATAATTTTTAATTATTTTGGCTAAATGTAGTAGTTAACTGTTGTCTTTAGGTATTGGCGAGGCTCTGTTTTCTTGATTCTGTTCCCATGGAGGGAAAGTACAGATACTTATTTTGCATCCACTAGCTGGTAAGGACATTTGTACAGAGGAAGAGCAGCAGGTGTGGTAGTGTTGTGTATGTGTTGCAATTACATTGATACCGCATCAGCATCATAACCCTGATGCCATCTACAGCCTGCAGAAATGTTGAAAGAGGTAGTCTTTGTTTTGACTGGTGCTTGTAAAAAGAAAAATCTCTGGCAGGTGCTAGTGACAAAAATTAAATTACAGTACTGATCATCACTAACAAACATGGGGATGAACAAGTATTTATATATGTTTCCATTGTACAGTCATTCACCATATTATTAAACCATTGGTAGTTGCATATTTTGCCCTCTATTTTTTTCTCCTTACAGTATTCCCAAGAAATAATAGGGCTTCCCTTTATCCAAAGCTTAACAAAAATGGAGCACAATCAAATTACTACAGTGGGAGTGGTGATTCTTGCTTTTTAGAATGAACTGTAAAAGAGCCACCTAAGGTGCTTGACCCTACACTTAGAATCTGCTCAGTACCTTGAATAGTTCTTTTAAAATTGGGACTAAATTCCAGAGTGATTACATTGCTCCACTGACATGGAAGCCACTGGCTATTTCCCTGTCATTCACTGAATTTTACATATGATCCAGATGATCTTGCCTTTTAATTGTAAGTCTCCACTGTCTTCTCACACTATGTTGGTATTTGCCACTGCAGTGAAGTCAGGAAACTGAGAAGGGTTCCTGGAAGAATCTTTTTCTTTTCTTGCCATACAATGGAGTCTAAGTGACATAGTTTCAGGTGCTGCTTTGTTTAATGAAAGTTATTCCTGTTGCTTTCAGAACAGATTGGAACTCACATGACTTACCAGTGCCTCTCTTCCTTACAGGCTCCAGTATTTCACTTAGACTGAGATATATGGACTTGTACATGATGAATTGTGAACTCTTGGCAACGTGCAGCGCCCTTGGCTTCTTGGAGGGGGACACTTACCACAAAGAGCCGGATTGCTTAGGTGAGAGAGCCAGACTGGTTGGAGGAGTTTAAAGGCTGGTAATAAGGGCCCTATACACTTTGTGTGTAACTTGTTAAAAGGAGCCACTTCAGTTATAAAGGAGAGAATATAGAGGAATAGGAAAAGTTGCTTTATTATTATGATTGTTGTTATTTTAAAAACACATTTTTAGCCTTCTGTTGGTTTCCCTTGCTTGGGTGGTCCCAGAACATAAATTATGAACCACCTTGTGTTTCATATTGAGAGAAAGGTGGAATATAAGCTCAGTAAATAAGCTAAGAAAACATTCTGTCTGTCTCTAAAGAACAGAAACTCCTATTCCTACTATTGTTAATATGTTTTCTGTGCCTTTATTTCACAACCACTCTATTGCCTTTTCCATATGTCCTGTATCCCTCCAGAGAGTGTGAAAGACCTGATCCGCTACCTGCGTCACGAAGATGAGACTCGGGATATCCGACAACAGCTGGGAGCAGCTCAGATCTTACAGAATGACTTGATCCCAATCATTATCCAGTACCCTCAAGATAAACAGCTCTTTGATGCTGTTATCAGGTAACCAGGGGGCAGAGAAGGAGGGATGACTG
This sequence comes from Sceloporus undulatus, assembly GCF_019175285.1. Taxonomy (NCBI): domain Eukaryota; kingdom Metazoa; phylum Chordata; class Lepidosauria; order Squamata; family Phrynosomatidae; genus Sceloporus; species Sceloporus undulatus. Next base: position 168,482,224 of record NC_056523.1, read on the forward strand.
AGTATGTTGTTGTGTGCCTTCAAGTCATTTCTGACTTACAGAGATCCTAAGACAACTGTTATCATAGGGTTTTCTGGGGCTGAGAATGTGTGCAGGGAATTGTAACACTGATCTCCAGAGTCCAACACTCAAACCACTATGCCACGCTGGCTCTCATGACTGACTATAATCAGTATAAAATCTTAATAATGAGGACTCTTAAGTAGCAGATTGATGGGATGCAGTGGGTCAAGTGGTTAAAATGCTGACTCTGTTGATTGTAAGATTGGCAGGTTGGCAGTTCGAGGCCTGGGTGCTGTATGATGGGGTGAGCTCCTGTCATTAGTCCCAGCTTCTGCCAACCTAGCAGTTCGAAAGCAGGCAAATGCAAGTAGATAAATAGGTACCACTTCTCAGTGGGAAGGTAACAGTGTTCGGTGGAGTCATGTTGGCCACATGACCACCAGAGCAGTCCTCGGACAATGCCGGCTCTTTGGCTTAGAAATGGAGATTAGTACTGCCCCCTACAGTCGGTTACAACCAGACATTCTTGTCAAGGGACTATTTTTACCTTTACCTTTAAGTAGCAGATCATGATGTAAAGATATAAAGTCAGCAGAACTCTAACACCCTTATATCCTAGCTCTTTGTATCTGACCTGCTTTTCTTTGATGGAAATGTGCACATCAATTAAGAATATACTTCTGCTGGCCTTGCTCTGGCCTCCACAATGTCTTAGATTAAAGGAAGGGGTGCAAGAAAACTTGAAAATGTTCTTATTGTTGAAAGAAATGGTCAGCCACTACAAGGCTTTTTGGAGGAAGGTGAATTTTAGGAGGGTTTATTTTGCAAAAATTTTATTTGCACAAAAGAATAATTGTTCTTTGTTGAAAAACCACTTTGGACAGAAAAGCGTTTAGCATGGAACATATTGAGTTTTATGTGAAATGCATTAAAAAAAATTTTTTTTTGCACAAGGGTTTTAGAAAAAGGTCTAAGAGTAGAGAAAAAACACTGAAAAACACATAAAAACTCTCATAATCTTTCCAAGCAGGGAGAAAACTTTTGGAATTATTTGTTGTTCTGTGTGAAAATGAAATAAGTGAAGGTTTGCATACCTGGAGAACAGATAGTTTCCTCCCCTTATTTTACAACCTTGTTCTGCATGAACAGGCTAATTGGCTAGTAGAATTGTTTGCTTTGTAACATCCAGCTGGTAGTCCTAGCATGACATCAAGGATGCCATTAGATTTGGGCTAAAATTATTATACAATAATTGTCATAGCCTCTATTTATTTTTCTTCTCCTTTTTTTCTTTCCAAGGTTAATGGTAAATTTAACTCAACCAGCTGTCCTCTGCTTTGGTAAGCTCCCTCAGGATGTCAGCTTCCGTCATCACTTTCTCCAAATTGTCTCTTATCTTCAGGCTTACAAAGAAGTGAGTTGGCATACCTTTGTCATTCCCCTTCCCCCTCCCATTCTAGTTCTTCCTGGAGTGGGGGGAAGATGCATGTAAGCCCATGTGAAGGTGTGGTTTTTTTTAATAGTAATGCTCCCTTGTTAAGTGCTTTCTTTTAAAAGGGCTTTGCCACTTTTAAAAGACCAAAGATCATGGGTGTTAGAAGGGAGAAACTGCAGCCTTCAAAGGAAGAATAATGGAAAACCTTATGCTCATGGGGGCACAAAGATCGACAGACTGTGGTAGAAATGTCCTGGTTGTGATGTATGCACTAATCATCTAATCACTTTTTGGAAAATCTCCTTGTTCTTTTGGAACTATGTATTTTCCTAATGTAGTTTCTTCCCTACCCATAGGCATTTGCCAGTGAGAAGGTATTTGGGGTGCTGAGTGAGAAATTGTACAACCTTCTGCAGCTGGTAAGTTCCATATTCAGCTGCCCTGCAAATTCTGGCTTTGTTGTATTAAATTATGGTTTATGCTACCAGTGGTCTGTTGCAATAGCCATGCACTGTTCTATAGACAACTGCCAGTTGTCTGTAGAGAAGTCCCAGTTTGTTTGCCTTGTTTCTGCTTTGATTAGCCCCTCCCCAGCTTCTGTTTCCAGTTGGGCAGCTAGGGAGAAAATTCTGGAGTCAGATATAACAACAAGCTGTAGTTTTAACAAGCTGAAATTCATAAGACAACAACAAATGGGATCTGTTTGTGGTTTGCATTTAATTAACAAGTCATGGTTTGTTTATAGGTATTGGTTCAGACATAAGAGCAAGGCAGAATTCAACATATCACAGCTTGGCTTGTTATGTATGAAGAGGGATTTTTTGTTTTTCAAGGAGAGGAATTAGCCTGGAAGTATTTCTCTGTTTGTGGAAGGGGATGACACTTTGCTGGGTTTTAGGGTGGAGGCACATAAGTGACAAAAGCCAGCCCCTCCAGCCAGATCTTTTCTGTGAACCCAGTGGACGGGAATCTGTGGTAATCTGTCCCTTCCTTGTCTCCTACTTCCAGGACTGGGAACAGCGTCAGGAGGAGGATAACTTGTTAATCGAGCGCATCCTGCTTCTAGTGCGCAATGTGCTACATGTCCCAGCTGATCCTGATGAGGAGAAGGTACTTGTGTGGAGTCGGGTACCTGATTGTTGCTGGGTTGATATGAGTCTAGGGCTGTGCCAAGATCTGTGAAGGAACAAAGACCTGAGGATACATTCTGTTTCACATTTGTTACATCATCCACTCTGACAGTCAACATACTGTCATATTATTTTTCCGTTGTTGAAGATGGGGGGTGGGGGTGGATTTGAGTTGGCTCAGCCTTCACTAGCTTGGGCCCTTTAGATGTCTGGGACTACAGGTTTAAATTTTTGAAACACTTTTTCACTTTTCAGAGTTTTAATGAAAAATGAAATTTAAATGTTGAAGCCTAAGACCTGCCTCTCCTTCCCCTACAACACTCAATGGGGTTCTTCTCTAGATAGAAAAAGAACCTTTTTAGGTCTGGGAAACCTAGTCCTTTCCTCCTCAGACCTCTATTATCTGTCTCTTGTAGAACATTGATGATGATGCCAACACCCATGACAGAGTGCTGTGGGCCATTCACATCAGTGGCATGGACGACTTGCTTAAATTCTTAGCCAGCTCCCAGAGTGAGCAGCAGTGGAGTCTACACGTGTTAGAGATCATCTCCCTTATGTTCCGGGACCAGGTAAAGAAAACAGGGAGCTGAGGAAAAGTGAAGGGGGCAGTGTTGAAAAGTCTGAAAGGTTGAAAGGTGGCAGCCCAATGACCTGTTGCATTGCCAGTCTATTTGAGAAGGGGCATTGGATGCAATCTATGTTTTGGAACTTAAAAACGAATCCCCAGAAACCTTTGTGGAACTGGTATATCTGTAGGAAGCGAAGGAATAAAAGGGAAAGGATTGATTGATTGACTGATTGATTGATGGGTTTTATACTTCACCTTTCTCCTGCCATAAGATCCAAGGCAGCTTACAGTAACTTAAAATAGATATTAGCTAAAATGTTATATAGTGGGCCCTTCCAGGAATCCCGATGGATACCAGAATCCATGAAAACTTAGGTCTGATTATATATAGTGGTGTAGTAAAAGGGTGTCACTTATATAAAATGGCAAAATCAAGCTTTGCTTTTTGGAATTTCTTTGAAGGGGGAATATTTTAAAGCTGTGGATAGTGAAATCCGTGGGTGCAGAATACAGAAGGCCAACTGTATTACAATTTTTTAAGTAAACAAAATGAGATAGTTAAAAACAATTTAAAATATATTTAAAACATAATTTAAAACAACAACAACAACAACAAAACACAGCAATTCACTTTCAACATTGTTTTGTTAGAGACAGAATTATGGGTTAGCTGAAAATGACATACCCTTATAACATTTTTACAGGTCTTCTCCAAGCTGGAGTGTGGCAGATGGAAAAGAAAGGATAGACAGAAAAAACACATTGTTCTTAGGCAGCCTGAGATGATTAATTCTGGGATGTGTTGGTTTTGGGAGTTGATTGGGTAACCCTTGCTTGGGTTGAAAGAAGACACTAAAGACTTTGTGTATCCCAACAGAAACCAGAGCAACTGGCAGCCACTGGGCAGGGTCGTTCAACCAAAGAGAGGGTCACGGACATAGCTGAATTGGAGGTCCTGAGGCAGAAGGAACAAGCAGAGAGGAAGAGCCGTGTTCTCCATCGGAGCAGTAGGTCAGGCTCTGTTAGAGAAGTTGTAATATGAAGCAGTCTTCTTCCTGAGTTTCACAGACCATCCCATTAGGTTGACAGAGGACAATGTGACATTTAGAAGGATGTCTTTTCCATCACCAGTTATTTGTTTGTTTCAACTGGACTGAACCTGGGACCTTCTGCATGACACTAAGCCATCACCCCTCCTCAGATGACCTATGAGAGACTTGTTGTGGGGAGAAATACCCCACTAAGAATGACCTTGGTGAGGCCCCTCTTTCCTTACAATCACTGCCTGTTACTCTCCTGCCCCCCACTTCCTCTTAGCCTGTGCACTAAATCCTACCCCCTGTGTTGAAGCTCCACTAGAGATTGTACAGCCATATTGCTCTCTTTGTTTTTTCAAATTTAGTTGTGCCTATCTTGCCATGAGGGACAGTAGTGTGCAGATGAATTCTTCCTTGGTACACTGATGTGCAGCCCTCTGGGAAATTTTCCTTAGCCCCTCTTTTGTCTGTGCCTTCAGTCTAACTTGATGAAATTGGGAAGGAAAACCCATGGGGGGCAGTGGCGAAGGAAATGAAAGCAGATATTCTCCATAGAGGATCACAAATTATCTCCTGGCAGTGGAGATAATCTTGGGCTAGATAGTTGAATCCCAAAATTTAAGTGGTCTTTGACCACTGTCTATGTCTTGTTGGTCTAAGTGCTGTTTTCTTGACCAATTGTTACATTCTGGTAACCTCTGTTTCTCTTGCTCCCCCCAGGCACTCTCGGTTTGGTGGCTGCTACGTTATTCAGGGCTTGAAATCTATTGGCGATAGAGATGTGGTGATGCACAAAGGGCTACACAATGTAAGTCGATACATGCCACTACAGGGCAAGAGAGGCTTGAGGAGTCTGGGAGAGGTTTCAGTACGTTCTGCATGCCCAGATGAATCAGGCTAAGGACTTTTCACTGCCAAGAATAGGGACGGGATAGGACTGCCTGCTCCTAACAGGAAAGAATGAAGTATGGAATACTGTGGGTGGATGCACCACCTAGTTTGTCTACTTGTTCTGAAATCTGTGGTTCCAGAGGACATTTTTTTCTGCCCTGAGGACTGCTTTATTGTTTGAGAAGGATCTGCTAGGTAGCATTCTAGCACCGGATGGAATAACCTCTACAGGCACTAAATTCCAAATAGCAAAACTTGATTTTCCATTTTATATAAAGAACATTATTTTGCTATGCCATAATATTTAATGGGACTTGAACATCCATGGATTTTGTTATCCCTGGGAATGATGTTTGGGCTAGGGATTATATTTCTTTTATTGGTCTGTGCTTCAGTTGTTGCAAGCATAGTCTCACCCTCCATCCTGGTATGTATAGCTTGTCAGTCTCTTACATGTGTGAATCACAGAGACCACAAAGAAGAAAAGCAGGTTGCTCACCTGTAAGTGTTGTACTTTGAGTGGTCGTCTGTGAACTCACACAACCCACCCACCTCCCCTCTGTTGCTATGCTCGACTTCCTTGGTTGCTGGCTGCTCTGGCAGACATGGAACTAAGGAGAACTGAGCAGGAACCATACTGAACCTGTGTGGTATGAGGGGGCAGGCCTTCAGCCGAAGAGATTTAGCTGTAGAAGTTTCTGAAGATCATCTATGGAGACACAGAAATTCCCCTAGGTTTGAGTTCACAGATGACCACTCAGAGAACCATAGTTACAAATAGGCAGCCTGTTTTTTTTTTTTTTTTAAAGTTCAATTTGTAATTATATTCTAAACCAGTTGTAATTTTTCAAGCTCTGGGTGGTTGAATCCATGGATAAAGAATCAGTGGATACAGAAGTACATCAAACATTATAATTTTATCCCAATGTTATATATAATGAATTTTGATGAATAATGCATTTTTTGCTCCTGAGGTAACAACATGATTTACAGTCTGTAAAGAGGAGGATTATTGTTGCATTTTCCAATTTTTCCAAAATTTCTGTAATGTATCTGCTGTGCTCCTCTTTGTATCGTCACAGTTACTTCTCCCTTACATGTTAGGGCACACAGAATCTATTAGGTAAGGAGAGGAGTAATAGAGCAGCAAACATTGCCTCTGAATTATTTCCCCTCCTCATGTTTCATCCATATTCTAAGGTGAAGAACTATAGCCACGATTTGGGCAAGGAAGTTCAGAAGGTGCCAAAGAGACGGCAGCTTGCCCATGACAGTGAGGCTGCCAGTCGCCGCTCGGCTCTTAATGTGCGCCTGTTCCTTAAGGAGTTCTGTGTGGAGTTCTTGGAGAACTGCTACAATCGCCTCATGTATCTGGTCAAGGTGAGAATGAAGCCCATATTCTGTGTGGGAGGAATGGATGACATTAGAGAATACGGTTGCCAGAGTAAAAACTAGAGACAATTCTTGTACCTTTGATGCTGGTGTAGAAGAAGGAATTTCAGCCAGTGTTGCTTCTTACCAGGTTGCTTGACAAGCAACACCTCCTGAAATTCCTTCTTCCACCTAAACATTAATGATGTCCTATGTAGTTTTCACTGACAACAGTGCTAGAAAAAGAGGGCATGGTAGTGTTGGTGATCTCAGAGGATGCCATGAAGCTGGTTTTCCCCAGTTTAATTATTTTTGGATGCAGAGATGTACTCACCTGAAGCTGGATTCGGCAAAAGTGAATCTTTTTTCATAGTCCTTTGTGTGTCTCTATCTATCTATACTGTATATCTATTGCACTTATATCCTACCTTTCTCCCAAAATCATTTGCTTTTCATTCCTCTTGTGCTGTGGTGGCATTAAATCTGTGAAAATTATTTCTGTCCTATCCTGTATTCAAGATCTCAGGGCATAGTGCAGTCTGTAAAAACAACTTCAAAACAATGCAATCAATTTAAAAACAAAGGAGTGATCAAACAAAACAGAAAACAAAACCTACAGTCTAGTAAGCCAAAATTAAGCTGTGGTCACTAGGCACACAAAAGCTTGAGTGAAAAAACAGGTTTTCAGTTGGTGGTGATCTGAGGCCAGTATTAGCAGCCAGACCTCAAGGAGGCATTCCACACCCACAACTCATCTTGGAGAATGTCCTTTCTCACATTTCTGTGTAAATTATTGGTTCTAGTGTGGGACACAGAAGAGGACACTCACCCCAACCTCAAAGCTAGCTTGAGCAGGAATTTACAGTGAGAGCTGCTCCCCACATACTGTGCTCCAAAACCATCTACGGCTCTGAATAGCATCAGGAATACCTTGAACCTAAATTATAGTTGCATTAGCAAAATTGAAGGGGAGATTGGAAGGGAGCTCTGTCCTTTCGTGATACAAGCCTGGATGCTGCTGGCAAAGTTGTTGCTACGAGCTTATTTGGGGTGGAATTAGTCACAGGTACCTATTGGTGATGCATTACCCAGCAGGCCAAGTCAGAACTCTAGAAGCCTGGGAGCTCCACATTCAACTGTTTTCCAGTCCAAGTCTTTATCTTACCTAGAAGTGAGGTCAAGATCTTCAGGTAAAAACTAAGAAGATGCTAGTTTGTTTGAAGAGGGCAAAATACACAGGACTGGATGCAAGTAGGGTAGGTAGAAGATGAGCCCTTGGGGTGGTGGGGAAAAGGGGTACTTTTAAGGCCAAAGTCAAGAAGTTCTGTCTTTATGGTAGGAAAGTAGTAATCCTGATAGTTCAGGTGTGAGAAAAGTGAAGCCCCTGGCGTGCATGCAGCTCCCCAAGGCTTTTTTATGCCCCCCCCAGCACCTCCCTCTAAGGTGGCCATTTTAGAAGAGGCCTTTTCTTTTGCAACAGGAAGTCAACCCAAAGTCAACTGATATGGAGCCAGATTTTCTGGAGGGCTGCTGCTTGCACACAAGTGTCTGTGGCCTTGCTCTCTGTTTCACCGCCTTCAGAGGTGTGCTGCCTGGTGAGGACATCTTATTGATGGCTTCTAAATTGTGGAACTCTGTTTTGAATGAGATAAAGATGGCACTCTTCTCTTGAATTTCTGGCATGGTGGTGTGGGGTAGCATAATACTTTCAAAATTCTGAAAGGACAGAATTTCTGGAAACCAAACAGACAAATTACCAGTTATTTTAATAAGAGTGGGTGTACAGGAGGGAAAAGTATGACTTCAACATTTAGCTCTCCAATCTCAGAGGCACAGAACAGAGAAATGGCAAAAGGAAAGGTGTAGAAAGTCAGAGATTGGAGAGCTAAATGTTAAAGTCATACTTTTCCCTCCTGCACATCCACTCCAAAAATTATTTGGAAATCAGGATCACCACCTGCTCTTAAAAAAATCATGTAGAATAAGAAGATATGTGTAAATATACATCCTTTCTCTATATTAGAATTTGAGTTACCACTTTTTTTTAGTATGTGTAGTATCATGCTTAAGGATATGTATATGTAGTGTCATGATTAGGGATAGTTAGAGTTGTGAAGGACTATGAAAAAAATAGGGAAAATATTTTTGTCCATATTTCTCCTGAATCAAGCTAAAATAAAATATTTCATAATTTATTTTCTTCCTTTTAACAGTTTTTTTCTTGGTTTTCCCCAGTCTGGGAAAAAATGAAAAAAACAAAAACAAGAAAAAAGAAGAAAAAAATAAAAAAAGAAGAAGAACGATTATGGAATATTTTATTTTAGCATGATTCAGGAAAACTACGGACAAAAATGTTTTTTTCCTAATTTTTCCACAGGCCTTCACATCTCTAGGGATATTAGTATGTTTACTATCTCTGAATCTGAACCCAAAATAGAAAGGATGCTATAGAAGGGATCACATGATTAATACTCTCCTCCCTCCTCAGGATCACCTTATGAGAGAGAGAGCCCAGCAGCATGATGAGACATACTACTTGTGGGCAATGGCTTTTTTCATGGCCTTCAACCGGGCCCACTCTTTCCAGCCACAACTGGTTTCTGAGACTGTTGGAGTCCGGACCTTCCACTTCATTGAGCAGAATCTGACCAACTACTATGAAATGCTGCTCGTGGATAAGAAAGAGTCAACATCTTGGTCTAGAAGGTAGGAGTCTGCTGCTGTGGAATGGCTTTGTGAGTTTCCTACTCCTTGGGTTCCTTTGTCTTGGAATAGGTCGTTTTTCTCCTACATCTCTTCACAAATGTGACTCTTGCCTCTCATCTTCTCTCTCTCTCTCTCTCCTCTCTCTCTCTCTCTCTCTCTCCCAGGATGCATCTGGCTCTCAAAACCTACCAAGAGTTGCTGATGACTGTGCATGAAATGGACCATTCACAAGAAGAAGCTATTCGCCACAGCAGCCACATTTTAAAAAGTGAGGATTTGAAATTTTAGCTAACTGGAAACCAAGTTTACCATATTCTTGAACAATACCATATTCCTGGACAATAATCCGGATTTCCTGTCAGGATTAGGAGCCAACTCTCATCAGAGCTGGAAAGGTGTTTGTGAGGAGTTACTTTTTCTTTGGTTAGGGGGAAAATAAGTTATGTTTCAAAATTAATATATTGGGTAGGAATGAACATATTTTATTGGCATAACCAGTAACATTTTCTAGTTACTTTTAAATTTATGTTTAAAGAACAGTCTAGACATTTTAAAGGCATTCTTCAAGTTTCATTCCTTTCTCTTACCCCCTAAGGTTCTTCCCTCCAGTGTACTTGAAAGTAGTGAGCAGTACAGTGGCCCTTCACATTCGCTGGGGTTAGGAGTGAAGGACCCCTATCAATGTGGAAAAACCGCAAATAAAAAACACTATTTTTATCTGAGAGAACACCTCTTTAGGAATCTCTAGGTCCTCCTGCTTTTAAAGTAGAGGAGGGGGTTGGCTATTCCATATCTGAGAGTCATGATGGAACCCTGCTGGACCTGGGAGCACCTCACCCCACCCCTGAATGAGTGTTGTAATAAGTGTTGGAGACAAATTAGTACCCCAGAGTTCTGGTCCTAACCTGCTGTTTGTCAGCTGAAGACTGAGGACAACTTGTATTTGGGTGGATAGGGATAGGTCCTCTCAAAAGAATATCTTCTGCAGTGAGGATCTTGCCAGTCTCTCAAAAGAGAATGGACAGGATGTCCTTTTTAAATGGATGGGAGAATGGACAGGAAAGAGAAGAGTCTTATTTTTCTTGTTGCTCAGTTTATAAGGGTCAGATTAGTTTATTCTTTACTCTTACAAAACAGGAGATACTAACTCTGTCTGTGATATAACTGATCCAATTCCCTCTCCCCCTAGATAACATATTCTACATGATGGAGTATCGTGAACTATTCCTTGCTCTCTTCCGTAAGTTTGATGAAACAAAGCAGCCCCGGTCATTCCTCAAAGATTTGGTGGAAACGACTCACCTTTTTTTGAAGATGCTTGAGAGATTTTGCAAAGGGAGGAACAACTTAGTGGTCCAGGTACACCTTGGTGTGTGGGGGCAGAGCTCTGTTATTTAGATCACCAGGTCTTAGTGCAACCCTTAAGGATCTTTTGACCAAGTACACATAGCATTGTTGTCCAGTCTTTGTCCAAGGAGTTAAGATAGTGTTATGGTTTCACCTTCTCTATTGTCCTCATCATAATCTTGTGAGACTGTTTAGTCAGAGTGAGAGGGCACTAGTACAAGGTCGTGCAGAGAGTTTTGTGGCAAAGTAGATAGCTGAGCCAGTGTGGGTGGCGTAGTGATTTGAGTGTTGAACTACAACTCTGGAGACCAGGGTTTCATTCCCTGCTTGGTCATGAAGCCCACTGGGTGGCTTTGGCAAGTCACATGCACTCTCACCTTCAGGGGATGGCAAAGGAAAAGCTCCTTTGAACAATTCTTGCCGAGAAAACCCTATGACAGGACGCCTTAGGGTTGTCGTAAGTCAGAAATGACTTGAAGGCAATAGAACAACAACAAAGAGAACTGAATCTGATTTTTCTTGGTCCTGGTCCAACACTTTAACCACTGCACCATACTGTCAGGGGTTGATTACATTGCAAGGCAAAGAGAGGTTTTGAATGGACAGATTCCAAAATTCTGGATTCCTCATGCTTTGTGTCTTGTTTCTATTTTATAGCCTTCTTTCAGGATAGCTCAAGAGAAGTTGGAGTTTTAAAGACTATTGTTCTAGAACATAATGGTTACAAAATAAAGATTTTTAAAAAAATCCTTTAACTTTATAAATTTAATTTTTAAAAAATTCAATAGTGAACCTTCAAAAATAAATTCAAAAACAATTTCATACTAATTTCTAAAAAAAAATCCTAACTTGCGCGTATGTATAAAGTCTTGTGTAAGTAAAGGCTTGATTAGAAATATATACAGTTGATACTCCATTTTCGCGGGGGATCTGTTCAGGACCTCTCTGCAAAAATGGAGGCTCACTCTTATTCAATACCCATAGGCTTGAATGGGGTGCGCCCCCATGTGTATGGACTGGGCGTTTGTGCTGGGTGCGTCCACCATTGCAAATAGTGGAGGTTGCCCCTCCACGTATACTCAAGGGCACGTATCTTAGATCTGCACATTAGGAGGAGCGACTACACACACACACACACACACACAGGATCCTCAAAACAGCCTCCAGCTGAACAATTACTATTACCATTTTAAAAAGGAATCAGTGCAATAAGATTCTATCCAAGTTAACACCATTAAAATTAAAAGCAGAATAGTAAAAAAACTAGCAGTTGCACCTTTCAGGATGTTGCTCAAGATCCATTTCCTGATTATGCAGGCAGAGTTCTGTGGGTGATACCATAATGCAAGCAGTTGTATTTTTTGTACATGTTCTATAAGTGTTCCCCTCATGCACTTGGGCTGTGGTGTATTGGCCATTGCACAGCAGCAGTGTGCATTGCTGTGAAGTGAATTACATGATTGATTGTGTAATAGTACAGTCCAATATACAGGTGGTGTAGTGCACTCATAGTATAGCTATGCTAGCATAACTATGCTGTGCAACTTCACTATTGGCTCTTGGCCATAGTTTGAGACTAGTAGGGTTGTTCAAGTGAGAATGGGGAGGCCTCTTGTACCCTTAATGCTTGTGTAGAAGTGAGAGTTTAAGCAGGTGTTGCTGCTTACCAAGTTGCCTGACAGTCAACATTTGTTGAAATTCCCTCTTCTACACAAACATTAAAGGGACAAGAGCCATCTACAGTTCTCACTCTGGCAAACCTGGAGACTGTCTGCTTTGCGATGGATGCTCTAACAAGTTTTAAGCCAAAACCATGAAGGCTATGCTTGCTCTTCCCCATCCTCTCCACACTTTCTCTGGTGGACAGTACTTGTGGGTTAAGGATTCTGGGAATGCTACACTTATCTATCAACATCCCCCTTTCTTCAAAAGCTGGGTCAAAAACTAGGTTGCTTGTATTGCTACAGAGCAAAAAGGTCAAGAGGAAAAAGAAGCGCCAGGTTCACCCTGCTGGCTCAGATGCGCAGTCCCGAACTCCCGAAGAGTTGGAGGAGATGTGGCCACAGCTGGTTCATCAAATGAGTGAATGCATAAAGGTAGGGTAATGCTGTTGCAAAGGACAGTATTGGGGTTGGCCCTGAATTTGAATGAACTGAGTTCTGTTTTCTAGTGGTTTCAAAGAGAGGAAGAATGTGTGTTCTGCACTTGCCAGAGCATCTCTGCTTTACTGAGTTCTATGATTTGCAAGATTCTGGATTGTAGGAACCTGTCTTGGAGGCCACAGGGCCAATCCTACTCATAACTGTCAAAGCTGACTAGAAAAGACTTCCTAAGGCAGTGGTTCTCAACCTTCCTAATGTCGCGACCCTTTAATACAGTTCCTCATGTTGTGGTGACCCTCAACCATAAAATTGTCTTGATGGTCTTAGGCGACCCTGTGAAAGGGTCGTTTGACCCTGCTGTCCTAAGGGTTCAGATGGAGTTCTTTTTCACCATTATCTGAAGGTGGCAGAGAATGAACCAGTTTTCTTCCACTGAACTACAGTCTTTCCCCCAAAACTTTCTGCTGGCAACACCTTTTTATTCAGATAGGATTTTAATAATTGGTTGCCGGGTGCCTTTGACTGGGGGGTGGGTAGGTTGCTGTATTTTTAACTTTATTGTTATGTTTTTAGATGACTTTATACTTTAAAAGTTAGTGGTGTTTTACTGTGGTTATCAGGATTTTTAGAGCTTGTTTTAGCTTTTGTAAGATGCCTTTGGTCCCATGCTGTGAGAAAGGCAGCATTTTAATAAAGTAAAATAAAATAAAAAGGGTAAAAATAGAATTATTCGCATCTTCAACTGCATACTACCTATACAAGGCAAAGGAAAGTGTTGGTTCTTTTCCTGAATAATTTTGCTGTGTAGCAGATTTAATGCTTTTTGGGGGGGAACCAAATTACAATACATTAATGGAGCAATACTTGTACAGCATTCTTACATTACTTAGTTATTCCTGAAGTGGCTTTTAGCAACTGGAAGATGGTCTTCAAGATGGTTTATACAATAAGTCTTCTTAGAAAGACTTTTTTTCTTCCACTCTGCACTCAGGGTGATTTTTCTTTTCAAATGTTGAACTGGCTTTGTAAACTGTTCAGTCATATACTGAAATTACAAAAGGGCTATATGGATGGCTCTGGTCCTGGTTATCTGAAGGACCATACTGTCCCATAGACTGTTTGAGATCTTCTAGGGAGACCCTTCTTACTGGCTGCATCCACACTGCAGAAATAATCCAGTTTGATGGTGTTTTAACTGCCATGGCTCCATGCTCTGCAATCCTGGTCTGTAATTTGTTGTGGCACCAGAGCTCTCTGACAGAGAAGGCCAAATGTCTCACGAATCTACAATTCCCAGAATTCCACAGCATGGAGTTATGGCACTTAAAGCGGTGTCAAATTGGATTATTTCTGTAGAGCGGATGTAGTCTCTGTTCTACCGCTGGCACAGGTACATCTGATGGAAATGTGGGAGAGGACCTTCTCAGTGGCTGCTCCAAGTGTTGGATCTCTCTTCCTCAACAGGCTAGACTGGGAGCTTCCCTGCTCTCCTTCAGGGCTGATAGCTAAGGGGCAACGGGCCTTTCAAAATGTGCTGTAATGTTTATTTGTTGTTTTCTTTTTTATGATCATGTTTCTCACTGCTCTTAATCCTGCTGTTGGTTTAATTATGTTATTAACTTTTATATGGTATGAATTCTAGCTTTTATAAGCTGCCTTAAGTCCAGACTGGGGGGGGGGGGATGAGGATGTAAATAAACACAGAGCTGGTGTGTCGTACTGGTTTGAGTATTGAATTATGATTCTGTAGACCAGGGTTTGATTAATTGTTTGGCCATGAAAGCTACTGGGTTATCTTGGGCGAGTCATGCTCTCACCCTCAGTGAAAGGCAATGGCAAACCTCCTCAAAACAAATCTTGCCAAGAAAATCCCTTGATAGGTTCATCTTAGGGTTGCCATAAGTCGGAAACAACTTGAAGGCAAATAACAACATAAACAGCTGGGTGTCACCCCTTTTCTGGGGTGTCAGTCAGTGCGCTCCACACTCCCTGCACCCCCCTAGTGACACCACTGTCTGTATGGTTCCATGCACAGTCATTTTATTATCTTTTTAATATATGCCTGTGATTAGACTTGACACTTACAAAATATGCTTGGGTTGACTAGAAATGTTGAGCAATCCTTCCTCCCCCTGCATTTAATATTTCCCTAAAGCTTGCCCTCTTGTCCTCATGGGAATTCATTGAGCACCTTTCTTTCTCTGCCAGAGTTCTGAGCCTCTTCCAGAAGATGTTGTCCCTTTTGATGTTGCATCAGAAGTTCCGCTAGAGGAGCAGCAAACCGAGGCCATGGTGCGGATCCAAGATAGCCTCCTGGCTCGCCAGGCCCCTAAAGCACTCTCCCTCTTACGTTCAGCACGGTAAGAATGTTACTTTTCGGCTACATCACCATCTTACCAATTTGTGGATAAAAAAGTGCAGACTTATAAACTGCCATGTACAATACCGTTCTAATGATTATTTAAGCCCTAGGCTTTGGGAAACATGGGGAGCCATGCCTTCTTTATGGATGAAAGCAGTGCAACAACTGAGGGGAAGCTAACGTAGCTAAAGCTTGGACCTGGTACACTGGAATTGGATGACTCTCTATCATTGTGCATAAAAAACATGAAAATAATGGGTCAGAACCAGCTGAAAATTTACATTTTAAAAGTTCAAGTGATCTTTTAGCAGTGCCATCTAAAATACAAAACATATTAGTTGTTAACAGAAAGATAAATAGGCATGTGTAGGCTTGCCTGTGGTTAAACAGAGCAGCACTCAGGTGTGCAGTGCATTGTGGGGTCACAATGGCAAGAGCCCTTGCCCCAAAGAGCAACCTAAAATGCATGTTCTGGGGTGGGAAAAAGGGACTTGAAGAAGATGCAACACAAGGTAGGCATGCGATATGGTCTCCATGCCTTAGCTCAGGGCAAGAGTTCTAGCTTCACACAGGCCTATTACTCTGTTAGTATGTTTATATACTGTTTGAGCCAGGAAGATATACAGTATAATTTGTTTTCTAAATTTATTCATGAAGGATAATCGGGATATATTAAAGGAAATAGTAGTGATATTTACTGGTCTCCTCTTACTGCTAACATTTCTATACTTTCTCTTTCTCTCTCTTTTTCTGTCTGCGTACACTTGAACATGTATATTTGATTTTGCCTATGTCACCCATTGTTTAATGATGGGGTGGTCGTGGTGAAGAAAGTGTGTATGTACCTTCAAGTCACTTGTCGATTTATGGCGACTCCATTAATATCAAAGCTTTTTCTTAAGCAAGGAATCTTCAGACTTGATTTTGCCAGTTCTTTCCTTTAAAGCATAGCCTACAGCACCTGGTATTCATTGGTGGTTGCCCATACAAATACTAATCAGCGCTGAACCTGCTTAGCTTTCAAAATCAGATCAGGTGCTTTTAGAGTATTTAGTGAGGTACTAAACTTAAAGTATTTGTGCTTGGCCAATTCTCCTGCCTTCATTTTGTTTTGTAAGGGAGGTGTGGCCAGAAGGGGATATTTTTGGATTGCCCACCCTTGATCCAGATGAAGAGACTGAGCTGCTGAGACAAATCTTCTTTGCCAACCTTCCTCGTGAGTATTCAGTTTCCATGAGTAAAATCAAATGGAATAGAAGCAGAGGGAATAGCCTTAGCTGATAACATGGTCATCATAAAGATGGTGGTGGGCAGGGAGGGAATCCAGGGTATTTGGCTGTCTGAGGTGCTTTCCATAGGCTGACAGAGAGAAATTATTTTATTAATTATATTAAAGGTTTCTATACTGCCTTTTGAAAAGTCTTTTCCCCAGCGTGGCACATTGTCATTTCAAAAGCAGAGCAATATCTAACATTTTAAAACAGGCAGTCTGAACAAATAAAGTTTTTAAAACTATTTAAGAGAACAGGACTGACAATTTAAAATCTAGCCTCCCCTCTTTTAAATAAAGATGGATTATAATAAAACCTTTGAAAGCATGCTTTGAAAGGATGCTAGTACCTCAAGTCAGGGAGTTCATCTGTTGGATTGTTGTTTTAAAGTTGCCTTATCCTTCCCCTTAAAATTTGCTATACATGTTGTTCTTGAAATAACAGTACCCCATCAGCCCTTCTTTAGAGCTGAGGAACTTTATAGTGCCCCCTTTTGCTGAATGTAGACTGCTGCTGTGATAATCCTAGTGTTTTGGGGACCATTTTCTTTAAATTTCACTCACCCCTTCCAATGTGCACAGGTCAAGTGGCACCAGAAGTAGAGGAACCTGAAGAGGCAGCTGAGGAAGAGGAGGTAGCCGAGGAGGAGTTGGCATCTGTACATGTGTCAGAAAAAGAATTTAGCTTCCTGGATTATGTGAAACGGTAAGCAAGATTTGAGAGGCATAGGTGTAAGAAGAGCAAGAAAAGTGTCCCATCCCTTGCTTCTATCCTCTCCTCTCCTGTGTGCATGGGCTGTTTCAGATTTCACAAAGGCGGGATACAGACCACCCAAAAAGACAATAGCAGTAGCGGACAAACCGTGCGGCTCCCTTACGCAGCAAAAAGAACCCTCAAAAAGTGGTTGTGACGCCGCAAGGCGCCAATGACACACTTGCGGCATCACAAGGGCACCGAGACGTGCGGACACTAGGCATCCATCACATCAAAATGGCGGCGCCCATATGTACAGGGCGCTGCCATTTTGATGCCCTTGTCACACGCGAGGGGCGTCTGAAAGCGCCGCCCCTCGCATGTCATGACATCACCCCATAGGGCCCGTCTAGCCAGTGCCAAAGTTTCCCTTAGTTTTATCAATTCATCTTAATAACTATTATACCATTCCTCCATCCCATGCAGAAGGGCTAAAAGGTTACTTAAAACAAACACACACAGTCTGAAACTCTCTTTGGAACTACATCTCCTGCCCATTACTATTTTTTGTGCTTTTGAGGAGCTGGAGCATGCACGCACATATATCACCTTGCTCTAATGTTTGTTTCTTTGTGGGTGGGATAGGTTTGCTAGTGCTAATGTAGTCAAGGCTTACATCCTACTGTTGAAGAACTACCAGCAGAACACCACTCACACCAACCACTGTATTGTAAAGATGTTGCACCGCATTGCCTGTGATCTCAAGATGGAAGCCCTGCTTTTCCAGCTGTCTGTTTTCTGCCTCTTCAATCGCCTCCTGAGTGATCCAGCTGCCAGCGCTTACAAGGTGTGGGGACATTAAGTAATACAGTAGCTATAATGTGTCTCTGTGTTTAAATGTACAGGTTGCAGTTTGTATCACTAAAAATGGTACTAAAAAGCTCTTTGTTTAAGTAGTGAGCCTCAGCACAGGGGCAGAGGATATATTTTTCCACACCTCTTTATATAACACAGGTGGAGAAGCGTAGGCCGCATGCAGCCCCAACCTCTATGCGGTCCCAAACGTGAGGAAATGGGGAGCCAAAATTAACTGAAGGTAAAGCTAAAGCAAAATGGAAGTGACTTCTGTTTTTGCTTTACTTTTATTTTTGGCATTGGTATAGCCCACTCGGCAAGGATACGGGTCCAAAGTTGGCCTCTGTCGTGGTTCTGTTGCCCACCCTGCTGTATATGTTCCTGATAAGCGTTATAGAAATGTACTTGCTATTGCTATTGTCTTCTTTCTTGGCATCTCCATTGGAAAGAATCCTGAAATTGCAAGGCTAGGATACCCAAGATCCTGCCAGTCAAGAGCTACAGCCAATCAAGAAAAGGCAGTACTGAATTAGGTGGCCCAATAACATTGTATTTTATAAATACAGTAATCAATGTAAGCATTTGCTTTACTTTGGCTTACTTTACAGTGTTACCTGCTTTACTGGGTGACAGTGTCATGTAACGAAAGTGTCATGTAGTGGCAGTCTTTGACTCAAGAACCCCAAAACCTCAGTGTAAAACAGCAAGCTTTATTCAGAAGCCAAAATAGTTCACAGTGTGGTGATGTTGTTAGGACTGAGGCACTTTGGTTGCACAGCTTTATTATTATTATTATTATTATTATTATTATTATTATTATTAACCTTTATTTATAAAGTGCTGTAAATTTACACAGCGCTGTACATACAATCTTTTTAATTGGACGGTTCCCTGCCCTCATGCTTACAATCTAAAAAGACACGACACAAAGGGAGTGGTGGTGGGGAAGGGGCCTTTCTAGTAGGATAATACATATAAAATACATAGCAATATAGGAAATGATTCAATAAAACAGGCACCAAAAGAACATCAAATAGTAAGCGACAATTATGCAATGCCTGGGAAGGCTTCTCTGAACAGGATGGTCTTCACCTCCATTTTGAAGCTGGTTAAAGAAGTGAAGGCTCTTGCTCGTGGGGGAAGAAGGTTCCAGGAGTGAGGGGCAGTGAGTGAAAAGGGGCGAATCCGAGATGGGGCAGAGGAAATGGGACAGCAGACCTTGACTACCAGAACGGAGGGCCCGAGTGGGAAGGTGAGGAGAAAGAAGGTCTGATAAGTAAGGAGGGGCCAGTCCATGGAGGGCTTTAAATGTCGACAGCAGGATCTTATACTGAATGCGGAAAGGGAGGGGGAGCCAGTGAAGGGATGCCAACACAGGAGAGATATGGTCACAGCGGTGGGCGGATGTGATAATGCATGCAGCTGAATGCTGGACAGAAATTAAAGGACGGAGGTGAGAAAGAGGAAGCCCTGCCAGAAGAATGTTACAGTAATCAAGTCGTGAGACCACTAGGGCATGGACCAGGTTCTTGGCAGTAGAGGCGGAAAGATAAGGTCAGATTTTAGCAATATTGTACAAAAAGAATCTACAAGCCTTGGCTGTGGTCTGGATCTGAGGGATACACGACAGAGAAGAATCAAAGATAAAACCAAGACTGCGGGCTTGCTGGACTGGTTGAATAGAAATGTTGTCCACAGAGACAGAAAAGGAGAGTTGAACGGTGGGCTTAGGAGGAAAGACAAGAAGCTCCGTCTTGGACATGTTGAGCTTCAAACGCCGATGGCGCATCCACTGCGAGACAGCTGTGAGGCAAGACGAGACTTGCTGTTCAAGCCTTGGAGAAAGGTCAGGGGCGGAAAGATACAGCTGGGTGTCATCGGCATACAGATGGTAGGAAAAACTAAAAGAGCTGATGAGTTTACCTAAGGACAGTGTGTAGAGAGAAAACATAAGGGGACCCAGAACAGAGCCCTGGGGAACTCCAACAGATAAGGGAACAGGAGAAGAAGTCTGACCACCTGCAACCACTACAAAAGATCTGTCTGACAAATAAGATCTAAACCAGTCGAGAACAGAGTCTGAGAACCCAAGGTCAGAGAGTATGTCAACTAGGAGACAGTGATCAACGGTGTCAAAGGCTGCAGACAAATCAAGAAGGATGAGAACAGAGTAAAGGCCATTAGCCTTGGCCTGTAAAAGGTCATTCGAGATCTTACTGAGAGCTGTCTCAGTAGAATGCCTTGGGCAGAAACCAGACTGAAAGGGATCGAAGATGGAGTTGGCTTCAAGAGACTCAAGACAGCGTGAATAAACAACCCGTTCCAAAACCTTAGAAAGAAAGGGAAGAAGAGAAATCGGACGATAGCTAGACAAAGAGGAGGGGTCAAGCGAAGGTTTTTTCAGAATTGGGGAAATGAGAGCATGTTTGAAGTCCGACGGGAAGGAGCCTGTAGAGAGAGAGAGATTGAAGATATGGAGAAGCGAGGGCAGAAAAGAGGGAGCTATAGAAATTAGAAGACGAGTAGGAATTGGATCAAGAGAACAGGTTGCAGGTTTGCAAGAGTTCAGAAGTATAGAGAGTTCATCCAAAGAAGCAGGAGGAAACACAGAAAAATTTTTAGGCGAGGGCGAAAGAAGATTATGAGCAGAAGAGGAATCAGGAGAGACTATCTCAGAGCGAATGGTGGTAATCTTAATTAATTAATTAAAATTAATAAAAGCAGCTTTTGAATACTTGGGAATAAATGAATCAAATTATATTTATATTTATAAATTTATATTTATATTTATAAAATCCAGTTATATTAAATAGACACACTCCAAAATACCAGTGGTCAAAAAATGCAGGAAGATTACAAACTACAAAATAATATTCTAATCAAGAGTTTGTTAGACATCTGCATCAGGCTGTGACTCTAAACACACTTGCTAGGAGTTAGGCCTCATTAATCATGCTGGAATTTTTCTTCTGAGTAAACTTGCATAAAGATTGTTCTGTAGCAGACTATGGACCAGGAGGTTCCTAGTTCAAATCCTGCCACTGCTACTAAGTAGGATTTAGCAAGTCAATATATCTTTGACTCTGCCTCCAAGTTGAGAATTTTGGTTTTACAAGATGGTTGTAGGGACTAATGAGATAATGTATGGGATTCATTTTGATATTTTAAGGTGCTGCGTGTTTGTCCAACAGTACTTAGTGTTTTGGGCTGCTAATTGAATCTCTCAATAGACGAGAAGAACTAAAGGCATAAGGGGGACTTTCTGCATGCAAAAGCTGTTATTTCATTATGCCTTGCTAACTCTTTTGAGATCACCAGGAAGACCTTTAAAGAAAGCACTAAGGGTGGTGCAGTGGTTAAATGCCTGTGCTACAGCCACTCACTCAAAAGCGTAAGTTTGTGAGTTCAGAACTGACAAAAGGGCTCAAGCTCGACTCAGGCTTGCATCCTTCTGAGGTCGCTAAAATGAGTACACAGATTGTTGGGGGCAATTAGCTTACAGTTGTAAATCACTTAGACACTATTAGTTCAGTATGAAGCGGTCTGTAAATGAAGCTGTTTGCTTTTGTGTCAGGAATTTACTGAAAAAGGTGTGCAAGCTGTCATTTGAAATTTTATTTTTCAAACACAAAGACAGTTGATCCAAGAAAAAAAGTCTCAAATCCACATTGAATCTACATGCATCTTACCTCTTTCCATGTATATAACAATTTGCTTTATTTATTTGTTTGATGTATATCCCAATGGAGATCAGAGCAGCTTACTAGCAGGAGGAGTTTCTTGGTTCAATCTGTACTTCAGTACTAATGCAGTTTGACACCACTTTAGCTGCCGTGGCTCAGTGCTATGGAATTGTGGGAACTTTAGTTTTGCGAGACATTTAGTGTTCTCTGTGACAGAGCTCTGGTACCACAAAAAACTACAAATCCCAGGATTCTATAGAATGTAGCCATGCCAGTGAAAGTGGTGTCAAACAGCATTAATTCTGCAGTGTGGATGCAGCAAATGTCAGCAGTAAGGAGACTTTTCTTCTTCTTCTCCAGGAGCTGGTGACCTTTGCCAAATATGTTGTGGGCAAGTTTTTTGCATTAGCATCCACCAATAAGAAGGCCTACATGGAGTTGCTGTTCTGGAAAACCACGGCTGTGGTACGCGAGATGACTGAAGGCTACACCTTGCTGCGGGAAGATGGCAGGTGAGCTCCTGAAATCTTGGTCAGTGACATGTTTTCTGGAAGGCTATTTTTGTGTTCTGTCAGTTAGCAACTGAGGGATGGAAGAATGTAGTAAATTCTTCAACAACAATTTCCTCTTTAGGGCTGCCACCTCATCCTGGATGCTGGCTTTCTTTTAAATCTCAAGATGAGATAAGAAAAGGGCCAGCCCCCTCTGCGTGTTCCCTCCTGCAGTCCCATTCTTGTCTGCTTGTGTTCCCCCATTTGCTTTTGGTGAACAAGCCTCTAGTTACTCTTTTTTATTTTATTTTTAAATTTCTATATCCTACCTGACATGGTGGGATATATTCTAAATTATCTTGACTTGGGGCCCAAGGCAGCTTACAACAAAGTTAAAACAAGATAGAGTTAAATAAATATTGATTAAAAAATTAAACAAGTCATATTAAAACACAATTAATTTAAAAAGTATAAAACAATTTAAAAACATTATGATAGAGTTAAAAAATACAGCACCTCCCCCCCCCCCAATAATAAAAGCCCTTCTATACAGGCAGTTAATTATCAAATGCCTGTTTAAATAAAAAAGAATAGAGCAGGGAGTAGCCTGGCCTTCCATGGGAAGGAATTCCACAGCCTAAGAATTGACACCAAGAAGGCCCTCTTCTGTGTCTTCACCAAACATCTCTGAGAGGATAGAGTGGAAATGAGAGAATGCCCACCCCAGCAAGTTCATACAGAGGCTGTACAGATTGGCATGATGAGCCAGCGTTGAGGTGGAGTGGGAGTGTGGTGACCACTTGCCCTGACTCTACCCCCACGCTGTCTGCCCGACCAGATAGCAGGCAACTTCACAGTGTTTCTGTGGTGCAGCATTTAGACACACTGCTCTGAAGAAACAGAGAAGAGCCACATGGCAGCAGCAAGGGCAACTTTTCCCGTCCCAAAAAGGAGTGGCATTTTGCCGCTTCTTTTGGAGTTGGAAAAACGTCAGATTGCGGCCCCAATCTGACAAGCAAAGGAGCAGCGGCAAGCTGCTCTATCGGGGCACGCTGGTGTTTATCAGACGAGCTCTTAAAGAGGTACTATTCCAGTGTGACTCCTCTAGCTGCCTCCTGTTGCATGCTGGGATTGGCAGTTTTAAGGAGGGGTATTTAGAATTCTCAGGCAGAGAAGTTCAGCTCCTTAAAACTGCCAATCCCAGCATGCAACAGGAGGCTGCTAGAGGAGTCACACTGGGATAGTAGCTCTTTAAGAGCATAGTGTGATAAACATCTCTGTCTCACCCCACAGTGATATAGGATCTGGCAAGCCACTAGTTAGTACAACTAGAGTAAACCTATTTATTCAGTTGTTGAGTGGTGAGTCAACATATAGGTGCATCCCACTGATCTCAATGAGTTTACTGTAATAATAATAAAAATAAAATAATAATCCTAGTCAGGATGAACAGAATTTCGGCCATAGTCTTTCAAACAGTCTTGATTTAAGCCATGTAGGACTTTATAGGCCATAATCAGCACTTTCAGTTGTGCCTAGAGAACAACTGCTTGCCAGCGAAGCTGTTTCAGCAGAAGTTTCCAGTAACTGGCCCTGGTTAGCATTCTGAGTATTGCATTTTGGAAATACTAAAGTATTATCAAACATAGAGGTGAGGTGTAACAACATTTAGAGACATTCCCCACCAATATTCTGAATAAGAAGAACAAAGCACCTGCAGTACTAATGCAGTTTGACACCACTTCAGTTGCCTTATCAGGCAATACATTAAAGACTTAACATTTTAAAAAGTGCTGTGAAAGAATACTTCCTCCCACCCACCAACAGTTATACAAGTAGTTTTCCAAAATTCTACAAAATATCTCCCATCTGCCTCTGCCCTCATACCCCCTCAAAAGTTCTTTTGAATGTGGGCAGTATCCAGGAAGCCTTTCTCAGTGCAACATGTCTTACTTCAAACAGCTCCAACTCTTGCAAGGTTACCCGGTGGACTGAGGAGGAGGAAGAGGAGCTGCGGGAACTCTACTACAAGTACAAAGAAGTGGAAGGTACCAGATCACATTACAATGAAGGGGAGGGCACAGCATAAGAGAAAAAGCAGGGAATGAGGCAGAGGGCAAGATCAAGACTCAGTATAGAATCCTCCATTTTATTCCTTGGCTGGACTGAATGTTCTTGTTTATTTTAAAACCCCCCAATCCTTGGAACCAATTTTGGGGTCATATGATGGGAAGCTTTGAAGTTGCATTATCCTCTTTCACATTGCAAAGGGAGCAAAAATGAATTTCAAGGGTAGATGGCACAAAACGTACCAGTGCCCCCACAGCTCTTTTTATGCAGATTATGTGAGAACATAAAAGAATGACCAGATGCAAAAGAGAAAAATTCTTATTTTAAGTTGTTGCATAGAAGATGGTGTAGTGCTTTCACCCTGACATGACAAGGCTGCATTTGTACAAAAAGTCCTCTTTTCTGCAGTTCATAGAAATAGAGAGCTACTGATTTCTTTTGCCACCAGTCACTATAAAGCAAGAGCAAGCAATTGTGGTATTCTTTAGCTATGCTTTTGTCGTACAGCTCCTACCAACCCTAGTGAGTATTGGTAATGGTGAGAGATCATGGGAGTTGCAGTCCAAAAAAAATCTGGAGGGCTACAATCACCCACACCAGTCCTAGAAGGATAAAAAAAAGCCTTTAAAAAAAAAAAGTAGAGTGGGGAGTTAAATTTGGTTCCAAAATGTTGAGGACTAGGAAGTCTGCTTCTTGTTCTTTGCTGTAGCCTATAAGGGACAGAAGCTTTTACAGAAGCTGATTCTTTTTAATGCTACCAATGCGTCTTTTTAATGCTACTAATGGCTAGCACAGCTTTTTTTGCTCTTCTGTTTCTCTGAAATGAGGTTGGATTAAATGTGTACCACCTCTCATACACACATACTTTTCTTCCTCACCAGGTGAAGACATCCTTAACAACATTTTGGCTCACTTGAGCACTCATAACCGGACACGTAAGCAGGTGGCTAAGCAGCTGGTGCACTTGGGGCTGGTGAACAGTGTGCGAGATTTCCCTCGAGAGAGGTAGGTAATGGTCATGGTTCTCTGTCAATGGCAGAGACTGGATGGATACATAGTCTCTTCTTTTCTGGTGACAGGGAGCAGTGGCAGGTCTCAGCACTGTAGACTTTGGGTCTGGTTGGAGAGAAGCATGGTGCCTGACAGGTTGTGGCATTCACAAAAGGAAAAGCCAAGTGTGAGGTGTCTCATCTGTGCATCCAGAATTCCTTACTCTAATTGGTGCAGAATTCTAGTCTCCTTCACACACAGTGATTTTTTAAGCAATGTGTGATTGCAGTGAATTATTTGGAAGCATGCAGAAGGTACCTGTAAATGTTTAGTGAGAACTTCTGAGCCATCTGTGGATAGCTATCATCCCTTGTGTCATGTTTCCCTGTACTTTTCCAAAGCAGAAAAATAGGAATAACTTTTGAAACAAACCATATTCAGGGGTGTTGTACCACACCATATTCATGGCCTTTGTTTCCCTATGCAGAAAAAAACAACCAATGGGCCTAATACAGGACAGAAGCAACCTGGATTTCAAGGGAAGCTATTTTTCTGTTGCTAATGGAGTTGAAATATTATTACTTTTTATTGTGCTTTTTTCCTGGTCCCTACATGGCCAAGAAGGGAAGCCAACTCTGCCTGGCCTAAGATTCTTCAGTACCATCTTAACAGATAACAAAGTAGTATTTGAGACAAAATGTAGGCCTAAAATGGTCACGTTTCTTCTTCTGTATGATTTTTAACGTCTTTTCCTGATGAAAAAGCTAGTGAAGCTTCGAAAGTTTATTTGTTGGCCAATAAAAGTATTGTGGATTTTGGATTTTGTTGTATTTTGCTTGTACCAAAAGGTATATATACCAAGACTGGAAAACATATGGCCCCTCCAGATATCACTGGACTGCAGCTCCCAGCATTATTCATCATTAATTGTACTAGACAACCTTCAGAAAGCTGAATGATTCTCACCTCTGATATACAGTGGGCCCACCATATCAGCAGGCTAGCCATATGTGGACTCAAGCATTCATGGATCACCCCACCCCGTTATTGTCAGTGGTGGTGCAAGTACACAGCTGTGCTAGCGCAGCCACACACATGGTGCCACCTGCTGACTATAATGTTGCTTGAGCATACATATTTTTTCTCATCTGTGGGGGCCCTTGGAACCAAACCCACATGGATGGGAAGGACATGCTATACCACCTTAAGTCCTGTTCAAGGGAAAAGGCAGAATATAAATAAAACAAATACATAATAAAATAAGAAAGAACCCATTTAGAAATAAGTTTTATTAATTTTGATTACATTTCTCAGTAAGCATGTAAGAGAAAGTTTCGAAATGTAGGTTTTACCAAACCTCTGTAGATTCTGTTTATTATAGCTGCAGCTGCTTATGAAAGTTGTACTCACAGTCAATGCAATTTTTATGTTGGACCAAAAAAATGGGCCAAAAGCACACTTCTAATATACATGCAAAGACAGAGAGAAAGAAAATGGGTTTTTTCAGGCATTGACAATCAACCTCCATGGCACAGGACATCTCAGGCACCTGTCCTAGGATTCCATTACTGTCACACACATTGTCTGAAGTGTTGACATAAGTTTAAAGGTTAAAAACTTGGTTTTGAAAATGAATAAAATTAAGCTGCTTGATTCTTGTGCCATGGAATATTACAGAAGTATCTAAAGCCTTCACTTCCTTTGTGATTCACAGTCTTTTAAGAGAGCTGTACATTTTCTCCCCACCTGCTTGTTTTGCCACCTATGTAGAAAACCTGGGATGTAAGAATGTTAAAGGTAAAGGTAGTCCCTTGACACGAATGTCTAGTTGTAACTGACTGTAGAGGGTGGTGCTCATCTCCATACTAAACCAAAGAGTCAGCGTTGTCCAAAGACGACTCCGGTGGTCATATGGCCAGCATAACTTCACCAAATGTTGTTACCTTCCCACGAAAGCGGTACCTATTTATCTGCTTGCATGCTTTTAAACTGCTAGGTTGGCAGAAGCTCAGACTAGTGACAGGAGCTCACCCCATCATGCAGCATTTGGACCTCGAACTGCCAACCTTCCAACCTTACTATTGTCAGAATTGACATCTTAGCCACTAAGCCACTATATCCCTTGTGAATGTGGGGCATCCTAATATGCTGCGCTTCCTTCATCAGGAAGGGGACGCGTATTGTGCTGTGGACAGAAGATCAAGAACTGGAGCTTCAGCGGCTCTTTGAGGAGTTCCAGAGCACAGATGGTGAGACTGGATGGCTGAAAGGTCTTCCTGAGTCTTCAGCCAGATAATACAAGGTTCTTGTGACTGGCTCGCAGGAAAAGGGTGGGCAGTGATGGTAGTGCTAAGACTAGTGTCTTGGCGCTGCCCTTGCAAACCCTGTTTATCACATGTTCACTTTTGTAGAGGGATTTTTTCCTGCAAGCCTCCCTCTGGACTCCTCCTTGCTGTGGTCATTTAAAGCCACTTGACAAGTGGGGGCTGGAGCTAAGAGGAAAGAAGAAGATGAAAGGAGCAGGAGGAGAGTTAGATGGGGTTTGGGCCGGCTGGGAGGAGGAGGTTGGTTACCTTGTGAATTGAGAAAGGTCAGCCAAAGGTTATAATGTGATTCAGTATGTACTTGTAAGAACTCTGAAGTAAAACCATCCTAGAAGTGTTATGTGTTTGGAAGAGGACATGTAATACAATGTATGTTCCTTTCCTGTGTTAACCCATTGCCTGATATTCTTTTGGTACATGGGATGTCCAGACCTAGTTACACATACACAGAAAGGTTGTGGCGGGGGGGGTTACATGTATTTCTGACAGTTTTGTGTATTTTTGACATTTTTTAGGGAAGAAGGAAGCCGTGCTACTGTTATATTGGTTTATTAAATCACTTGACCCATCTCTGCTTCCTCCCTGTCAGTTCCTCCTGACTCAACATTACCTTTGCTCCTTTCTCTCCTACTTTGTAGATATCCTGGCCAATGTGATGAGGCACATTACTGCAAAGCGTTCCAAGGCTCGCATCATTGAAAAGCTGCTCGGCATGGGGCTGGTGTCTGACCGTAAAGAACTCTACAAGAAGCGCAAGCGGAAGCCTGGTTTTTGTGGCATGGTATGATGCCCATCCCCTCTTTTGTGTGTTACTTCCATGGTGTGTACATGATCATGTGTGCAAATGCATGCCTGCATGTATGGGAGTTCACATGAACATTGGAACTTAAGGCAGTTTGACTAATCCCATCAAGATTTTTTATTTTTTATTTTTTTATTTTATTTTATTTATTTTTTTTGGTAGGGGGGAGGAACAGGGAAGGAGGAAGCAGTTGACCCTGCAAGTGAACTTCCTGCAACATGAGTCCCCCTTCTCTGTCCTCTTGCTAATTGCACACAGCACATCTTATATCTAGGACCTGTCAAACTTCCCTTCCCTTGTTGAATAGATACTAGGTGAGCATTCTGTAACTGAACCTTTCTTGTCTTGTAGCTAGAAAGGGATAATGAACTTTTGGCCTTCCAGGCATTTTGGCATATAATGCTATGGCCTATAATTCCCATAAGCCTCAACCAGCATGGTAAGGGAATGTGAAAAGGATAGGCCAGAACATCTGGATGGCCAAATGCACCCCACCTTTGAGTCTAGGATGTTTGTAAATGTTCCACAACACTACATCAGTTGGTAAGTGACAAAAAGGGATGAATTTATAGGTGGCAGCCTCCTTGTATATCTGTAAGTCTTCTCCTGTGAAGTAAGGGACTGGCTAATCTGGTGAGAAAGAACTGTTTGAACTTTGGGATTTGCTAGTAGTGATGCTGTTAAATCTGGGCTGGGCTGAGTCAGTTAGAATATTATGAGATTTCTGTGTAGTTTGTACAAGCTGCTGAGGGAGGGACATGTTGGGTTTGTGTCTGTTGCTGCTCTGTCATGTTAGCAATTATTTTTTCTTTTAGAATAAAAATGCATTTCCCAAGGATTTTGGAGTACCTGACTT
Source organism: Sceloporus undulatus (assembly GCF_019175285.1). Taxonomy (NCBI): domain Eukaryota; kingdom Metazoa; phylum Chordata; class Lepidosauria; order Squamata; family Phrynosomatidae; genus Sceloporus; species Sceloporus undulatus. Next base: position 168,511,214 of record NC_056523.1, read on the forward strand.
GGATGAGGATGAGGATGAAGAGGAGGAGGAGGAAGAAGAGGAAGAGGAAGAAGATGATAATTTGGACAGTGAGGAAGAGGAGGAGCCAGCCCAGAAAGGTGGCAGCAATGATGTGGGCAACAGGTCCCAGGATAGACAGACTAACAAGAAATGCAGGTCTACATCAGATAGAGGCATCAAGGCACTTGTACAGAGCCTGAAGCAGGAAGGTGAGAAAGTGTTGGTTTCCTTGATGGCCAAAAAGAGGATGGACATTTACTGGGCAGCACCATCTATTACAGGGGTATCCTTCTGCAACACCTATTATACCTTATGACTGACTGTGCTGGCTGAGGCTAGTGGGAGTCTTAGTACAAAACTTGTGAAGGCCACTATCTTCCCTTTTATTAACATGTAGCCGAAGCATTCAGATGATGGTTTTCAAACTTCCTAACTTCAGGAAATTTTTCCCTTGCCCACTAGTCTGAAGAGGTACACCCAAATTCTGCTGCAGAAAGTCCCATGGAGATGTTGGATTTTCTTATGCAGTGAAGACAGTTGCTGGCCAGATCTAGGCTACTGAGATGAATCTGTATGTCCCTTCCATAAGCACTCTTCTGAGGCCATGCAGCAGGAGATGAGCCATGGCAGGTGGTCTTTCAAGGAATCCCAAAATTACCCAGAGTACTGTTTGCACATATGAATGTTACTCCAGTTTGGGAATCAGTATCTAGGGCATTCATTGGAGATGACAAATGGAAGTATTATAGAGTCCATTTCCCTACATATGCCCTTCTCTCTCTATCCGACCCTTGGCCTAAGCATAATGAAATGTGGTCAAAAAGCAAAACAAAACCTGACTTTACTATTTCAGACTGCATGTGGCAAATAATATGGTTTGTTTTTTTTTTAAATTCACTTCTATATAAAACAATCCATGCAAATAGAAAATCAGTGCATTGCCACATTCTCTTAAAAAAAGAAAATTGTGCAATTAGCGAGAGATACTCTAGCCCAGCTCTTTGCCTCTTGTACTGGTGTTATTTGTTTGGAGTGATACTTGCAGTGTAAGGAGTGGCATTTAAAAATACTCCTTCACCACCACCACCACCACCACCCCCAGCACCTCTGTTTTCTGAAGTGATGCAGCCTGTTCTACCACCTTATCCTTCTCCATCTGGAGACTGAATCCAGCTGTCACAAGGCCCCATGTCATTGTATTAAGAGAAGGGGCCCATTCATCTCCTCTTCCCCTTTTGTCCCCATAGGTTTGTCTGGCCCCCTCTTATGGCTCCAGAGTAGTCTGAACCGAACAGCTGCTGACCGAGAAGAGGATGGTGAGTGCAGTGGAATCTGGGCCTGGTATTCCCAGTCCTTAGGAAGAAGAATTATGCTTCATGGCTGTCCTCTTAGATTGGTTGGTGTCCTGTTAAAGGACACTGGAAAAGAACTTCATTCTGTGTCCTCATTTCCTTCCCCAGGCAA